>NC_040915.2:5554814-5870562 GCF_004126475.2 Phyllostomus discolor | reverse complement strand
CGCCATCGAAATTCTGTTGTTTCCATTTAAAAGGACTGATTCACATACAAATCTTAGTTCTGGTTTTGGTATTTTTAATGTTAATTTAGAGTGGTCCTAAAGATTATACCTTTCAGAACAGCCGTTTGGTAAATAGGAAGTTTTGTAAGCAGAAAGCCCTGAATTAGCAGTGTTTCATATAAGTGTGTGTGGCATCTGAGAACTAGGCTGCCTTATGCGTTTGCAGTGCAAGAGTATCTTACCACAGCTAATTCTTTTCCCTTGGGGGGACAGTACTGTGTACAATTTGAATAATAATATCAGGAAATATGGCTTCCCAAATAAAGCTGTCTCAGTGCACAGAATTAAAAATTCAGATGGATTTTTAAAACTGTGAAGCAGAGGTGCTTATGCCAGTTTTTCCCCTTATAGAATTTAGCTTGCTGACATGTCTCATGGAATGGTGTGAGTGTGTGTTTTTTTAATAAATTGCTCATTGGGCTACATCTGCAGATACAGTAGCCAATTGATCTAATGCAGTTTCTGAAGGCTTTCTATACAGGTGATGTCATCCTTTTAGCTCTATTCTCCTCCCACTCGCTTTCCTTCTTATTAGATATTTCATCTTACTGCAGAGCATAGAATCAATAGGAGCTCCTCCTTAGGGAGCTGCTGTGAAACAGGCAAGGGCAGTAGGAATTAAGACACTAACATAGTCTTGCTTTAGCAGAAGATATAGTGTTTTTGTACCATGTTATATATAAATTTTCAACCAGGAAGCCAGTCTTAGATCAACAATACGTGCTTAGTGTGATGCATTAGAACAAGAAGTGGTACTGCAGAGCTGTGAATAGTGCACATGAAGAGGAAGATTTTAATTGGGATTCTCAGGCATGCTACAGGACAAACCTGTTAGAGCATATGTCTTCTAACTACCATTTGCTCAATGGTAGTTGATATTTTTTTTTAACCTCTGGTGGTTAAGAATAAAAAGAAGAAACTTTCATCTTAAGGATACAGTGTTCTGGTTTTCTTCTGATGCAGAACGACTGCAGTGCTTGCTCTACAGAATGAACTAAGTTGAAGAAGAGACCAAGCTGTGTTGCAGAGGAAAGGTTTCCCAGCACCCAGAGCCCAGATTTGGATGCATGTTGCCTTATGTGCTTTCATTGATTCATTGTTATGTGCTGTGTTTACCACTGCATGTCTGTGCCAGGTGCCTGAGGAAGCATGTGTGTGTCTGTCTGTCCGAGCCAGAAATAGAAGCATCTTGATTTGCTGTGATTTGCTTGTTAAATGTGAACGTTTTGATGAAAAGTGTTGCAGTTTTTAGAACAATGCTGTAAGCTGCTGAAAGCTCCTGATTTCAGTTTGAAAGGAATTTGGAGAAGCTGCCTTTATATATATACACATATATATATATATATTTAAAACCCCACTGCAAATAGTGTATGATTTGCAGAAAGAAAACATAACAGAATTTTATCAACATACTCATCGGTGTGGCTCTGGTTTGAAAAGGAAACTACCCTTTCCAGCTCAGGAAATGGCTTTTCTTGTTCGCTGTTATGCCAATTGTCTTCAGGCCGTGGGCCTCCAAAGTAAGTCATTGTTGTTATTTTCTCTGACATTGATATAATCTAGTTATTATATTTAAGTTCTGTTCTGAATTGTGAGTGAGCTTTATTGTGCTGTTTTATTTTCTTCACTTCAAAAATGAGAACTACAAAGCAATCTATAAAGCTGAATCTTATGGCCATTTTGTTTTTCAGTTAAAGGAATCTCTAAAATATTCTAATATGCCTCAAAGAAGGTTTGTAAAATACCTTCATAATAATCTATAGACTTAAAATACAGTGCATTTGAAGTGTACTGTCTGAAGACTGAATCTATCATTTGGGTATAGCTGTTGCTGTACTTCCTGAGATCCTACTCTTTAATGTACTCCTGAATGTTTTGTATTACCTCATTTCCTTAAATGATTGATGTGCTGAGCTATGTTTACATGTACCTATTTCACTGATATGGTATTATCAATTAAATTGTGTTTTATTAAAACTGGGTAATTTTTAAGCAGTGAAAAAATATGAAGAAAATACTCATGAAAGGTAATTATATGAAAATTTTTAATGTTTTTAAGTATTTTCAAATAGTAGCAAGTGAACAAGTACTAGCTTGCAGGCGTTCAAGATCATATACTTGTCATTTTAAAGCAAACATACTAACTGAGAAAAAAGCAAAATGCTACACAACAGGACATGTTAGGTTTTAGGAAAAATAAAGTGTAATTTAATAAGTTGTATTGTTCTTACTGGCTCCTGATGTAGACCTGAATTTGATGCTACTCAGGTTATCTTTCCTGTTATATAAATTTCAAAAACAGGAAGACAGAGAAACGAATTTTTAGTTATGTTTTATAAAATAAGTGTTTTAGTAGGCACTGTAATTGTAACATTGACTATGTTAAGATTTCTTTCTAGTTCTTCTGAATGGAGACAGGCGCAATAGAGGCGGTTTTTTTGGTGTGATCTGAAATTGTGTCTTTGTTCCAAGGTTGTCCTGTTGATGGTGACTAAGGGAGAAAGACTCTGATAGCGTCACGGTGTGCTATTTATCTGAGAGATAGCTCTCCACACATCTTTCTTAAAAGCAGCTCCTAGAGGAACATTTAAATTCAGTGTCCATTTGGCTTACAGCTGATTGAAGTGTAAAGAGATGGAAGGAAGCCTAGATACACACCTCACTTGTGCGGTTACCTGGTAAGATGCAGGTGGCCTCTCCAGTGCAAATGCCACCTGTGGGGCCCGCACATCACTGGCGCTTGCCAGTGGCACTGCTGAGGTTTAAAATGGTGTGTAGAAGGGACACGGGTGTGACCAGGTGAAAAATCTTCAAGGAAAATTGAGAATGCCATATAGGGGTTGTTTCTTAGAATAACAACAAATAATAGCCTTTGGGTGTTGCTGGTAACCACCTTTTGATTTAAGACCTACCAAATATAGATAAACCAAAGAGGATTTTAAGATTAGATTCTGAGATTTGTTAAAGGCCACCAAAGGTTACCTGGGTAGGATTCCGTGGTGGGTACTTCACTGTGTGAGTCAAGTGTTTGTAATAGACACATTGTCTTCCCCTTTCCCCATCCCCCATCCCCCGCTCACGTTACTGCGGATGGAGTCTTAGTTCTTGATTGTGAGTAAACACAGCAAACTCGTGATCAGTTTTTTATATTTGCTACTTTTGGTTTTCCAATACATTTTACTAGTTTTATTTATTAATTCGTGTATTTTTCCCATGCTGCTACTTGGATTTTATTACTCTGAATCCATTTATTTTCTTAATAAAATAAGTATGTCTAGCAGCCAGAGTCTGGAACTTAAGTCCTTGTATGTTCAAAATGCTTTATATTAACCCTTGAATTAATGATCTCTTTGTATATAAAGTGATCCATCTATAGTCTTTTCCCTGTAGCACTTGAGAAAGTCACTGCGTTACCCCTGGCACCCAACACTGGCAAGAAGTCTGGGTGCCTGTAAGCCTCCTTCCCGTGTCATATGGTCTGTTTTCTCCTCATTAGTGATGAGTTGTGTTTCGCTTTGTTTCTGTTTTATTTTTTATCCTTGATGCCATGAATATTTACTGTGGATTGTTCAAATTTTGTTTTATTTTGGCAGTTGGCACTTGGAAGTCTAAGCTGAACAATCCCATTTGTCTTCAGGTGTGGGAAATTTGTAATGTATTGAAAACTGCAACCATTTTTCTGTTACTGCTTCAGATTTCGGGGACTCTGGATGTGCTCCTGAGGTCTCTCAACATTTGTTTTCATCCTGTATTCCCACTCTGCATTTCCTGTTGGTTTTTCTGGCTCACTGACTCATTTTCCCTTTTTGACCTGTTGCTATTCTTCTATTTATCTTTTAAATTTCTATAACTTAATCATTTCTGCATTCATTTCTGAAATCTAAGTGCTACTTTTTCACAGTTACCCTTGTTTAATAACTTGTCTTTATTTTATGATACTATTCTTTTTCCTCATCCTCATATTAACTCTTTCTTCAGGCTACAGTTCTCTCAGTTGAGTGTTTGGTGACCGTCTTCTCAGGGGACTGGCGCCCGCCTGTGAGTGGCTGGTTCTTAGTCGAGAGCTCACTTTCTGAGTCCATTCAGAGTTGCTCGAGGAAGTGAGCGTGTCCTGAGGGAAGGGCTGTCCCCACTTTAGCTCCTCCTCCAGGCACTGGTCCGGGGGCGGTCACATTCTCCACGTGGCCAGCCCTGCAGGTCGTCTGCTGGCCTTCATCTCACTCTACCTGTGTGCAGCGCTGGACCCAGCCGCTCACTCCCTCCTCGAAGCTCCAGTCTTCGCAGTGGCTCCCAGACAGTGCGTTGTCTTCTCCCGCTCTCCTCCCTGTTCCCTCTGGTCCCTTGTTCGCAGACTCGCCAGGTCCTCGAGTCTGTTTGCACCTTCCGTAAACTCACTGTTAAGTGTGAATATTGATGAAAGCTGCTCTGTGGATTTTAAAAAGTTAAAGTGGAGAGAAATATGTCTTAGAATTTAAAAACTCTAATACTGAATTATTTAACAGTGTCCCCTCAACCCTTACCTTTTGGTAAAATTAGTGACTTCAGAACGTGGTTCCTCTGTAGTTCGGCATGCCGCAGGCATCGTCTATACCCGTCCCTGCTTTGATTAGATACAGCTGTTTCCTCTGGGGCTTTGGAGAAATTTTGGGCTGTTTCCATGAAAAGGGCTCCAGACTGCTTTTGGGGTTTGGGAATCTATTTCTCTTGTCAGCTGACACTTCTGTGATATGTCAACTATTGAGTAGTAGAACCTTTTTTATAATTCTGGTAGCTTGCTTTTAATTTCATAAGGCCTCACCTTCTCAGCCCTTGACTCATGTTTCCCATGTGCATAATTTGCTTCCATTTCATCTTCTGTGCTTTCAGAGTAATCTTTTTAAAAAACAAATTTCTTTCACTCTTTTTCTTGCTTAAAATTCTTCAGTAGCTTTTTTCTTGTACAGGAAATCTAAGCACCCAGGAGTGCTTCGTCTCCTGTGTCTTCCTGTACACATCCCTACCTGAGCTACACTGGTTTGCTTCCTGTTTCCTGAACAAGTCACGCTTATTCAAGTCTCTGGCCTAATACTGTTCAACAGAAATATAATGTGAACCACATATGTAATTTTAACTATTTGGAAGCCTCATCTCAAAAAATTTAAGGTGAAATTAATAGTAGATTGAGTAAGTTTTTCAAACATGTATTAAAAATGTAGTAATGATTAATGGGATTTGTTTGTTTTACTAGGTCCCGTTTGTATTTTACACTTACAGCATGTCTCAGTCTGGCCAGCCACACTTCAGGGGCTCAGGAGCCCTGTGTGACAGGGCTGCCGTGTCAGGCCCTGCGGGAGTGGGTGTTTGTCAGTGCTATTCGGAACACCCTGCTCTCTGTTGCCAGTGAGAATGAGGTCTCTCTAAGCCACATTTGTTATTTTAGTGTTTTAATTGGAGTCTTTACTCTCCCAAACCCCCATGATGTTTTGTTATTTCTTTTATGCCTAGTATTCTTATTCAGTAAACGGGAAATTAGATCAGCAAGCTTGCTAGAAATTTATTTATATTTACATAAAATGAGTACAGAGTAGAGTTCTGAATGTCTTTCTAGCAGTAGCATACGAGAACTTAGAGACATGGGGTGTGCACAGGAATCATCTTAATTTCTTGGCCTTTTAAATGAGGTTAATGGGTAAGTGATTTCTAGATAGGCACAGTGCTTCTATGTCAGGTAGCTATGCTTTAAAAAGCAAACTCTAATAATGCAGTTTGAAATGTAACAGTGGATCTTTGAGGAATGTTGGGGAATTGTGCAGTTTTTAAGCATTGTGTTTAGGGTTAACAGTAAATATTACTTTACACTGACAGAGCTCTTTAAATGCCTTTCTCTTAAATGAAGTAATGCTGGGGTGTGGGTTGTAAGAGGAAAAAAGGTTTCAGATAGTGAAGTCTCTTATTTACGGACGCATTTCCCTACCGTAATTCTTAGTTGTGGTGGGTTGTCCTTGAAGACTGAGTTGTTAAACATGAAGTGGAATCTTGAATATTCACATAATACTGTTCTCATGCCACATATGCCTATATTTATGACAATCTAAAATCAAGTAGGTCTCTGCCACCACCCCCCAAAATGAATTGCCTTAGGAATATTTCTTGAAGAGATGCATGGATTTGCCCCAAAGCATTATTCCTTACACTGTAAAGATATTAATAAGAATATTGGGGGAATATAAGAAAATTGGGAAAGTTTGGAGACTGCTGTGTGAATCATATCTTTATTTTGGGACTCCACTTCTTAGACTTTCCATAAATATGCTTATGCTTGCTGTGAAGAACGAAGGGGCATACAGTATAACATTATTTTCTAATGTATTCAGCTGTTGAAGCCCTCCTTTTCTGCACTATATCCATGAATTTTCTTCCAAAGTATATTGTTGAAGGAGTGTTTACTCAAGCATCCATATCCCTAGCATAGGGATATACATAGAGAGATACAGCCCATATCGCTGCATAGTAGGGATAATAGAGAGTGTCAGTGCTGCGTTCAAAGAAACGAAGTAAAAACACAAGTATTTCACTTTCTGTTGATGTCTCAGCTTCCCATACAGGTCCTTATGTTGGGAGGTTTTTTTAATCTAATTTATATCAGTCACTTTCTACTGTTTTCAATGCTTATAAATGTTTATTCTCAGCTTTACATTATATATCAAGTATATTAGTAGTATTTATCACAAGGCATTCTAATAACATTCGTCTTTGAATCTTGCTAATTTAATTTTTTCATCATAAGAAGTCAGATTGTATACTATGTCTATAGAAGTCCTTAGTTGCTAAGGGTTATGGAATTTCAACACATTCCAGTGTCTGTGGCCATCTTTAAAAGAAGAGAAGGTAAGACAAAAATTTCTCTCAGATACACATGTGTATATTTGGTTTTAGTTTTGAAAAATTCAAATTATTTACAGAATTAATAGAGGAGTGCTTTCTCCATATGAAAATAAAACAATTCAGTGAGATATTGCAGGCAAAGCTGAAATTCCTTTGGCCCACCAGCCCTGGTCTTTCTCTTTCACCCGAGGGTACCACTTTTGATTGTCTGATATTCTGTGTTCTTCTGACTCTTTGCCCCCAAACCTAGATGAATGCCCAAAAACATGTGCTGTTTTTATGCTTTTTAAAAAATGAGTCACATCTTATTTTGTCTGGAAACTTGCTTTTTCAGTCAGTACACCTGCGACCTATCCAAGCCTGAACTGTTGCCTAACTGTGCATAACAGACTTACAACAGTATAGCTGTTCTACTTGTAATGATTATTTCTTTTTTCTTTAGACCATTACAGATAGTTTTTAATGAATGTTCTTACGCATTTTTTGTGCACCTGTGTGCTGCTTTAGAGTATGTACCCAAAGGAGACTTGTTTAGTCATAAGATATATATTTTTAACATGTAGTAAAACTTATATTTACTCCCCAAAATGGCCGCTCTTCAAATTGCTCTCCAGAGGAGCTCTGCCAATTTCTAACTCCCATTACCAATTTGTGAGACTGTCGTTTTCCTCCATAGCCTTGCTTGTATGTTCTGTTATCAGACTTACTCCCCCGCCAATCTGATAAAATTCTTTTTTATTTCCCTGATGTCTGGCAAGGTTTAGTAATCTCTTGGAGTTGTTTCTTTCCCTGCTGCTGTCACTTAAGTGGCCCCCATGTTGAGATGAGAGAGCATATAAAACAGTTGCCCCAAGGAGTTGTCTGGACCTATAGAGAACTTTGAGTCAACAAGTAAACATTTTGCTGGATTAAGCCTGTCTGAGACATACAGCAGCTCTTGTGTCACGGCATTTGCCAGAACTCTACAGTAGCTCTATGTTGCCCATAGGGATCCAACTCAAAATACCCAGCTTGACATTCAAGATTATGTCCTACCTGTAGCCTCTTCTTAATATATCTCTTAAACTCTATTTGTATACATAGTCTTCGGCAGACTATGTACTTTCATAATGTGTCTGTATTCAAGCTGTTAGCTAAGAAACTTTTCTGTCCCCAACATAAAACATTGACAGTAGTCCCCATGGACATGGGAGCTCTAGCAGAGCCCAGAAGTTCAGGTACAGGAGATGGGTGAAGGAACTGTGGGAAAAGGGAAAGTTTGTAGACCTGGTAGGGTTGGAAAGGTGATGGGGTAAGTGAGGTTGGAAAGGTGATGGGGTAAGTGAGGTTGGAAAGGTGATGGGGTAAGTGAGGTAGGAAAGGTGATAAGGTAAGTGAGGTTGGAAAGGTGATGGGGTAAGTGAGGTTGGAAAGGTGGTGGGGTAAGTGAGGTTGGAAAGGTGATGGGGTAAGTGAATCGAGACTGTGGTTGAAAGGTCAGCCATAAAACTCTGGTAGAGTCAGAAAGGAAAGGAAAAGGGACAGATAAGCTGAGAGACAAGGAGATGATTTAAGAAATCAAGAATTTCTATTAGAGGAAAACCATTTCCTTTTTGCTTCCTTTCCTGTAGAGAAAATAGAAACAATTGGGTGTTAAAAACTCCCAGCTTAATGTCAAAAAACAACTTGGGAGGAAAGAGCAACAGATTTACAGTCAGGCTGCCTGAGGGTTTCAGATCTCAGTTACCCTGCTTCCTGACTGTATGACCGTGGGCAACTTCATAACTTCTCTGATTCTCAATTTCTTCATCTGTAAGTCGAGTATAATAGCATCTACCTCACCTGGTTGGTTGATGACTAAAGTAGATAACCTTATGTGAAAAGCTTGTTTGTTGTGAAGAGTGAAGGGGCATACAGTGTAACATTATTTTCTAATTATTCAGCTATTGAACTCCCACCCCCTTTGCTTCACCATTAATATCCTTGAGTTTTATTCCAAAGTACGTGTGTACACAGTCTGTCCAGAAGGTACCCAGTCATGTAATATGAAAAATGGAGATATTATTGAAGAAGATACAAGAAACATTGCACATAGGACAGTGATGCCTCAATCCCCTTCTAAGTAGGCACCTTGAGACCTCATACAGTTCTCCCAATCACCATCAGCTGCCCTGTTATATTTTCCTGAAACTTATCAACAGTCTAAAAATCTCTTCCCTTTCAAAGGTTATTTTAGTTTTGGGAAAGGCCAGAAGTCGCAGGGTGCCAAATCTGGGCTGTAAGTCACCTGGGTGATTTGATGTTTCACCAGAAAAACTCTGCACGAGACATGATGCATTAGCAGGCATGTTGTGATGAGGCTGCCAGTCACCAGTTGCCCATAGCTACGGCCTTCTGAATCATCCCAATAGTTTCTGGAGGAAATGTTCAAACTTAACACAAAATTTGATGGAGATTCCTTGCTCTACTTGCTCAGTCATCTTGAGTGCGCCAGCCACACAGTGCACATGCTCACTCAACAGTGTCTACCACCCCCACCAACTAGTATAATGAAGTCGTCATTGTTCACACATGCGCATTCCAGTCCAGTCGCCTCGGCTGCCAGGTTACATTGATGTCACACAAACCGTT
The DNA here is from genome assembly GCF_004126475.2 of Phyllostomus discolor. Taxonomy (NCBI): domain Eukaryota; kingdom Metazoa; phylum Chordata; class Mammalia; order Chiroptera; family Phyllostomidae; genus Phyllostomus; species Phyllostomus discolor. The sequence continues at coordinate 5,861,028 of NC_040915.2, read as the reverse complement.
CTTGTTAAATTAACAGTGGCTGGGCTTTTTTCAGAAAGACCTTGTATATCCAAAATAAGTAAAAGTCTATTGTCCACCTTAAGACTTATAATCCAGCCATTCTATTCATATGTATTTACTCCAGAGAAATGAAAGTGTATGTCCATGTAAATATTTGTACTCAGATGTTTATAACAATGCTAGTAAAAAATAGTCAAAAACTGAAAGCAACCCTAATATACTTCAGTAGTTAAATGCTAAACAAATAGTGGTGGATCCATATTAAGAATAGTTGAATTTTTTCCAGACACACTTCATAGAATATGTACTGTGTGTATAGTTGCTAAGGGTTACAGAATTGCAATACATTCCAGTTTCTGTGGCCATTTTTAAAAGAGAAGGTAAAAGAAAAATTTTCTCCCAAATATGTGTATGTGTATATGTTTTTAGTTTTGAAAATATTTCAAATTATTTGTATAATAGAGGAATGCTTCCTCCACATGAAAATTAAATGTTTCAGCTAGATATTGTAGATAAAGCTGAAATTACTTTTGGACCAACTTTTCTCCTTCACCTAGAAATATATTTTCAACGCTTTACATATTTGGGACACATGGTGAGCACTCAAATGTTAGCTGCATGTTCACCATCATTGTTTCCATTAGATGGTACATGCTTGTACATCTGTGCCCACTCTCCACTTGTACTGAGCTCCCAGTGCAGTACAGGTAGGTAGAACCCATCGTTTTCATCACTATGTTGCCAGCAGAGTTCCTGGCACAAAGTTGAGTTCAGTAGAGAGTCCTAGAATCGGATAGATCTGAGTCTGAATTTTAACTCCACTACTTGCTTGAGTGTGAGATTTAGGGCAAGTTGCCAGTCCTAGTGCCTTGGTTTCTCATCAGTAAACTAGAGAGAATAATAATGCCTGCCTTTTAGGGTCTAGTAGGGTAGAGATTGCTCAGTATGTTACGAGTATCATTTCCAAGCCAGTTTGCAGACTTGCTCTTCTGCCTTTGGTTCATTGTGTTACTTGTATGGATGACCTTCTTCTCCTTGACCTTATCTCTGTGGGCATCTTGGAGTATAGAATGTCTATAGAAAATCTCTGACATCACAACCAAATGTCTGACATTTTAGAACTATTTTCAGTCTTTGCCTTTCCATCTACTTTTTTCCTACATGATATTTTTTCCTTTGTATCTAAACACTAGAAACAAAGTGGGAGAAAGTTCTTTGAGCTGAGACATACTCCATCAATATTAGTTTTTAATTGTAACCGGTTATGGTTATTGTAAACAGTTATGGTGAGCACATTGATTTTCTGCTGCCTCTTTAAATACACATAGTAGAGCTATAAAATGTCCTCTAACTATAGCTTTAGCTTATTCCATAGGTTCTAATATATAGCATTTCAATTTTCTGGTTAAATATTTGCTGACTTCCAAGCATTAGCTTCATTGACCTGTGGACTATTAAGAGGTCTGTTTTATAATTTCCTAGTACATGATCATTTTCTATGTTATCGGGTTTTTTTTTTTACTTGTTTCTACCTTATTTGCACTGTGGTCATGGGATATTGTGCTTTAATCCAAGATGCTGCCGTTTTACTGGTGTCGGCCACAGTTTTGCACTGGTGTGTGTGCACGCGGGTGCATAGCAGCATCCCTTCCCTTTCTGGTGGGAATGGCCGATTTGGTGGTGGGGCAGGCTTTTCCTCCGAAATGCTGCTACTGATGGTAGTCTTTTTTGAAAATTCTAAAATACTACTGTGAAGTGGGCTTTCACAGTAGGTTTGCCTAATAGTATCAGAGTACTAATTCGGTTATCATTTCCTAGGAGTTTTCCTAAGAATAGAGAATTTAGCTTAGAAATGAAGTTGCACAGTAATACACATAAGACAAAAATTTGTTGGAGAAGGTAACATTGTGTCATGAACTCTTATAAAGGTGAAGTTTGATATTTAGAATATCTTAAATTGTTTTTCTTCTGCAGCTTCCAGCTGATCTTACAAAGATGCACATTGCAGACAGCGCTCACCCACAGGTGACTCACGTGTCCTCCAGTCAGTCTGGCTGTAGCATCGCCAGTGACTCTGGGAGCAGCAGTTTGTCTGATATCTATCAGGTAACAGCTTGGGGGGTTGTGTGTCGAGTGTTCTGCCGAGTGTCCTGCGCTTGGGCCATAGGTGGTCACATGTCTTTAAGTAAGGTCTGAATTTCAGGCATAAGGTTTTTGGGAAAATGTCCAATTTACAAATTACTGTCCAATTTGCAAGCCTAATTAAAGAGATGATCTGTCTTTGGAGGGTGATTACATATGGTCCAACAATGTATGAACCTAGTGTTCTTTTTAATTTCTTGTATCCAGGAGAATCCATGTAATGCTTGCCTTGGTAAAAAAATTAGTTATTAAACAACTGAATTTATGTTCAGTTGAACATAAACTTATGAAAAGGCAGGGTTTTTTTTAAAGTTTTTTTAAATGATCTTTTTTTTTTTTTTAAAGATTTTATTCATCCATTTTTAGGGAGGGAAGGGAGTGGGGGGCGGGGAGAGAGAGACAGACAGACAGACAGACAGAGACATCAATGTGTGGTTGCTGGGGGTATGGCCTGCAACCCAGGAATGTACCCTGGCTGGGAATCGAACCTGGGACACTTTAGTTCCCAGCCCGCGCTCAATCCACTGAGCTATGCCAGCCAGGGCAAGGCAGGTTTTTATTATGACTGTGTAAGTCTTCTATAAGTAAAGTCATCAAGAAAATCAGAGTTGCTTTTGTATTGTAAAGGCTGTATTAAATTTTCTAGTAGCGACATTAAAAAAGGCAATAGGTAAAATGAATTTTAGTAATATATTTTATTTAGCACAATAGATCCAAATAGTATCATTTTAACATGTAATCAGTACTGTAAAATTATGAGTGAGTTACTTTTTTATACTAAGTCATCAGTAATCAGTGTATTTAAACTGACAGCAACATCTCAATTCAGACTAGCCATAGTTCAAGTGCCCAGCAGCCGCATGCGATCATCAGTGGCTGCGGTATAGTACCGATCTATTGAAATAGAATTGTCTGAGGAAAACTTTTCAGACTGTGGTTCTGCCGAGTTACCCAGATTCAGATATTTTAAGAAAACCAGCATTCCTTTGTTAAGGGAGGTTTGTAGGCAGATGCGGGATGGAGAAAGCCCCCATGTTGGGATTGTGCATGGTCTTCTGCACAGAGTCTTTGCTCTGGCAATCACCATCACCCCACCTGACGTTTGTAATAGATGGAGTAAAGAATTCTCCCTGTTCACCAATTTCTAGTAGACACAACAGGAAATATTTTTAAAGTAAAGTTAAATATAATACATGGCTCTGGGAGCACTTACTGTGTGTTTGCTTAGTTGTTGGACTCCATGCATTCTGCCCTTCCCCAGAAGTATCATCTTAGGGAAGAAATAACAGTCATTGCACACCTCAAAGTCAAAGTAGAGTCCTGTCTTCTCTGGATTCTGTGTTTTTTTCTAGAGAAGAACTTTGAGGAAGAGTGACCCTGCATTGATGAAGTTCAGGGATGTGGCTATAGATTTCTCCCAGGATAAGTGGGATTGTCTGGACCTTGGTAGAAGAGATTCTACAGAGATGTGGTGTTAACCACATCTCTACAGACTATAGATAACCTAGTCTCATTCGCATATCCATTTCTAAGCCAGATATGATCACCTTTTTGGAGCAAGGAACAGAACCCTGGATGACTGAGAAAAGGGATAAGAGGGTATCACGTAGATTGAGATTCCAGGTCACTGTACTTTTCTGTGAACTAGTGAAGGGCTGCACACGGTTATCTTTGGCAAGATCATAGAGGAGATTCTGCAGCATTGCACTTACATTAGCATCTACAGGATGCTCACCTGCCAGCTTGCCCACCTGAAGCTGGGGCTGGAGTACACCTACTGGTATGGTTGGAGGCCTTTTGCAACAGGACCATGGCCTTGTAAGTGGCTGACCTGCTCCAGCCTTCCATTTGTTTTACTTCCTCATTAGCACCCTCTACACATCATTCCAACTTTTAAGAGTTTCATTTAATACTGGATTAAACTGTGGACAGGTATCTTTGCCAGCTGTCCTGAATGTCAAAGGAATACCTCCATTACATAGGGAAGAAGATGCCTTTTCATGTCCCCGAAACCTGGACATGGCTCCATTGGCTCTCCTCCCTTGGCCATCACATTCAGCATCAAATCCTATCAGTTCTGCATCCTGTAGCATTAATTGTGTTTGTGTACATATGTTTGATGTTAACTGAGATGTAATTTACAGCTAATAAAATTCATCCTCTTTTGTATAGCAGCCATAAAGACAGAACATTTCCATCACCTCAGAAAGTATTTTATGCCCTTTTGTAGATGGTCCCTTCTTTCTCCTGAGCCCCAGCCCCTGGCAACCACCAGTGTTTTCTGCCCTTAAAGCTTTGCATTTTCCAGAGTGTCCTATAAGTGGACTCATACATTTAAATGATAGCACAGTGAAACTTACAAAGTAAAAGTAAACCTTAGTGAATTTAGGGAGAGTGTGAACAGATAAAAGGAGCAAAAACAATGAAATTCTAGAATGAAAACAGGAATTCAGGAATTTAAAGAGAAAATTATCAAAATACCAAAGTCAAATATGTAAAAATGTAAGAAAAATATTTTAAGAATAGCCAAAACAGGTAAGAATTTTCAGGTTGAGGCTTTAGTTAAGCGTAGGACAATAGCCAAAGGATAGACTCAGTATAAAGATTAAAACAAGCAAACCAACAGAGAGAAAAACAGAAGGAAAATAAATCAGAATCTTTAAGTAAATATTTGTGCACTCATACTTACATGTGTTTTGTATTCGTATACATGGAATGCAAATCTGAATCCAAGAGGAGCAAATGGTAGCAATGTTTACCTACTGGTGGTAGGTTTGTGGGTACTTTTTATTATGTCCTTAAGCTTTTGTCATGTTCATGTGTTTCTCAATGTTCATGTGTTTCTCAATGAACGTTATTATTTCTGAATTTAACAAATTTTAAAGAGGATATAAATAGGGTGTACGGTTAAACAAAAGTTGAATAAAATTGTGGGAAAAGATTAAAGGGATGATTAGTAAAGGGTAAAAGGAATAAGAACAAAAATAATAGATTGATAAAATATATCCCCCAAAATGCAAAAAATCTAGACTACAATAAAAAACCCAGATCAGCAAAAAAAAATGGATAACCAACCAAATTGTATATGTGCAGTCAGATCCTCAGGACTAAAACACAGGGAAGAAAAAAGCTTCACAATCAGTATTGTACCCTTAGTCTTTTCCTGACTTTAGGCCTTCTTGAGATACCTGTTAAATCTTTAGTTACAGGAATGTGTTCCCATTTTATATACCTTGGCCGGCAGCAGTTAAAGGGCTTTGTCTGGTTATCCAAATTCTCAGCATTTGGGAGATTTTAAAAGTGGACATCCAACCCAGTCATAGCTTGTAACTGTAGAAGCAGAGTCTTGTAAAGGAGTGCAAGTGTTTTTAATTTGGAGGGTTGGGGTGAAAAGAGAGGAGTCATCCTGACAGCAGTTCTTAACAGGAAAGCTATTTACACCATTCCCTATGGCCAGACATGTGGCTGTACTCCTGTGCATTTCCTTCTTGGGAGTTCTCGTGTCTTCTGGTTTAAAAATAAAAGCCTTTGGTTCTCAAAGAAACTTCAAATAAAGCAGTTACCACAGTCTGGGGAAAAAAAGGCAAGTAATGGTTTTGGTGTGAATATGTTTTTAATCAGATCACCCTAAAATGTAGCTAAAAGTATGCATTTATATGTTCAAATGTTCTTGAGTCAAATATTCTATGTATTCTGAAACAATGCTTAAACAAAATAGGAGTGCTTCTTTCTAGGTTCCTTTTTCTATTTATTTCAGTCCTGTCCAAGAGCTGGGACATTGAGACATGTGGGTTCTTGAACTGAAGCACTTGTCTTTTCACTAACTTACAGTCTTGCACCACATAACATTTATGATATAGAAAGAAAAGGTGGGTCCAGGTGATTTAAGTTAAGGAGGAAGCCCACCATGCTCTCTACTCGCCCTGTGCCCACCCAGAGTCGGCAGGGGAGCCAGGGGAGAGGGCTGGGGAGGAGGGGTGCGCTTTAGGCCACGCCTGCACATAGGCACAAGCACTCACACCGTGGAGCACTAACTCACTTCTCTTCTCTCCATATCTCTTTGTCTTTCCTCCCAGTCCAGTTCCTCCTCCTCTGTCCTCCCCTTTCCCCCGCTTTCCCCCTCTGCCTATACTTCCCCTCCCTTCTGTTATTTCTGCTCTTGAGCATTATCTTCCAGATCTCTTTCCATCTTTGCCGTCCCTTTCTGTTCCTTCACTTCTTTCCCTCCCTCCCTCCCCCACTCCCCGCCAGGGACTGCTCTCTCCCCAGTGGTGTTTCCTCCCATAGTCCTCCTTCAGCACTCTTCAGTGTGTGTGCGCACACACTTACGTCGTATTTTTACTGTACTTTTTCTACTTTCAGGTAAGTTTAGATACCCAAACAACAGTATCTAGCATCATCTTACAGTTGCCTGCCATACTCAGTGCAGTAACGTGCTGCGCAGGCCTGAGCCCAGGGAGCAGTGGGCTGTCCCATGCAGGCCGAGTGTGGTAGGCTGCGCCTGCAGGTCTGCGTGTGTGAGTGCACTGTGTGACCACCCGAGGACCAGATCACCTCCCTTTTTTCAGAGCAAACCCCTGTCTTTCAGTGACACGTGACTGTGCTTTTAAATAACCCGAGGCACACATTTATGCCCCACCTACAATTTTTGCTGGTAAGCATGCTTCTGAAAATCCCAGCGATGGATTCAGGTGTCACTTCACAGCATTACTACTAATTTAGAGCTCTGCTGCCCTGTCTTTCCAGCCTCTGGTGCCACGTGTCCCTGGGATGTTTGTTTGACACCTCATCTTGCTTGGCCAACCACACATTTTCTTCCCCTTGTCCTCAGTGTTTCTGTTAAAAATATCCATGTCCTAGTTAAAACCCATTATCTTTATTTTTTTAAAACTTGTATTTGAAATAAATTCAAATACAAAAAACAGGGCTTTTACTCCTTCATTTAAAAAGCTTCAGTGTTTCACAGTTACCTGATTCACATTCTTCATTTCAAATTTGTATTCCAGTTCCAGGTCTTTCCCTTCTCAGCACAATCTGCAAATCTGGTTTTGTATTCCAGTGTTCTCCACTTGCACATTATAGATTCCGGTCCATGACTAACACATAACGTCTATTCCATGACTGTGTTTGCCCTTTCCTAGCAAGGCTTCGGTCACACTGCTCTGCCAGCAGCTCCACCCAGATCAGGGGCCCCCAACCCGCCCCCATCCATGGATGGCTTCACATTATTGCCTGAGCTCCACCTCCTGTCTCCCCGACCCCATACCCTGGTATGAGGAAAAATTGTCTTCCACAGAATCGGTCCCTGGTGCCAAAAACATTGAGGACTGCTGGCTTAGATGACATCTTGACTCTCTCTCACACATCTGGGAACCCCACAGCAGTTTTCCTGTGTGTCATGTCTCTTTCCATTCTGTTGTTTGGTACAGTCACGTTGCATATACACTTGACATTTTTTATCATAGTATATTTGTAGAGGGCAGAATTTTGTTTCTTGTGTATCCCATGCTGAGTTGAGAACAGTTTTGGCTCTTAGGAAGTAATCTAGGCTTTTTTGTTTGTTTGTTTTAGTTGAATTGCATTTGTAGGCAGAAACCAATATTGTTTTCAAGACTCACTACTAACTAAAGCTTGGTTATCCTGGGCAAAGGAGGCTTTATTTCGCCTGCCTGTCCTGTTGTAGAAATTTTGGAATGGTCGAGCCTATTGTGAAGGATTCATTTCACAGAATTCCTACCCTGACCAGAAAGACAAAGAAGAAACATGAGGATGAGGTGGTCCATGAAAAAGTTTGAGTGAAATACTGAAAATAGCAGTGCAGAAGATAGAAATGCTGAAAGCCCAAGATTCTGGCTTAATATGTGCTGTAAATTAGAAAATGTGATTTCTGTTTGTGTAACTTTTTTTTTCTAACCTGTAGTTCCCCTTATTGTAGCTTCATGTTTATCTGGATGCAAACAACAAAAGGAAATGCTCTGTTGGTTTAGTTGGGGACTGCCAAGTCATCAGAAAATCTCTCTTACCATCTACCTCACCAAATTACATTTATTTCATATGCATTCATATATTACTCATATATGTTCATACTGTAGGAAAGGGAAAACACAAGAAGTTTAATATTTGTTTTATTATTCCTTTCACCAGTATACTTTTTTTTTTTACTTTCTTCATTAGTATAATCTCCTTGATGGTCTGCTGTATACCATGTGCCAGGATAAAGTAGTTGAAAGCCCAGGGCTCTCATCTTGTGTGTTGCCTGCCTTAATGAGTATGGCATACATACCTTTGACCTACCTTTCTTGTAACAATTTGTGATATTATCATATGCATCTCTGAGGCTCTGTTGAATTTTCTTTTTGGCTTTTTTCCCCCTGTCTGCTTCCTTTTTGCTATTTTTGATTGCCCTTCTTCAAATTCACACTTCATACAGTGTGCATAACTTTGAGATGTCTCATTTTTCCCTAATTATGTTTGTATTTTCTTTTAAATCCTTGAACTTCTTAATAATAAATGTTAGAAGTTCTCCTAATTCCATCATCTCTATCATTCCTGGGCCTGTGTTTATTGATTGATTTTTCTACTGGTTATAGATCACATTTCCCTGCTTCTTCAAGTATCTAGTGAGTTTTTATTGTATGCTGGACATTGTGGGTGCATTTTTAAAAATTCTTATCTAGCTACTAGAGAATTAAACTTTCTGCCCAGGAACTGCATTCTCAGAAGCATCGCTCAGTGAGCACCATTCCTGGTGGCCATCATATCTGCCTTTACCTGAAGACCTGGCTTGCCTTCATTTAGCCAGAGAATCAGACTGTGGACTCTAGCTACATAACTCTATGTAATTTTTTTTAAATTACCAACTTTTTAAAATTTCCTGGCATGTTTTTGGCAACCATTTTTTAAAAAATTATTATTATTATTAAATCTTTTTTGGCACCATCTTTGTTTTGTTACACTCTTAACATTTGAACAGTTTGGTATGTCCTCATAACTAATTGTATTCAGCTTTTTTTTCTTGGTATCCTACTTTGAAAAAATACGGGTAAGAGAAGACAGTTGTAAGGATAGATTAAAATCTTTGCTCATGGCCTACAACATTTCCTAAGAGAGTTCTTTTAGCAGCCTTCTCCCAGTACCTCCCTGTTGACTTCTAAAGCGCTGTTTCCTTAACTGTCTTCACTTCCCAGGTAGGTGACGATAAGCCTTCCCTGGTGTCCAGGTGACTGGATTGCTCTTGTCTTTTTGTTATGAGCCATCACTTTTTATTTATTTATTTTTAGAGAGAGGGGAAGAGAGAGAGAAAGGGAGAGAAACATCAGTGTGTGGTTGCCTCTCACATGCCCCCAGTCAGGGACCTGGCCCATACCCAGGCATGTGCCCTGACTGGGAATCGAACCTGTGACCCTTTGATTCACAGGCCGGTGCTCAATCCACTGAGCTATACCAGCCAGGGCCATCATCTTTTTATTCAGCTTAATCTAAAAGGTGAGAAGTGAGACTAGGTTGAAATAGTCAGGGTCGGGGGATGGAAACCCAAGACTGAGTTGAGGGCAGGGTGGTTTAAGAACCCAAATTTACATGGTAGATTGTCCTCAAGAATTTATAAACTAGAAAAAGGCTATTGCAGGGATGAGCTTCTATATTTTAAAAAATTAAATTGTGTAGAAAATATTGCTGTAGTGGGTTTTTTCTAACACTAGTTCTTTGGATTCACAATCACTGTTTGTAAGTTAGGTTTTTGGAGACGTCATTTTAGCATGTATACATGTTTAAATTAAAACTACTGTCTTTGTAAAAGGATTATAATCTACTAGCAGGTTTGTAATTCTGAAGATATATTACTCAGAAATACCCTCCATTAAAACTCTGAAGTTTCATAGCCAAAAAATAACTTAGGAGAGCATACTAGTCATGAGGTAGGGTTGCTCCTATATTATCCTATGTTGTCCAATCTTAACAGATCTTAAGTTCGGTATTCATTCTGTTACTTAAAGCTGTGCAGAAATCCAAAGGAAGTATAAAATAGGATCTTAGAAAACAAATTAGTGGGTCTCTTTTGTGGGTATCAGTCTTAACTTGAATTAACAACAGCCAGAAAGGGTAATTTATTGACCCACAGAGAAAGCAGAGGCAGTTCTGGTCTCAGGGAGCCTGGATGCTTGCAGGTGTCTGTGGTCTGTCTCTTGTCCTTGGGCCCCCTGCGCGGCTTGCCTGCTCCGCCTGTCTCCTGTGATACTTTCTGTCACAGACGCCCTTTGTGCTAATGCCCTTTCTGTCTTTGTCCTGCGTGCTCTATTTCTATTGCTTTGTTGATCTGTGTCTTTTCTGTCTGTCTCTGTCTTCCTGTGTCTGCCTCTTTCAGTGTACTTCCAGTTCCCCTGCCCCTCTCTCTGCCTATTAGTTCCATTTTCTCCCACCACAGAAAGCCTTTCCCATGTGGCTATAGGCTGCTCTGCATCACATTCTTCAGATTCGGGGACCAGAGGAAAAAGGACACTCTGCCCCTCAACTTCAGTTATAAAAATCCAGAGAAGAGGCCTTTCTATTTTAGTTTACATAGCCAGGGGCAGGGCACTGCCCCCCACTGTAATCTCTGGGTTAAGTTGGAGAACAGGAATTCCTTAAAAGAAGCAATATCCTCTTCTGGGCAGACAAAACTAGTAAATATTCAGTATAGGAGATGAGACTGAAATATTTGAAGATAGTGTTCAGTTTCTTTTTTTCCATGACTGCTGCCGGTATTCATGCTTTTTAATATATATCAAATGAGTATAATATTTAGAAATATTGCCAACTAATCCACTTCAAGACAAATTTTATTTCCTAAAAGATATCTTCAGTATTTTCAATGAATTATACTGACAAAGTTCTTTTGTTTTTTTCTGTATGATGGCCCTAGTAGCACTTAGTTACAATTTTGTTAGATTGCATTATGACAGCTGTCATATCAGCATGCATTTAAAAAAAACTTAACCAAAATTGGTGAATTTTTGTGTAGTCATTTTAGTATTGAAGATGGAAGAAGATATGCAACATTTTGACATATTATGCTTTATCATTTCAAGAAAGGTAAAAACACAACTGAGATGCAAAAAAAAGATTTTTGCATTGTATGGAGAAGGTGCTATGACTGATTGAATGTGTCAAAAGTAGTTTGTAAAGTTCTGTGCTAGAGATTTTTCACTGGACGATGCTCCAAGGTCGGGTAGACCAGTTGAAATTGATAGCAATCAAATCAAGACATTAATTGAGAACAGTCAACGTTATACTGTGTGGGAGATAGCCAACATACTCAAAATATCCAAATCAATAAAGTTATTGGTAAAAATGTCTTCTATTTTATTGGAGAAACTAAACGAACGTTTTGGCCAACCCTGTATTTATATTTACAGTTCTTTAATCTTTATTGTATTTTTCCATTACCATTTGGTCCCCTTACACCCAACTTCGCCCAGCAGTCACCACACTGTCGTCCATGTCCATGAGTCCTTTTTCCTTTTTGCTCAGTCCCTCCACTCCCTAACCTCCCCCCGTCACTAGCTGTCAGCCTGCTCTCTATGAGTCTGTCCCCATTTTCCTTGTTAGTTCAGTTTGTTCATTAGATTCCACGTATAATGAAATCATATGGTAGTTGTCTTTCTCTGACTGGCTTATTTCACTTACCATAATGTTCTCTAGGTCCATCCATACTGTCGCAAAGGGTAAATTTTTCTTTTATTTGTATAGTTATTTTAAAGCCTTAGTTCCTTTACAAGTATATGAGACTAATATTTCCAGTGTTGAAGTTGTAAACATAAGTTTACATTAAAGACTAGTTAGAATAATCTCTGCTCTTCTTGATACAATGTTAGATTCAAGAAAGTTATTGGGAAATTACCAGTATTTGTTCAGTCATTCACAATTGGTCTGTTTTAGCACTTCTCAGTACTACTCTTTACTTGTGTTATACTTCTGTTCTTAATTTACATGGTGGTGTGCCCTGCTAGACTGTAAACCTCAGTGATAAAGGAATGATATTTTATTTACAACACCCAGGGGAGACTAATAAGTACTTTGTAAAATGATTGTTGGTAAAATGTATCTTTCATGCACTTCATGTTTTAGGGAATGTACTTTTCGGAAATACAAGTGTTTTTTGGAAAACAGGTATTAAAACAGAGTGATGTTTGAGTCTCCTAACCATTGTCCCCACATCAGATTTACCACCAAAGTGTCACACTGTGGAGTGATGAAACTGTATTTTAGGCAAAGAGAAACCTTATATAAATAAGTATCATTTTGTTTTTGACACAACATACAGTATTGCCTAATTCTGTATAATATTTAGTATTGAGGGATAGTTTTGATTAATTCACACTGTGGAGCATGTAATTTTTATAACATGAAATGATAACTGATCGAGATTTCTTTCTGTAGGCTACGGAAAGTGAGGTAGGAGATGTGGATTTAACCCGTCTTCCTGAGGGACCTGTTGATTCTGAAGATGAAGAGGAGGAAGATGAAGAAATTGATCGAACAGATCCATTGCACGGGCGAGATCTTGTTCGTGAATGTCTTGAAAAAGAACCTGCAGACAAAACTGATGATGACATTGGTAAAAAAAAAAATATGTGTATGTGTGTGTGTGTACAATAAGAATTTTATAGTTTTTAGATATTGCTGCATAACAGATTACCCCAAAACTTAGTGACTTAAAAACAACACGTTTATTTTCTCCTACCTTTTGTGGGTCTGGAATTCAGGAGTAGTGTAGCTGAGTGGTCCTGGCTCAGTGGCACTAGGTCGTAATCAGAATGTTGGCAGTCCTCCAAGGCTTTGCTGGGCTGAGCCAGAGGTTCTGTTTCCAGCATGACTACTTACATGGCTTTTGGCCCGAGAACTCAGTCAGGTCTGCACTACGTGGACCTCTCCGGAGGCTGCTTAAATGTGGCAGTGAGCTTCACCCAAAGCAAGCACTCCAAGGGAGAGTAAGGCAGGTGACACAATGTCTTTTAGGATCAGGCTTCAAGAGTGATACTTCATTATTTCTTCCAAGTCCTGTTTGTCACAGCAACCCTCATGTAAGATGGGAGGGGAATATTAAGTGGGAGGAACCGCTGAGAGCCATCTTTGAGTCTGGCTGCCCCAATTTGAGAGCATGTTTAGAGGGTGTAGCAGGGGAGCCTAGGTATTTGTATGCTCTTAACTGAAGAACAGTCCTCCTCTCTTGGTAAAGGTTTTCGTCTTTGACCAAGTGCTTAGCTTTGGGAGGCGTGTTCATGGAGCTGTGAGAGAGGAAAGGGACACCTCTTCAGCCTGCCAGATCAACTGAGTCAACCCTGGTGATCAGTAGGGTGACAAACGTCATAGTCAGATCACCCTCACTCACATCCTGGCTGCCCAAATTCATAAAACAAAAGCTTTGATTCCATTAAAGTGATTTTCCCCTTCATGACATAAGACATTTAAAACAAAAGTGCATCATTGTCCCATGCCTATGAATTAGCTTTTCAAAACAAGTTTTATGTTGTCAAAATCCTATTTTTACTCTTCTGGCTTGAAAAATATTCATATTTTTTGTTAATATATGGATTTCCTTTTATGCAATTTCTTACGGAAGTAGTTACTATACTTAAGGTGGTTGTATAATACTAAAGATGGTGATGTTGTCCTTAAAGGCAGAGATTACTTAATGTCGTTATATATTGTTATGATTCATTTAAGATTTTGTCTTAGATTTCCCTGTTGTAATAGTCACATTGCTGTTCAAATCAGAAAATACCGATATTAATAGTCTTGATCTGTGTGAGTAAAGCTCAGTACATCTGAACATTGTTGGTTACTCTAATGACAGAGAGTGAAGTAGTCTGCAGTTTAGATTCCTGTGAACAGTATCCGGACAGAAACTGAAAGTGCATTTTTTTTATGATAAAGCATTATATCCTATGCTGTTTTCATAAAGCTTTTAAAAAATTGAAATATAGCTAATGCCCAATTGTCTGCAGGTGGATAGCACTTTACAGTTGTTTTTGTCTCAGCCCTTAGCTGACTGCATATATGTGCCCCTCCCTTATATTTATCTTAATTGCTCCTGTAGTATTTGTACCAGAAATGGCCTAAGGCAGGCACTCATCAACATTTGTTGGGTAAATTAAAGAGAATTACCTTGTGTTGCTGTGACAGATCTTGAACTAGAATTCATATTTGTTATCTCTAATTAATCACTGCCATGTATCAATAACATTTTTTTCTTAAAAACTCTGGCCCAATAAGAACCGGACAAGAAGCTTTTTCACTAATCTGTTAGATCAGAGGGCATCACTGTACTAATCAGCGTGGAGTGGCATCTCAGACTAGGAAAATTAGACAAACTCTCCAGCCTCATCTAACTCCGTGTGTTTTCCTGACTCAGTCTGGCGGTTGTGCGTTCCAGTGTCTTCCAGTGTGCCTGTGTTTTCATGTGCGCCGGAGTACATCTGGTAACCAAACCAGATTTTGATTTTGATTTTGTTTAATCAGCGGTTGTCTTGTGCCTTGGTTTCTCTACTTTAGCAGCATAAATTCCTAAGTTGATGGGGACATTAGGCATTGAATTCTAGATTTTATGATATCTTTAAAGTGTAGTCCTTGATGGTCTCCGTACTACAATTTCTGTGTTTCAATAGAACAGTTACTGGAGTTCATGCACCAGCTCCCTGCTTTTGCAAACATGACCATGAGTGTGAGGAGAGAGCTCTGCTCAGTGATGATTTTTGAAGTGGTGGAACAGGCTGGAGCCGTGATTCTCGAAGACGGACAAGAGGTGAGTTAGCAAGTAGATGTTACACATTGTGTAGTAGGGGAGGCAATTTTTAGACAAGTTCACTTCCATAAACTTGTATAAGTCCTAATTTAAAATTTATACAATTTTTCTTAATGAATGCCGAGTTTGGGATAGTTATAATTTCTTGAGATACGTTATTACTTTTGGTTTTGGTCTCTGTACTTTGTCTTAATTTTGATTTCCTAGCAGTGGATCTTTCAGAGAATAAATGTTTGATAGATAATCTTCATCGAACCACATTTGTTTTCACTTCTCAAATTAAGTTGTAAGACTTTTTAAAAATTCTTAATAATTCTACCTGTTTATATCATCATTATTGTTTAAAATGTTTATCAGGTATATACTCAGGTCTCCTCACCCTACTGTATATTATACTTGTAAAAACAAAAAAGACTGAAGGAGCTGTGTTGATACCGGTGCCTCCTGGTGGCCTGTCGGCTGAGGCATTTCTGTGGTGATTCCACGTTCAGAAAGGCTCAGTGGCGGCTTGTGGGTTGGTAGAGGGCGAAGGCAGCGAAATTGAAAGGTATTGCTGTTAGGAAGTACTTTACTAATTTTCTTATCAAACTAATAAAAATTAAGTTAGTCAGTGAACATTATATACTGCCAGTAGTATCTCTGGAAAGTCATTTAGAAATTTTTAACATGGACATCAAAGTATCAATAGTTTCTAACCTGTTATTTCCTTTATTGAGTGTCTTTCCTTGGACATAATATAAAACTCAAAGACTTATGCCAAAATTGGAAACAACAAAAGTTATCTTAATTATAAGCAGTGGTTAACTAAATTATACAGCGATGACATATATTATTATGGAAGTATTCAAGTCATTTTAAAGTTTGATGGAAATTCTCTGAAAGCAGGTGTTATCTTGACCTTTGTTTACATGCTTTCTCCCCTTACCCTTGAGCACATCTGGCACACAGGATATGCTAAAAAACTCTGATGAACACATGAGTATGGTAATTATGCTTTTAAAAGGCAGGATAGTCTTAGTATTTCAATAATATAAAATAATACAAACATGAGAGAGGTAAACTTTTAAGTACTGTGTAAACAGCTTTATTTTCTATTTTTCACAAATTTTTGTATTCTATTTTTACAAATTTTTATATTCTATTAATTTTCTACAGTTCTGTCGGCAAAAATTTGTTACATGCCTACTTTGTGCCAGGTGCTAATTTAGACACAGGGAGTATATCATGGTGGGAGAGCCAGGCACAGTCCTTGTCCTCAGTTTATGTAATCCACATGAATATAGTTTATATTCAAAGTAGAGAATAGGGAAAAAAACACACTTTTGAAAAAGTATTACCACCAGTGATTCTCCTTCAGAACTAATCATTCAAATTTCCCTTAAGTCACATTAACACTGTTAAAAGTTTAGATACTGAATGAGAAAAAGTGGTCTTTCATTGGTAGAGTAGACCTTTAGAATCTCTCCTTCAAACATTAAATGCTGCTAATAGAAATGAAGGCAGTGTTTTTTTAACATTAGGAAAAACTTTGAACACTGTCCTATTAGATATGTCTTAAAATTTAGTCTTTTATTCGTCTTTCTGTTAATCGCTAGCTATCTTCTCCCCCCGCAACCCCCCCCCCCCACCACTTTTGGGTGCTTGCCGTGTACCAGGCATTGTTCCAAGCAATTAATTTGTAAAACTTCAATGAATACAAAAGTTCTGTGATAGGTACTGTTTTGCCCATTTTAGCAACAGCGAAACAGGCCCAGAGAGGTTAAATACCTTGCTTAAGGTCACTCAGCTAGTCAGTGTCAGGGTCTGGACTCAGATTCCAAGACCTTGTGGTCTTAACCATTACATTATTTGGTCAGTTATGGAAGTCTCAGAACTCACCTGGTGACTAAAAGAGGAAAGAGTAAATTAGGCTTCAGTGGTTTGCATAGATGGGCAGTAGGTGTTACTGACAGTATTTAGTGGTATAATGAGAGTATCTCTTTATTTTAATTATACAAGTTCTATATATTGATTTATTATTTTCAAAGTTAACATATAACTACCATTTTTTAAAAAATGATTCTTAAAACCTGTCTTTTTCTCTATAGCTTGACTCATGGTATGTTATTTTAAATGGCACTGTAGAAATCAGCCATTCAGATGGAAAAGTCGAAAATCTCTTTATGGGCAATAGTTTTGGAATTACTCCCACTCTGGATAAGCAGTACATGAATGGAGTGGTGAGGACCAAAGTGGATGATTGTCAGGTAAGCCGATCTCTTTGGTCGGGCACTCTCGTTTGTTGACTTAAAATGGCTGGGCCTGTTTTTCCTTCCTTTAAAGTAAAATGTCTTTGAGAATTGCAGGTTTCAAAAGCTCAGGGTTAATAAAGGAAATTAGATTTTGTATCTTACACGTTTGTGAAACTGAACAAACTGTGAACTTTTAAAAGAGCATGTAACAAATGAATGTTGGCTTGTGAAATTTCCTCTCTGATACTAGCCAGCTGACTCCTTTTTCCTTTGTGAAAATGAAGGAAAGGAGTAGGAACTTGTGAGTGGTTTCTAACTCCCGCCTTCTGTTTTCTTTGCATAGAGTCAGTTTTGAGAGTGGTTTTTCACTTCTCCTTTTAGAGCACAATTCAGATTCAAAAACTTCTTCGTCTCTCTGTGCATGAATTATTTATTTCATCTTGATTTTTGTTACGGATCAAAGGGATTGAACAAAAGAGAACTGATGCCCTTGGCTTTCTTACCTCTGTGCTCTGCCTTAGTGCGCAGTGATGTGTTCATGTACTATAGATTCATTGGTTGTCCCCATGTCGTTCTCGGGCAGTTCGTCTGCATCGCTCAGCAGGACTACTGGAGAATTTTAAATCATGTGGAAAAAAATACCCATAAAGTTGAGGAAGAGGGAGAAATTGTTATGGTGCACGAGCACCGCGAACTGGACCGCAGCGGAACCAGGAAAGGACACATTGTCATCAAGGTGGGTGTTTTACTTACTGTAACTCTCGTCACTGATGGGGTGAGGCTTTCATCTTGACCAGAGGGCTTCAAACCAGTTTTTGAGTGGTACAAGGTGCTTCAATGACTTTGAAGTGTAATTTAAATGACTATCTGGGTTCTTTCTGCCTTTTCCTGAGCTGGTTTTTACACATTTTAATGAAGAAGAGTGGCATTGCTGTTTAATACCAGTATGGATAGAAAGTTATTTTAGGATATACTGGTCAAAATTTTTCTTCTTAAATTCTTTTAACGATCCATTGATAATGGGAGTTAATTTCGTCGAAGATAACAGTATTTCTGAAACACAACAGAAAACAACAGGACCCCCCATAAAGGCATAATGAAACATTGGTGAAGATACAGAGTGCTTAGTGGATTTCTGGAGCCTCTCCTCAGACAGCTAGGAAATGTATTAACTGTAAATGCACACACATCTGTAGCTTTCAAACATCTAGCCATCTATCTAACTATCGTTGAGTTCGTACTGATACTGCCAATTTCATTACTATACCACATTTTTTTCAAGGCTTTCCTTTCCATATTTATAAATATCTTCCCAGACAGTGGCTCTTTTTATGCTCTGTGTAGTTACTTATTTGCTCATTGTAGCCAGTCTCTGCATGCAGCTATGCCCTTCCCCTGCGAACTCTGCACCCCCTGGCCCCAGCACCCCCTCTTAGTGGATGCTAATGTGCACCCCATTGATGGGCCTTCGAGTGACTCTGGGGCTTATCTTCACATCTCCATGGGTGTCCTGCCACAGTGATTTAGCCCAGCGATTTTCAACTTTTTTCATCTCATGGCACACATAAACTAATTAGAATTCTGTGGCACACCAAAAAATATATATAGTTTTTTGCTGATCTGACAAAAAATAGGTATAATTTCAGTTTATTCACACTGGATGGCTGTTGTTGTGTTGGCTGTTGTCATTTTTTTAATTTGACAATCTGAGGGCAAAGAGGTCAGTGCCCCTGACTAAATAGTCAGGTATTGCGTGTTTTAAAAACCATTCAAGTATGCTGGTTGAAAATTGCTGATTTAGCCAATTGGAATAATGGCCTTTCTTTAACATGTTGATCATTTCCACCCACGACTTTGCCACACATGACCTGAGAACCAGATTTAAGTGACTTCAAATTGTGATTGGTCTAAAAGACTAACTGATAAACCCAGTTTGGTACTTCCAGAGTGTTTGGAGGGTGGAGAAGACCAGGAAGAGCGTGTGGTGCCTGGTCCTATATATATCGAATAGGTTCCATGAAGAGCCTTACTTGTGACTCCCTGCTAGAGGAATGCTTTATATACATTGTTGGCAGTGGGTACCTGCCTTTTTTAAAAAGTGAATTCTTAGATACGCACATTGTTAGTATTAGTGTATGTTTTCTATACAGCTCTTCTGAGCCATGAATTGTTTGGATGAATGAAGCAAATTGAAATTTGAGGTAGCGGGTAGCAGTTGGTTTTTATACTTGGCTTAACATCTTATTTATTTCTGTATTTGTTCGGTGTACCCACTTTTGAAAAGGCTTGCAAAGGTAATAAGTTTTAACATTGATTTTGAACCTCAGAGATGAGCAGTAGGTAAATGTTGTTTATATTTCTTTTTATAAACTTGAAGGCAGGCAAGCAGTTAAAACTCTGAATTAATGTAAAAACTCTTTAGGACTTCTGGTTCCTCTAAAGATGGTGAGCTAGCATGGAGAAGCCATAGAAGAGGAAACTTCTATTCTGGGAAGTAACAGTAAAGCATGCTCTGCTGAACGGGTGTGTTGTTTCTCTAGTCAGAGGCAGGCAGAAGAAAATCTGGAATATGATTAAATTTGGAGGGAGGTTTGTTGTTGTTTTTCTTTAACTCTCACCTTTCCTTCCTTTCCCTGAGACAGTCAGCATCGCACTTTCCCTTGCAGTAGAATTGGAAAGGACAGTCCACGCCGGGGGTCAGTCAGTGAATGTCAGAAGCCCTGCTGTGAGGAAATGCCAATAAAAACATACAGCCAAGCGAACCTTTATTCCCCTGCCTTGTCTCTCTCTCACCCTCTGCGTGCTGAGGCATTACAACCTGTGGAGACTGTCGAACTCCAGTGCGAGTATTTTAAAGGCGAAGCTCTTTGAGGACTTGTCTAATAGAGTGGCTACAAAGAAAAGTGATTAATAGGAGTTCTTTGGGTTTTGAGCTATTTGTTTATTTTCTCATCTTTTCTATGCTTGGATTTTTAGGCCACGCCTGAGCGTCTCATCATGCATTTAATAGAAGAGCATTCCATTGTGGACCCAACTTACATAGAAGATTTTCTATTAACTTATAGGACATTTCTTCCAAGCCCTTTGGATGTTGGGATCAAACTTTTGGAATGGTTTAAAATTGACAGCTTAAGGGATAAGGTTGGTTTTATAAAACTAAAAAGCATGAAAGTGATTTTGACCTTTAAATTTTATTCATAAAACCTTTTGCAAGTGGTAAATGTTTATTTTATTTTGATACAATTCGATTCACTTTAAAAAAGAATGAACCAGTGTTAATGTATCGCTGTGTAGCTGCTGTGACGGGACAGCGAGGGAAACGTGGGTGGGAGACTTAAGAGACGCAGCTGAAACCAGGCTCTGGTAGAGCCCGTAACTCAGGAAGCGTGCCAGGCACATGGCAGGGTCTGAGCTTTCTCAGAATATTTAGTTGTTTCTGAAGGAGGTTTAAAAGTTGATTAACAGTTTAGAAAGAATATGCACCAAGTATATTTTTTTCAAGAGAGCTTAGATTATTTGTAAGCTCCCAAATAGAATATGTGGATTTTTCTTATGTGTATAATCATTCAAAACAGTTGGTCTTTTCTACCTTAATTTATATCTGCTGTGACTTATTTAAATATACTTTTGAGTATTTTTGCATTAAACATTGTTTGCTATTTTAAATAGATTACTTTCTTTCATGGGGTATTTATACAATTAATGGAAAGACTAGTAATACCTTGAAAATAGGAGAAATTCAGTTATTTTAAGAAACATAAAAGTAGAGCCATAATTGCCTAATATGTCTAGTTTTGTCTTAAATAAGTTAGATGTAGGTGGACTGTGGAAGTCTGTTGTTTAGGAAACTCGAGTGTCCAAAACTACAGGCTTACACCCCCATGCACACATTTTAAAGTTACAAATAGTTACTTTGCTGAGTAAATAAAAGATGCCAAAAATGAACAAAAATGATTTGAAGACAACTAGATATTCACATGCAAAAGAATAAAGTTGGGTCCTTACTTTACACCATACATAAATTTAACTCAGAAGGGAACAGAGACTTGAATACAAGAGCTAAAACTATAAAACTCTTTGAAGGGGTAAAAAAAATCATAACTTTAGATTTGATTTTTTTTTAAATAGGACACCCAAAGCACAAGCAACAAAGGAAAAAAATAGATAAATTGAATTTTATCAAAATTAGAATGTGGTGTAGCCATATAATGAAATATTACTTAGTCATAAAAAGGAATGAAATGTATGTATGGTCTGTGAAAACAATATGCTAAGTGGAAAGCCAGACCAAAAGTTCATATATGAATATCCAAAATAGGTGAATACCCAGAGACAGAAAAGCCAGTCAGTGGTTGGAGAGCAGCCAGAGTGGGCAAGGACTGCTCACTGGGACTGGGGGGTGGGGGGAGATGCTATGGAACCGGGCGCTGGGCAAGCTTGCGTGCCACTGCAGGTGTGCTGCATGCCAGCACGCGAAGTAGGTGAATGGTGGGTTTAACATGTGCTCCACCGCAGTTTTTAAAGTATGTACTTCAGTGACATTGTTAGCGAAGCACATTATTCACTTCAACTTTCACTTGTTAGTTTTTAATTCTGTTAATCTATGGCACAGAGTAAAATCATTTTACGACTTTGAAAACTCAGTGTTGACAAGTGAAGTTTCAGATATGTTTTTGTTATCATTTTGGTTAAATATGTTCTTGGCTCTAGAAACACTTTTGATACTGGTTGCCTGCCCTTAGAAGCTGGTATTCTAAGGTACTGTCTGAAATACACATCCCATGTGCTTACTGTCACCTGAACCTCCAGGCTTCTGTGTCCGCACTGAGGGCGCAGGGTCAGCTCTTGGTTACTTGTGTACCCAGGGAAACAGAAGCTCAAACTAAACCCTGTCTCTCTGTTAGAGTGAACTGCTGTGTACAGGAAGGGGGGCGGAGGGAGCCAAGGCGCTCAGGGTTAGATGTGCTTTTGGAACCTGCTTTGGAAAACGAATGCCTCTCATAACTGTACGCTGCCTCCTTCGTGTTTCCACAGGTCACGCGCATTGTGTTATTATGGGTAAACAATCATTTCAATGATTTTGAAGGTGATCCTGCTATGACTCGGTTTCTGGAGGAATTTGAGAAAAACCTGGAAGATACAGTAAGGCTCAAAATAACTTATCTTTTTTTAGAGTTTAGGGATTCTGCCCCCATTTCTCCAAGAACAGCAACTCAGAACAGGTTTCATCCTCTCCTATGTCTTGAATGTCTGTTCTGAGAACTTCCAAATCCATATTTTATTTTTCCACTCATCCTCTGCCTCTCCAATCCAGATAAACATCATGCTTCCTCCTGACTCTCCTGTTTCTGCTTTAGGATTAATGGTAATGTTTTTCCCAGCCACCTAGACTTACAAACTGTGGTGAATATGCATTCCCCTCTCTTATGTGAGTGCCCTGGCCAAGATGTCCAGCCAGCTGCTTAAGTCACCTGGGTTGCTGATTTTAGGCGTAAACCTGTTTCCCACGGTCTCTTGCTCAGCCATTTCTTCTTCACTTCCCAGTTTAGGGCTTCATTTCCTTATGCCCTATCTGTCATAACAGCCTCCTAATTTTGGTTCCAGCCTTTTCTTCCTTCTGGCCCATTCTTTGTGGCCAAAAGATTGTTTTAAATCACAAGATCGATGTTACTCTCTCTGTCAATAAACCGAAGCATTTTTTACCAAAATTATTTCTCACCCATATATTCAGGTCCATCAGCTACATTTTCCGCCTTTTCATGTTCACCCTTGATCATAGCCAACCAGATTACTTCACATTCTTTTCCAGTTCTCTGAAGCTGGAATTTTACTCTTCCAGTCCTGTTTGAAACTTCAAGGCCTATCTCCTACATCAGATCTACATTAGACTTCCTAAGTCTCCCTTCTGCAGCCGATTTCACTTGTTCTAAATATCCAGCACCTAAGATAGTCACCTTAACTTGAAGATAGTCCTTTTAACTTTAACAGTAGCAATTTGTAAATCCATTTTATTCTCCCTGCTAGATATAAAACTTTGAACTGCAATGGGGTTGTCTGCCTCAAACAAGTACAGTTTTAGGAAGTAAATCATAATACAGCTAAGGAATCACTCCCTGAATTTACACCCAAAACCCATCACTTGTTATGTGTGAACTTGGACAAGTCGCCTAAACTTCTCTGCCTCAGTTGTCTTATTTTATAGATGGTAGTCACTGGTTTCTTGGAAATGTTGTGAGGATTATAATGAGCTAATGAATGTAACAATCTGAGAACAAACCTGGCACATAAAACGCTCACGAATTATTGCTATTACTCATAGTGTGTAAGTGGATTGAGTTTTACAAAGATGGGGAAATTGGCAGATTCTTG
This sequence comes from Phyllostomus discolor, assembly GCF_004126475.2. Classification (NCBI taxonomy): domain Eukaryota; kingdom Metazoa; phylum Chordata; class Mammalia; order Chiroptera; family Phyllostomidae; genus Phyllostomus; species Phyllostomus discolor. The sequence continues at coordinate 5,837,505 of NC_040915.2, read as the reverse complement.
TCCCTTTTCCTACCACTTGGTTCCTGCAGCCTTTTGAGCATCACATCTGCAGTATGCAAAGTGGGGAGAAGGAACGGAACTGGGGAGCTTGACTAGAGGTTACAGAGGCCACCATCACCCAGCTTTCCAGTGCTGGCTGTGTAGATCATCAAGGGGCTCATGGAAAGTAGAAGCTTCTTAGAGTCATGGGATTTTTTTTTTTTAAGTAATCCTCTAGTCATCAATTATTTATGGAATTCTACTTTAAACTTTAGCTTCTGTTATGGACATCAGATTTATACATATTATACTATTTGAGAGTAGCTGGATATTAAACTAGTGTTAGAACCTAGAAATTAGAATATGACTAAGTTTAAGGAAGTTCTAAAATAATATAGGAATAACATTCCTTGAAGAATTGGAGACATGAATGTATCTTTGAATAACAAACAGTATTTGGAATGGTAGTTCGTGTCCTTTGAGGTTGTAAATAAAGGTTTAAAAAAGACTTGGGTTTTCTATAACAGCCAGGAGCTATGCAAAATAGAACATTATATATTAGGGAAGGTTAAGGAATGAGTAATTTTCTTGTCATTCCCCTCTAAATGAGGTACCACTTTGAAGTCTTTTCTGACCTGTGATTATCTAGAAGTTTTCACGTTAAGAGAGATGCCTGAGAGTGCTCTGGGGTGGAAGATACCCCTCAATCAGTTTTATTTACCTGGCTCACACGTTCTTGAGTCCGTATTTCAAATGTAGCTCTTCTTCTAATAATTGTAGATGATTTTTTAAAAGCCTGTAGGAGTCGATACAAACATTTGTATACATTTTCCTCTTTTCTGCTTTCTAGAAAATGAATGGTCATCTCCGGTTATTGAATATCGCATGTGCTGCAAAAGCTAAGTGGAGGCAGGTTGTGCTGCAGAAGGCCTCCCGGGAGTCCCCTCTGCATTTCAGCCTTAATGGAGGGAGTGAGAAGGGCTTTGGCATTTTTGTCGAAGGAGTAGAGCCGGGTAGCAAAGCTGCTGATGCAGGGCTGAAACGTGGGGATCAGGTAAGTCAGTGATGTTCAGCTTCTGCCTCTCATGGCACACATGCACTAATTACTAAAATTCCACAGCACACCAGAAAGGACCGTTTTTGCCATTCTGACAAAAAAATGTAGGTATAACTTTGACTTCTTCACCCTGGGTGGCTATTTTTGTGTTGGTTCTTGTCATTTTTTTTAATTTGACAATCTAAGAGAAAAGAGATCATCCCCTTACTAAATGGTCAGGTGTTGCATGTTTTCAGAATCCTTGCGGCGCACCAGGTGGAAATCACTGAGCTAAGTGAATAACCAGCCACTTGTCACAAGTGATGTGTCTGCTCTTTTCTTTCATGTGGGAGTTCTTCAGATAAGCATGGTCACTTTAAGGAAATTCTGTTAGAACTGCTTTTTTAGATATGGTATTTTAAACAACTTACCTTAAAAATGTATTTGTCATATATCTATTACTTTTAATGCAAAGTTTGATAGAGTGTGGCCAGAAACAGTGTGATCGTCTGGGCACTGTTAGCATGACACATTTTCACAGGGTCCTGCCCACCCTCCTGGGATAGGAGGCTCTGTGTCTGGCAACTTCGGAGTATTCCAGAAAGCTCAGTGTGCAAGCCAGCACCTTTGCATGCTTGGAGCGACCAAACACTTGCCCTCACGGCACTAAAATCAGGTGGCTTGAGGTTGCTGTGAAGGGTGGTTTAGCTTCAGTAGTGTTGGTGTCATAGCGGAACTGCAGTCGTAAGCAGTGAGCCAGGTCAGAGACCAGGGGTAAGAAGGCACTGGGAGAAGGTTGGTAGGGATTTAGTCTCTCCTTATAGGCATTAGGAAACTGTAGAGTAATGTATTAAAATGTGATTAGCTGCAACTTTATTACTGAAAAATGCAGCTCCTAGGCTCACACCAGTCCTGTTAATCATATTAATCACATCCTCCAGAGATGAAGTCTGGGAATGTGTATTTGCTAACAAAGCCCTCTAGATGATTCTCGTGTGCCGCAAAGCATGATTTCCCCAGATCTGGCTGAATTACTTGGGAAGCTTACTTTTTCTCATTTTAAAATTTTTGTGAGTTCACGCATTAATATGGAATGTGGCTTTATTTTACTTTTAACTGAGCCTTACTATTATTTTTAAAAATGTTGAGGTGTTCACATTAGAAGTTGTTCTATTCCTTGGAACAGTGGTTCTTGACCAGGGTGACCTGGCCCCCCAGGGGACATTTGGCAATGTCTAGAGACATGTTTAATGGTAACGACTTGGGGATTAATACTGGCATCTAGTGGATAGCAGCCTACAACACCCCCCAATAGAACAGCCTCCAAAACAGAGTTATCCAGCCCAGATGTTGATAAGGCAAGGGGTTAGGAAACAGCTGTATAAGATTACAGTGATCCCCCTTTTTCCTTAAGGGAGCTTTTTAAAAAACAGATTTCTGGGCCTTACCTCAGGCTACTTATTAAGAATATCAGGGAGCCCTGGCTGGCGTAGCTCAGTGGATTGAGCACGAGCTGGGAACCAAAGTGTCCCAGGTTCGATTCCCAGCCAGGGTACATTCCTGGGTTGCAGGCCATAACCCCCAGCAACCGCACATTGATGTTTCTCTCTCTCTCTCTATCTCCTTCCCTTCCCTCTCTAAAAATAAATAAATAAAATCTTTAAAAAAAAAAAAAAAAGAATATCAGGTACTTAGGATCATGGAGTCAGTATATTTACTCTTCCAGGATTTTATTGTAAATACATTTAAGAATCTCATTTTTCACGAAAAACACTGAAATTCAATGATTTCATTCCTGAAAGAAGAGAGAGATTTATCATGCTTTTACTTCTTCCTCAATCCTCCCAAATATTGTTGAGATTATCTGAGATTTTAGATCCAGAATATTAAGTCATTTTTAACATTCTTTATTAAGAATACTTTTGACATTTACATTAAGTTTCCCATCATTTCGATTGATCTCACAGTGTCTTCCAGTACTCTTTTCAAAAAGGGCAAATAGGTGCTATTAGTTTCTTGTGTCACTGCACATCTGATGATGCTTTTGTTCATTGGATTATAAAATTCTTGGTCGCTGTTATTTGTCCCCTAGAACTTTTAAACACGGATAAATATCACATTTAGTGTTTGTTGGTCAAGACAGGTCGGAACCAACCTTTGGCCCCTCCCCAGGCCCCTGCACGATGCTTGCAGTTTGTTTTCAGTCCTTGGAATTCAGAGTGTTCATGATATGTTTAAAAATCTTTATTTACTCTTTTTTGTATGCACTAGATGATCCGTTCAGTATGTAGGCGAGACTTTTTTAACTCTGGGAATTTTACCTCTGGGAATTTTTTTTTTTTTTCATAATATTTTGTTTCTCACACTTTCTTTTTAAATCTTTTTGGAACCTTTCTGTCAGTATCTGAGATCAGTCCTCTGTGCTGATGCTTTTTTGCTCATTATTTTTATCTCTATTCTTTTTCCTTGGAATTATTAATAGTATTTTTAAATAAGCTTCCTGTGTGATTCTGAGGTACTTCTGTGAAGGCTCAGCAGTGTGTCATGGAGGAAGAACCAAACCTCACTCAGTGCTAGTTACTTTTGGACTGCCAGCTTCAGTCAATGGCAGGCAGTGTTATTACAAGGATTTAGAGTGCCACTTTTATCTCTCTCGTAAATGCAGTAAATTTGCATTCAGAAAGTTTCACTAAAATTTGTGCTAATACACACAGGCAATTTTTAAGAGCTAATGACATGACTAAAATTTTTTCTTCCTATAAACCATGTGTTATTTTTAAATTTCCCTAATATTCCAGAGAGAACAAACTTTTTAAAAAACATAGTAGAGATTTAGGGAAATAGAATATAGATAAAAAAATTAAAGTCATCCCACTTCTTGCAAGAGATAACTGTTGTTCACTTACAGGTATATTTTATTCAAGTTTCATTTCTTTTTTATTTTTTTATTAAATTTAAAGTTTTAAAGGTAACCAATACTGTTTTTTCTTAATTTGTATTTTTCAAATACTTTTCTGAAGATAATGGAAGTAAATGGACAGAACTTTGAGAATATTACATTTGTGAAGGCCCTTGAAATTTTAAGGAATAATACTCACCTTGCACTTACTGTAAAGACCAACATTTTTGGTAAGTTTTGTTGAAAAAACTCTCTAAACTTTTTATTTATTTATTTATTTATTGTGGTGGAAAAGGGTCATTACAATGAAAACAAACATAGTAAATGTAAAAACATGTTTCTGTCTAAGCCACTTGAACATTTCTAGGATCTTTGGTGTTCAGATATGTGTTCTAAGATTTTAGTTTTTATTATTTGTATGTAATTATTATTTTGATATCTTAGTACATTCTAAAGCACGTGTACCAGTGTACTCAGTAGATCATTTATAAAATGCCCACTGAGCACCTGTGGTGTGCTGCGCTTTGCTGGAAGACACTGAGACACTTATCGAGACTTAGAACCAGCCTGAGGAACTTAGGAGTCAGGTAGCCCCTGCCCTCCCCCCACCCCACCCCGCCCAATGTGCAAACCCACAAGTCAGTCTACTTCTGATGTTTTTAGCTAGCTTTCGGAAATAGTAACTTGAATGCCAGATTAGCTGTTTCATGGATGTAAATTGAGTAAAACATTGATGTAATTAAGCAGTAAATTATAAATTTTTAACATGCTGTACTTTTATGCAAAAATATTGATTACTGTGCCTGAAGTGTGCTTTGATCCTCTTTATATTTGAGGCAAGGATTAAGCCTGTCCTTTTAACATAGTTTATTTTTTTAAACATTTAGGAATGACTCCCTGTAGTTTGGTTTAATTAAATACCATTAGATTTTCCTTGAAATTCTGAGAATGGCAACAGTATAACAATAGAAAACTATCAAAGAAAATTTGAGTCCTTACAAAGTATGGGGAAATTCCTCTAGGTCATTTAGGTTGAAAGTTAAAAAATACGAATTGAATTTAGAAGCTATGTCTGTGGAAAAGGAAGTGTTCTGTTTTTTCCTCTTTGGCTCTGCTTTATCCTGCACTTAGTCATAATGAAAAATGAAACACATTATTTTTCCTCATTTCACTTGAGTTCCTTTTACTGGATTGTGTCATGTGAACTCTGGTAAATAACTGTTCACGATTCCTAACATTATATTAAATAAGCAGCAAATAAGTAAGCCTTGCCAGATTTTGGATTTCCTGGAGGTTGGAACTAGTATCTAGAGACATCAGCTTTTAGGTTAAACTGAAAGGGTTCTGATTATGAAAAATTGAAAGCAGAGCTTGCTCAGTCACCAAGACCAAATTATTTAGTCTCTGTTTCCTAGGGTTCTGACACCTTTAATTTTTGTGCCCGGCACATTAATAATTACTGACCGGTATAAAATATTATGTATAAAGGTACAAAAATTATATAATACAGTGTTTAACAATGTGGACCTTGGGAGACGGTAGAATAGATCCAGAGGATGCAACACTACTGCTAACAGAGACATCCCGTGGACAGGAGTGATGCTGGTTATGGGTTTGGCTCAGTTGCAGTTCTCAGGGCAGTGCTCCCAGCCCTGCCAGACTCGCTATCCCCAGTGGAGTCCCTTTGCCTGATCCACAGCGCACATTTAGACGCAGCAGACGTCCCCGCAGAAGAAAGCAGCCGGTACTCTCAGTCACCCTCTTCCTACTCCGGAACTTCGGTTCATCTCTTCCTCTGGGCTTTCACAGCTTTCTGTCACCTTTTAAAATCCCCCACTCAGATAACTTCTTATTAGCATTTAAATTTTTTAAATATGTTTTATTGATTGTGCTATTACAGTTGTGCCATTTCCCCCTTCACTCCCCTCCACCCTGCACACCCTCTCCCACCCACATTCCCCACCTTAGTTCATGTCCATGTGTCATAAGTTCTTTAGCTTGTACATTTCCCACACTATTCTTGCCCTCCCCCTGTCTTTTTTCTACCTACCATCTGTGCTACTTATTCTCTGTACCTTTTGCCCCTCTCTCCTCCCACCCCCCTGTTGCTAACCCTCCATGTGATCTCCATTTCTGTGGTTCTGTTCCTGTTCTAGTTGTTTGCTTAGTTTCTTTTGGTTTTGTTTTAGGTATGGTTGTTAATAATTGTGAGTTTGCTGTCATTTTACTATACATGTTTTTTTGTCTTCTTTTTCTTAGATAAGTCCCTTTAACATTTCATATAATAAGGGCTTGGCGATGATGGCCTCCTTGAACTTGACCTTATCTGAGAAGCACTTTATCTGCCCTTCCATGCTAAATGAAAGCTTGGCTGAATAGAGCAATCTTGGATGTAGGTCCTTGCCTTTCATGACTTGGAATACTTCTTTCCAGCCCCTTCTTGCCTGGAAGGTCTCTTTTGAAGAGCAGCTGACAGTCTGATGGGAACTCCTTTGTAGGTTACTGTCCCCTTATCTCTTGCTGCTTCTAGGATTCTCTCCTTCATTTTTACCTTGGCTAATGTAATTATGATGTGCCTTGGTGTGTTCCTCCTTGGGTCCAACTTCTTTGGGGCTCTCTGAGCTTCCTGGACTTCCTAGAAATCCATTTCCTTTGCCAGAATGGGGAAGTTCTCCTTTATTATTTGTTCAAATAACTTTTCTACTTGTTGCCCTTCCTCTTCTCCTTCTGGTACCCCTATAATTTGGGTGTTGGAACGTTTAAAGATGTCCCTGAGGTTCCTAAGCCTCTCCTCATTTTTTTTGAATTCTTGTTTCTTCATTCTTGTCTGGTTGTATATTTCTTTCTTCCTTCTGGTCCACTCCATTGATGTGAGACCCAGCTTTCATTCCATCACTATTGGTTCCCTGTGTATTTTTGTTCATTTCACTTATTGTAGCCTTCATCTTTTCATCTAATTTGCAACCAAAATCAACCAATTCTGTGAGCATCCTGATCACCAGTGCTTTGAACTGTGCATCTGATAGGTTGGCTATCTCTGTCACTTAAAAGTACTGGTTGCACAGCTTTCAATTCTGTTTGAACCATCTTCCCCACCCTCCCCCCTTTGGTCTGGTCTCACCTGTTAGGTACGAGGGGCGGAGCCTTAGGTATTCACCAGGGTGGGGCAACCCAGTTGCTGGGTTGTGACGCTGTGTGTTGGGGCGGGGTCTAAGAGGGAACAATGTGCACTTGCTCTGTTCTCCCTCCGACCTCAGTCCCTTCTGCTGCTTCCCCTGAGCAAACTGGGCCCCTCTGGTGCCAATTCCCATGTGGGTGGGCTTGTGCACACCTTGGGACCTTCCAAGGACCTCTCCTGTGAGGCTGGGAATCTCTCCCTGCACCTCAACCCCCACAGGTGTTTTCATTAGTGCCCCAAGGCTCTATTTCCCAGCGCTGTGATTCTGGGTTGCATGCAGTGCCTTGCTTCACAATCGCTGCCTTGCTGGGTATGCTGGTTGCCACCCCTCAGCTGGGGTCTGCCAGCTGCCACTTGCACGCTCAGGGTCCACCCACCTCGGTCTTGTGTGTCTTGGATGCCTTACTTGCCTGGTCCCAACGCTCTACTCTCCAAGCCATGACGCACGCCCGGCTGCCCGACTCCGCCCCTCCTACCAGTCTGGATGAACGTGTCTATTTTAACTTTTTGGTTGTCCAACTTCCATTCAGATCAATTTTCTGTCAGTTCTGGTTGTTATTCTATTTCTAAATTGTTGTTGTCCCTATCTTGGTTGTGGGAGGAAGCACAGTGCGTACACCTATGCCTCCATCTTGGCTGGGAATCCTAATTTTTTTAATACAGTTAATACACAGACATGTTTTGATAATTAAAACACTAAAGAAAGATGCACTGGGGAACTGTACTGTGTATAGTGTTCTGCACCTTTCCACTCAGTCCATCCAGACTCAGTGGTATAGAATGCACAGGATGTCACCACATTATTGTTGTATGTTGAGCTGCTGTCACGCTGATGTATCGATCATTTGGCTCATCAGTTTTGCTGTTTATAGTGATGTAATGAAAATTCTTTGTACTTACATTGTGTGCTTATATAGACGCCTACACATTTCTCAAAGTGAAATTACTCTGACAATTACTAGAGAATTTTACTTTCCAGAAGTTTACCCTGCTCTGCCTACTACACTTCATTCATCACTGTATAAGAATGGTTATTGCTGCATACTCTAGTAATGAGGGTGGGTGAGCACTTCTGTATATCCATTAATTTTCTGATTTGTGAATGGTCTTCAGTCGTCCAGTTTTATATTGAGTTACTTCTTGATTCATTTGAATATCCTGTTGTCTTAAGGGTTGTAAATACTGTCCCAAAGTTATTTGTCCTTTGACTTTACTTGTTTGTTGTGCTTTTCACTTGTGATATACACACACACAGAGTGAGAAATTTTTAATCACATATGTTAAACTTTTATTGATTCTTGGGCACCCTCATTTCTGACCTGCATGTTTTATCTGATACTGCTGTTTAATGGTATTGTATTATAGTTACGTTTGCTCACCATCTGTTCATTTTTGTCCTTTTTTTTAATTCAACACAACCATTTCTCATTTTCATTTACAAATCAGAGGCTCCACAGATTTTTACATGAAATTACATACTTAAGTCCAGTGAAGATGTAAACCACTTTGTACAACTGTTGAGCAGCCTTACAAACACAACACAGCCTGGGTATCTGCAGCCCATTCTGAGACCTGCTGCTTTTACCAGAAAACGCAAACACCTCACCAGAGCATGATCAGGCGGCGTTTCCACCTTGATCTCTAGTCATCTTCATTTCTTGAACATTTCCTTTTACCACAGGGCCTTCCAACTAGAGAGTTTCTCTACCTGGAAATAGTTCCTCCTTCCCCTCCTAGTTAGAATCTGCTCGCCTTACTGACCTCTTCTTACACAGTGACTTAATTAGGGAAGGTTTCCCATCCCTGCTGTCTTAATTAGGCCCTCTCGTTGTGTCCTCTGTCACTGGTGTTCTCTCTGCATCTCAGACCAACTGCGTGTTCCACAACAGGAACACTCTGCCGACACCTAGCCTAGTGCCCACGCTATATTTATAGGTCAGTAATGTTTTTTAAATGACTGGATATCTTGATTTTAGCTCAGAAAAGCATTTCTCTTTACCACTTGGCTTGAAGTGAAACTTAAAAAAAGAAACTGAAGGGAAGTTACTGCATTTTAATCAAGGACAGAGTATCTTTGAAAGATGACTCCCAGAGATTTCCATTATTTTGAAGACAGAAAATGTGCTTTTCAAAAGCTTGCAGTATGCTTCAGTAATGTGAAATCGTTCTGGCTGAAATTTTCAAAATGGTCCGATTTTACAACTTGAAAACCAAATTATATATGGTTGTAATGTGTCAGTTCTTAAGGGTGTTGTCCATTTGAAGCTTACTCATTAGTCCTGGATGTTGTGGAAAACTGAACTTGGTTGGAGCTTCGGTGAGCACATTGTATGACTCACAGCTGGTTTCCAGTGATGGTGCAGAGCACTGCCGCTTGGGGCCACACGTCCCGGGCCGCCAGCCTGGCTGCACAGAAATGCAGAGCCACCATCTAGCTATGATTCAGACCCCGCAGGCACCATGATGCTTAGGAAAGTCGCCTTCTACGTCAGCATTTATCTTTTTAGTGTTTTTTTGTCTCTAGTAGTTAATCTGTCTTGTTTAAGAACAGACATTTAAAACAACTAAAAAACTTTCTCTTGTCAATATTTTAACTGGAAAATGAGTTATTAATAGCTTCTAGATACTTAGCCTTTGTACAGATATATCTTTCTTTTGCCTGATTCCAGGGAGATACGCTCCTCTCACAAGGTGAAAAATTTCATCTAGGTGAACAGATTGCTAGACAGGCAAGTCTGCCGATGCACTTGCATCCTCTTCAAGGATGAAATAACTCACTGGACTTAGAGTTGACAGAAAGTTCTCTGAGGATATTTGGCTTTCTATACTTCAGATCACTGTAGTGAATGTTTTTTAGTTGCTTTATTTTACTGGCTGACCTAAGTCTTATGCATGTGACACTGAGGAAATTGTCATATGTTACCAAATTTAGTGCTATTTCTGGTAAAAACAGGTCAAGTAAAGTTCTTCCCATATTTTAAATGAACGGTTTTTGCAAAACTGAGCCTGATATAGTATTTATATCTCATTTCATTTCATCATTAGATATAACCTAAGTAATACAATCTAAATATATATTTCAATAAAATCTGAGTTGATTAGCAATTATATTGGTTATTTCCTAAATAAGAACCCCTGAACTTCTTAAATATGCTGGTAATCTGTCTGCTTCCTTTCTATTTTCCTCACTTTTTTAAATCACATTTGGACAACAGCAGGAATATAGTCAGGTATAACAACTGAAAGGAAAGGTGGGTATAATTGATAAAGGATGGCTGTAAATTTCATGACTAAGACTGTGAAAGTCCAAGTGAGAGAGTGTTACTATGTTTATCCTTAAAATTTGTTGTTTACATAAAAACTTTCTAATCGGAAGAAATGACAGTTTATTTATTTATTTCCACAGTGTTTAAAGAGTTGCTTAGTAGGACTGAACAAGAAAAATCTGGTGTTCCTCACATTCCCAAAATTGCTGAAAAAAGAAGTAATCGCCATTCAATCCAGGATGTACCAGGAGATATTGAGCAGATACCACAGGAGAAGGGGCATAAGAAAGTAAAAGCAAATACTGTTTCAGGTGGAAGAAACAAAATCAGGAAAATTTTGGATAAAACACGATTTAGTATCTTGCCTCCCAAACTGTTTAGGTATGTAATGCCATTCTCAGTCACTGGGGCATTTTCCTACTGTCTGTAAAATTTATGTTGGGGAAGGGAAGTTTGGCCCCTTTTGGGTTTTATACAAATAATGTATCATAAAATCTACAGGCAATTCATAAATAAGAAAGAAGAAATTCTATGTGTCTCCCCATATTTTCCATTGAAGTTACCACTGTTAGATTATATAGTGCTCCATTAGCTTTGTTTTGAATTTTAGAATAAACTGCCCATTTTATTTTATAAAATCTTTTTTTTTTCTTTTGGTACACTTTTGCTGTAGTTTCACTTTCTTGACCTACAAATTTGTACACCTTAAATTTTATGACACATTCACTAACTGTACATTTTTTGTCTTTTAAATTATCTTTTTCTTATTGCACTGTTTATTCCCTCTTGAATTCTAAAGCTGACCTTATTAATCAAAGCTATTTTTATTTCCAAAGTGAGATATCACTAAAACTGAGTGAAATTTCAAGATTTCCATGTAAATTAAGGTCTGTAAAATATTGATGAAATCAGTCCACTGATGTACCATGGCTGGAAATGATTCTAGTATATATTATATCTGTGTATATTTTACATCATCTACTTCCTTAATCAGAAGTTCTAATCAAATACAGTACTTAGCATGTAGTAGACCAGCACACTTAATCAGTGAAAGAAAGAAAGTGTATTCTAACAAACCATGCTCAAAGAAAATACTTGGCTTCTGATATTCCTGGCACTACAACAGGTGATGATTATAGAGCTGAAAAGAGGTAGCTCCTACCTCTGAGCAGTTCATATCAGTCACTCTATTCTTCCCATATTTATTACATACTAGGCACCATGTCCAGAGATGGAAATAGGGAAAGATAAGTAGGACAAGTTTCTTGTCCCTTAAGAGTTGACTATGTGAAGGGCCAGTGGTGCTTAGACAGTAATGAATGTTTTGATACATAGAAAAGCCTGGTCGTTTTGACTAGAGTATTTGTGTGTGCACACCTAAAGGTGAAGAGAGAGAGACAGGTAAGTGCTAAGCTATGAAGGACTTTGAATACTATGCCAAAGATAAAGACTTCTTCAAGTCATAGTAGAGAGCCAGAGAAGACAGGTGATGTGGTAAGATTTGTGTTTTTAGGAACTTCTCTGTTAGCCTGTTTGTGGTTTGGGGTTGAGGGTACGCACAGTTAGCAGTAAAATGGCAAGGAGACAAATGAGGAGGCAGCTTTGAAATAATGTCAGCTGTCATCTTTCACATCAAGATCTCAAAAGATTTCCTGACGGGAAAACACTGTCCTTCTTGTGATATTTCCAGTCGGGGAAACAAATTTGCTGTTCCTTTAATTTGGGGCTCACAGAAAATTAAAACATCCCAAGCTCTGTTCTTAACGTCACTCATTTCTAGAAGGATTATTACTCCTTTCTGAATGACTACCGTCCTTGAGGTGAGTGGTCTGTAAAAATCAGAACTTTAAAATAGCAAAGTTCTTACATTATTGAGCATACCGTAGCAGCACAGCAACACTGTAAGAAAAGGCTTGTTTTCACAAGTAAGCATTGAGTAAGGAGAAGGTAAGAGGTCCAGCCCACACGGGAGAGGTCGGGGATGGTGCAGGATGACCAGAAGTCGCTGTATGAAGACCCTGGGGAAAGGCAGGGGCAGGAGGAAGAGAGGCAGAAGAGCGTGTCCACGGGGATTGCTCAGGAGGCAGTCCCCTGGGTTCCAGTTCCTGAAAGCCCAGTGGGTTTGCTCTGGAATCCGTGTATCTCCTTTAAGTGGTTCTCATTTTGAACAGAGACACAGTTGTGACATGTGTCATCACAAGCCAGAGAGCTCTGATTGTAACTGACTTGAGCTTGTTGGCCGCATGTTCCACCCAGCTCTGCTGAGGCTTCAGGCAGGGAAATCAGCCCTGTCCACAGCACCCTTTTTGGGGTGGGGGGACTTCGTTACTCCGCTTGCCGTTTTTGCCAGACATTGGGTCCCATCCAGAAACATCCATACTTAGAAGACATCCCTCAGTTCAAGTAGCCTATAAAACACTTATTTTTACTTTCGGTTTACAGGGTTAATACATAAGAAATGCTATCATGTTTTATCGGTCTGATAACTGTGTTGTGGCTGTATTGCCAATAATAATCCTTCCCGCCTCAGTAGCCTGGGTGGGTCAGGTCAGTATTCAGACTAGGATACTGAGGACCGCTTGGCACGGATCAGATATGCTCATGACGTCTTTGACGGGACCCGGTGTCTCTGTGGGCATTTGGACAGGGCCACATGCCTTCTAGCCCTTTAGGTTCTGTCTTTGGCTGCAGCAGAAGCATGGAAATTGAAGTGTCTAGGAGCAATCATTTGAGTATTTTCAAGCATTATTTCTTTATAATGGTACCAAAAAAATGAAAGATCTAGTAGGGATAGTTTTACTTATACTCAGAAGGGATTTTTTTTTTCATTTATTAGTCAAGAAGTATTTCTTGAGTCTCTTGCTTTGTGTGAATAGGAGGCTGCTGGCTGTGATACAGACATGAGTGAAATGCTGCCCTTCAGGAGTTAATGTCAAACTGCTGTCCCTACTAAAATGTTTCCAATAAGTAAGACACTATTAATTCAAGCCATGTATATGTATACCAAAAAAACATATTATTTTAGTAAGAACCATAAAGGTTTTCTACTGGAGTCTGTTTTGCAGAGAGAATTAATTTGTCATTATACCTTTCATAATGCCCACTTTCCATTTTTGAGAATGTATGTCATATTTTTGGCACTTAATTATTAAAAATGAATTCAGACAACCCCTTTGGCTACACACACAAAAGACTCACCAGGTAGAAAACATTGATAGAAAAACAGAGTGTATGAATCAGATGTTCTGTATCAGGGATATACAGTTACAACAGGAAACTGTTCAAGGTTGGCAAAGGGAATAGTTAAGGCCAGAATTGATAACGTTGGATAGATACTAAGCTCAGGCTTAGTATTCCCACAGCTGTGGGAATATAAAATGAGGCAACTTCTCCATAGAGCATTTGGGGAGTTTTTTATTAAGAACTTTAAAAGTGTTCATACCTTTGAATCAGTAATTCCATTTCTAGTAATAATTAGATGAAGCCTTATATGTGGGTGTTCTTAGGAATGTTAACTATAAAGCAATAAAGCAAAACTGGAAATACCCTAAGTGTTGAACTTCGAGGAATCAACGAATCGTTGCTGTGCGTGCTGCAAAATGACTAGGAGACAGGCATTGATTGTGGCTTTCAGTGCGGTGTACAATTTTATAAGTAGTTTTTGCTTCCTCTCTTGCTTGTGTTCTGTATTTTTAAAGCTCTATACTTTGAATATTTATCTTTTTAATGAGTATAATTCCACAATTTCTGAACATCCCCTGTGTTCCAGGGCTCTTCGGAAGGGGCACTCACTTCTCTAAGTAGGAGATGAGTTGCGGTAGAGTACTGTGAGGAAGCGTGTGGACAGAAGGTGAATGGAAGGGAGGAGCAAATAGTTGGGATAAGAACAGTAATTCTCAAAATCCCTAACCATGACATCACTTTAAAAGAAAAGAATGTTTCTGAAAATTAGAAGTGAAAAAGTTATTGATGTTGAATAACATCTGTAAATTAAGACATAGAAATGTGGTTTTTATTGAACTGAAACTACTTCACAATTCATGAAATCTAATCTCGAATTTTTGTAATTGGTCAGCTTTTATTTTGTTTTCTTTAATCACAAATTGCCTAAGTAACATCTTTCTGTTACTCACTGTAGCAGTCCCAGACGTAGACTGTCCTGTTTGCTTATCAGAAATTAGTTTTTCTCCTCATTTCTTGTCAGCGTACTTTTTTTGGTTTGCTTTTAATATTGGGATTATTTTTTATTTGCATATTGATATTTACACAGCCTTTTAGTTTCATAATATAAAACTAAAATATGCTTTTAGTAAATTTAGTGTCGGAATTTTTGAGGAATTTTCAAAACTGTCTTGTTTCTGTTACTGCATCACCTCAGGAGACTGTTTTGGTAAGAAATGACTATTTGCAAATAGGCTTTATTAATTCAGCTTTCAAGCAAGCATGGATATTTTGCCAATTAGATACTCTTTCATTCATATCACAGCATGGGTTATACTTAACATTAGTAAAGTTTTCATTTACACATGCTCACACCTTGATTAACAAGAATTTGTAAGCAGCTTTGCATTATTATAACTGTACAGTGTTTTAACTATTGCTTATTACAAAGCAGAAGTAATGCTCAGATCAGTTAGGGAGGTGAGAACTTTGTGTATTTCACACACTTCTCTTAGTCTCTAAATTTCAATCTTCTGCAGCTAACACAGCCAATTCCCTTTAATAGAAAATTATAAATTTCCACATTGTTAACATTGTTTTTATTTTGATTATGAGTACAGCCAACAAATTTCTTCAACAATTTGTTTCCTTGGTCAGTTACCTGACTGTCTGTGTCCAAAAATTGGCAGGTTTATTTTCAAAAATTTATAAAAGAAAGACTGTTAAATTGTTTAACACACATATACAACCTTTTGTTTTCTACATGATTTAAATTGTTGCCGAATTACTTATTAAGCTAGAAATATTACATCTGTGGAGCCCCCCCCCCCCCCTTTTTCCTCTTACCTACTAGTCTTAGAACATGCAGCTCTGATCTGCAGGAGAACACACCTAATTCTAAGGAGCCAATTGAGCATAAGCACAAATTACTTATTAAATAAGATACTTTGTTTGCCCTATCTGTCAAATTAGACTGCCTTCTTCCTCCCCTACCCCCACCCCAGGAAAACATTTTCTATTTCTATAGTTCCTTTACTTGTTGTACCCACACTGCACCCCACTGTATTTCAGTGCGAATTGCCTAAAATCCTGTTTCTACCATTCTGTTTTAATTTTGCTAAAAATACTTCACCATCTTCTTAAAATAGGAATCCTATTTTCCTCCGTGCCAAATGTTTACCTACGTTGCCTAATTTAATCCTTACAGTAGTCCTGAGAGAGAGTGGTATTCACATCTTTAGGTAAAGAAATCATGATCTAGAAACAAAATTCCCGGGTCACGCAGCTGATAACTCAAGTGTATCTGGCATAGCTTGCTTTTGAAGCACCTTTGCTGTCTTCCATGTGTTGATGCTCCTTCTCGACTCCTCTGCTTTCTGTCTTGTCCTGGCTCTCTCGACCTTGTCTGGCTATTAACAGTCCTTCAGCTGTTTATTTACCAGTCCTCTGTACTCATCTTGCACAGTTTCCTAGTCTGCCTAAATCCTATTTTGTTACTCCTAACTTACTCTCACTGTATCCCATGTCACTCATCTTTAAGACAGACTTTAATCCATTCCAAGCTAATGGGTAAGTATTCTGTGAAACCTCTGTTTGTATGCGTGGCAAGTTCTGGACAGAATGTTGCATTTAATAAAATTTTGATAAGAATTAATATTAACCTGAAGCCTTGGTTTTAACATAAGCATAACCTTAGAAATAAGTGGTATTTTGATTGTTGATGCTGATGGAAATTGTTTCTTTTCACTGCTATTCTGTGTTTGTGCAGGACTGTTTTTCTCTTTGTGTTTTACAGGACTTTTATGTCTATAAGTTAAGTTACGGTTATGTCTCTTTGTTTTTATTTTTCTCTTAGGTATATTTAGAGTTATTTAACTCTTCTAAATATTTTAAGGAGAAAGTCTTTTATTTTGCTTTAACTATGTCCATTTAATGGACACTTGTTTCTGAAGACTTTGAGGAGAATTAACTTCAAATGGCTTGCTTTCTGTTCTGGTTCTGATGTTCTCATCTAGGAAATGGCCAGATAGAACTAAGAGATCACACAGGAAATAACGTGCCCTTAGATCAAACACCAGAGACCATCAGATTCTTTTCTTCCATTTTCATTTCTGGTCCTCTTTCTCCTTCTCCTTTCTGTTCGTCACAGATTTTCATTGCTGTTGTTGCTGTTCTCTGTGCCCTCTTCCTGTTTTCTCTCTCCTTGACAGCTTGGGCAGTTCTCAGGTTGTTCATATTTTTAAAGACCTTTATTTTGTTGCTTGGACCTGGCTCTGTGGGGTTTTTACACCCTGCATTGTTCTTTGTTTGGGGGTACAACCAACTCTACCCTCTGCCTAGGATGTCGCCCAGCTCTTCTGCTGAGAGACAGAACCAGCTTTGGTACTGGCTCTGTGCTGTTGGAGCCATCTGTTGGTGCCCGCCAATTCTGGCAGGTCCCAGAGGCTCCCTGAACACTCAGATTCTGCTTGTGTACCAAACCCAGCAGGAACTCTAAACGTGACTATTTTCTGTTGTGAGGTAGATGTGTATAAGTTAAGTTTTATTTCTGTGTCATTGTTCAAAACGTTTTAGTGCCATTTTCATTATTACTGTTGCCCTTTGTACAAGGAAATCGGTATGATATTTTAATTTAATTGTTGAAGTCACCACTTTAAATTGGTTTTGTATGCCTTAGTGCGCAGAGAACAGTTATGTTTGCTACTAAGAACCCTCAACACTTTCAAGTGACATAACATTCTTTTGAAGTGACGGAGGCCTGAGCCAGTCCCAGGACGACAGCATTGTGGGAACCAGACACTGCAGACACAGCCTGGCTATCATGCCCATCCCTGGGACGCTGTCCTCCAGCAGCCCGGACCTCCTGCAGCCGACCACCAGCATGCTGGACTTTTCCAACCCTTCAGGTGACTTCTGTTTGTCATTTTGTGTAGCAATGTTGTACCAAACGGACTAATACATGGTTAGGCCTTGGGCAACAAGTGCTAGATTTGCTTGCAGCTTTCTTTTCCTACCTCTAAAAGCTGAACAGAAGATTATGCCTTTTTATCTAAGCTGGAGTGATACTTCTTCGATGTGAAACAGAGGTGCGTGGGGAAGAGATGGCATTCAGGTATCTTTTCATCACCCCTGCCCCAGCAGGGGAGTGAGAGCAGTGGTACTGCTTCTTAGCCAGCAGCCATGGTATCCAGGGTGTGGAATAGAATAAGCCGGATTCCTTTCTGTGAGTGGCCTCACTCATCTGTCTTTCTGATATATGTATATATTGGGTTAATAATTTTCTAGAAACACTGATTCCCTCCCTAACACATGAAGCTGCAGTAGTTCTCATCATATGCCGTTAATTGAAGTACTACTGCATCTTCTTCATTGGTGTTTAAACTTCCAGTGTCAGGCATCGAGTTAATTTTTCTGCATCTCTTGATACATAGTGGTACTCATAGTCATTTAACTCTGCAATTTAAATTTTCACTATGAGGAGGAAACACTTTGGCTTTGAAGGACTAGTTTTATATTCAACACTTGAAAATATTTGAGATGGCTTTCAGTAAAAGACCTAACAATTAAAAACTGAAATATATAATTGGGTTTAAGGAGAAGAGGGGAAAAATACCTCTACAAAGATTGGTGTGGTTGTGATTCATCTTCAGTCTTGATACTGAAGTTCCTAGCAGCTAATGTAAAAAGGGAAGAAAGTCAGTTACATAAATCTCAGCCTTAAAAGGAGGATATATGAGTCGTAGTGAAACTTGTATTTTATAGTAACTTAAACACTGTAGGACATAACCTAAAAGTACAGTTCAGTGAGAGTCATTCTGCACAGTTTGTTCCTTACTCTCTGTATGACTGCCAGTGTTCTTTCCAGAACAGATTTTATAGTGAGTCATTACTTATCTTCAATGTTTCGAGTGATTCCTGTATTAGTCAGGATGCAGACATGAAATGGAAACCCTTCAAGATACATGATAGAAGTGAATATAAGGAATTGTTATCAAGCTGTAAACTAAACTACTTACCGGAAAGGATGAAAAGGCAAGCACTGAGGTGTGACAGAGGTGGAAAAGCTGCAAACTGGACTCAGCTTCTGCTTTGTGAAAGAAATGCCTCCTTAGGGTGAGGAAATGTCACTGGGGTGCTGCAGGAACAAAAGCCAGCAAGAAAAGAACACGGGGCAGAAAGGCAGGCTCTTCCTTCAGCCTCACAGTCACCTCTGCTGTCCCTGTCGGCAGAACCTGAGAAGGAGCCAGCTGACTGAGAAGCAGCACGGGTCGCAGGTCTCAGCCCCATCATGACGAGGCCGGGTGTGTTTGGGGCTCAAAGACAACTTAGTTACTGCAGGGTCCTGTTTTCACAGCATAATTACAGACCCTCTTCTAGCCTCCTGCCCTCCCACGCTCTGCACTGTCAGCCCATCCGTCTGTTCTGAGTGTGGCAGGTGCCTTCAGAGCACTCCGTGCCCATTCTGTTTGCCCCTGGTGCTGGCCTCTCCCTGCATGTCCTATGGACTTTTTCTTCCTCGATGCTGCGCTCAGTGGTACCTCACTGGGGATGCCCAGGTCCCTTTGCTGCAGGCGGTCCCTCCTTTCCCAGAAATCTCGAGCACATTTCATGGTCTCTCAGCTGCTTGTCATGAAAATTTATTCCCATGCCATGTTTGTGTGTGTTCCACAGCAGTACTTATTGCTCTGCATTCACAGTTAAAACATTTTCACATCACCAAAGCACAGAGTAAATACAGTATGCTTACAGATGTGTTGCGAGTTTGGTTCCAGACAGCCACAATAAAGCGAGTATAATCTTTCTGCTTCTGGAGGATCTTGCCTTCAGTTTGTAAAAACCCAACATCTGTGAAGCTCAGTAAAGCAAAGTGCAATAAAATAGGATTTGCCTGTGCTTTCCTAAAACAGGTATTTAGGGACATAAGATTTACAGATTGAATGATTCTTAAGGCTATATTTTTGCCACCAGAACACATAGAGGTGGGGCTGGGCGGGTAAGGGATGGTTGTAGGGAGAGGAGAAAGGAAAGGGGAGTTCGGGATTTGACTGGAGGACAGAGGGAAGAGGATGGAATTATTAAAATTCAGAGACACTAGCCTCATGGTGCTGAAATTCAGATCTCTGAAGAGGAGTTGCCACTCAGTTTGATTTCAGATTGCTTGCACAGCTCTCTCATTGAAAACATAGTGAACGGTTGGAAGGTGCCTTTCTAAACTCTATTCAGAGCCTGTGTCCATACCAGCAATATAAATGAATAAATGTAAAATAGGTATTTAACTTATAAATTATATTTTTAAACCCCCAAATATACAACTTTATGAAAGGCTTTTTATGGTGCTGTTTATAATTATTTTAAACAAAATACTCATTATCAGTTAATTTTAACCTCTGCTCTTTGAAGTATATACGACAACACTGAGTTCTATGTCAGTGTAGTTTAACTTTTATCAGTCTTCCTCTCAGCCATGTTTATGCTGCATGTGTAAGGTTGTTAGGAAGTGGGTACAGAGCTCCAGGACTATTGACTAGGTTGCTGACCTTTCTGTGGTTTTGCCTTTTCTTGCTGCCTGCAGCTGCTGGTTTTTACTGTAAGTACCTTGAAGTGTCTATGGTTTCTGTTGCTTGTGTTTATATGTAGTATTTTATTTTTTAAAAATCAAGTGATAACTAAATGAAGCAGAAAGCAGAACTTTTCTCTCCACTTAAAATGTTGCTACTCTAAACTGGCATGTATTCTTTTAGTCACTTCCTTTAACTATATGTTTTTATATTCATAGCATCAGAGTTTACATGCTTTTATATTAACGTGAAATGTGTTTTTTGGAGTTTTTGACCTATTACAAGATGACATGTAAAAGAATTCAGTGTGTGGCTCAAAGGTTTTTAAAATTTCAAAAAATTTTTTCTGAGTCTGCATATGGAACTTTTTAAAAAAAAATCCTTATCTGAGGACATGCTTACTGATTTTGGAGAGAGAGAAAGCGAGAGAAATATTGATGGGTTGCCTCTTGTATATGCCCTGAATAGGACTGAACCCACAACCTAGGTGTGTGCCCTGACTGGGAGTCAAACTGGCGACCTCTTGGTTTACAGGACAATTGCTCCAACCACCTGAGCCACACTAGCCAGGGCTGTATGTGGAACTTTTGCATACTCTTTCTTTCTTTTTCTTCCTTCTCTTTTTTTTTAATAGCACACCCTTAAAAAATTTTCTGTAATACTTAGTAAGCTTCATATTCTTTCAGTATTTCAAATCTGTTATTTTAACTACTTTTTTAGTTGTAAAGAAATATACAATTAGTTTTTTAAAAATCAAACTGTAGATAAAGGACAGAATATAAATGTCTTTACCCCTAGAATTAGCAATTGTTTACTATTTACTTACTTATCCTTTCAGAAATTTCAGCACACATAAAATGTATATTTCATTCCCTTCACCCTAAATGATACACTATACTTTTCCTCTAGTTAGCCCATTTTACTTGGCAATATAACTTGGATACTTTTCTGTATCAGAATGTATCATTCTACCAATTTTTTTTAAGGATTTTACTTATTTTTAAACAGAGGAGAAGGGAGGGAGAAAGAGAGGGAGAGAAACATCAATGTGTGATTGCCCTCCAGGGCCCCCATACTGGGGACCTGGCCCACAACCCAGGCATGTGCCCCAACTGGGAATCGAACCAGTGACCCTTTGGTTCACAGGCCAGCACTCAGTCCACTGAGCCACACCAGCCAGGGTCCATTCTACCAAATTGTTTTTAAGCAGCTGATAGTATTCCATTTAACCAGTTTTCTTTTGGTAGGCATTTACAGGGTTGCCTAAACTGTGTTGTAATATCTTTACATGTTTTGAATTTTGTTTAAAAAGCCTTGAGGAAATTTGTATTCTTTCTTGGCTTGCAAAACTTAATATTACTGTCTGACTCATACGAGTTTGCCAGTCCTTGCTCCGTACCATTGTACCACCACCATCCTGTGTTTTTTGTGGTGTTTTTCACTACATGGAGTGTCTTTCTTTCTTAATTACTGTCTGCCATTCCTTGACCACCACTTACTCTCTTGAATACAAGCAAATCCCTGAGAGACGGGACTTTGTCCTTCTCATTTATTACTGCATCTTCGCCACCTGAACACTCTAGGCACATACAGAAACTCCCTAATTATTCGTTCAGTAATTAATAATTTAAAGCAAAGAGTCGGCTTCTTGGTGGTTTTTTTTTAATGAGCATCTCACCTTAAATATGTGAAAAGTTCTCCCATTTTTAGTGTAATCTCAGTGTCAGTACAGGCATTCTTCACGTCTGATTTTCTTTTGTTTTACTCATGCAAGATTATATTTAGCACTTTAGAAATTTTGCCTTTGTGTTGAAAGTCCACATATCTGAGAATCCTTGTCTTGAATTCATTTATTTATAAAAATTTTATTAATAAAATAGGAATCATAAGACTAATAAATGTTTTGCTCTTCACAGATTCTTTTGAAATGTCTCTTCTGCCTTTACAGGATTATATTTGTAAATGCAGTCTAGTTGTGAGCCTAAAATTTGAACTGATTAAATCAGTATTTTTGTTGATTCACATTTAACCTCATACTTACAATTTATCTAGTCAATTAATATTTGAGGGTCTGCCACGTGTTAAGTACTATGTTTGACACATGGTTTTCTTCTGTTGATAAATATGTTTGTAAAGGGTATTTATGTATTATACATTTAACGATTCTGAAATGGAAAAAGAGGTTTACATGGGTGCCAATATTAGTGCAGATAGTTTTTTCTCTGTTTCTCAAATGTTTTCCAAATTGATATTTTTATTACCTTGGCAAATTAATCAGGGGTTGGCTTAATGCTTTGGATAGTCTCATATGTGGGTCTGTTCTGGAGGTGCCCAAATCCCTCTTCTGTGAATGTGTAACAGGTTATTGTTTGGGGGGAAAACCATTTTAATCAGAGGATGACTTTTTCACACTGTTCAGCAAGATGCACCACTCTGTTCCTCCCCAGACGATGTCATAGTATGTTAGTGAGAGAAGAAAAAATAAAATGTGTGCCTGTCATTTGTATAATTAAAATATATAAAGATGACATCAAAATTGTATGTATAGTATGACACTAATTATGTCTTTCTTTGTTAGGGTTTTGTCACCTGAGAAGATAGATACATTTATTTATCAATAAACGCAGTAGTAATTTCTGTTAACCTGAAATAGAAAATGTGTATTTCACTGTTTAAAGGGATCATTGTGTCCCACATTGCTTTTTGAAGAGTTAAAAGTAATTTTTCTAAAATAACACGGCACATTTTTGTATTTACATAGATATTCCTGATCAAGTTATACGAGTTTTCAAAGCAGATCAACAAAGTTGCTATATTATCATCAGTAAAGACACCACAGCTAAAGAAGTTGTTTGTCATGCTGTTCATGAATTTGGTTTGACTGGAGCATCTGACACATACTCTCTCTGTGAAGTTTCTGTTACTCCTGAGGGTGTCATAAAACAGAGACGACTTCCGGACCAGTTTTCCAAATTAGCTGATAGAATTCAGCTCAATGGAAGGTGAATGTGCTTATTAGTAAATACTTATTTCTGTGTGTGTTTCTGAAGATTCTGTGTTAAAACAGATATTTTAAATAAAAAGCTCACATTTAGGGCCACTGAGTTTCTAAAATTGAAGTAGGATTTCTTTTAATTTTTTAGCTTTTCTCATCTTCATAATGTTAGAAATGCGCTCAGAACAGCTCCGCAGAAGTGGGAAAAGGAAAAGGAGGATGGGTCGCTAACATATTTTACCCTCTTCCTAAAATAAAGTTTTGGAACCACTGATGTAGTTCAATCTCTATTTAATATAGCGGGGGAAAGTAAATGGTACATATTTGTACATATGTCTGAGTTTATATGTATTAATTTCCTAATTCATTTTTAATATGACAGTGTACTTTCAGCAGGAGAAGCCATAATTTTCACAATTCTTCTAAGTGGTTATCCTTTTGTGAATATGTGGGAATTTTTTAATTTTGAATATGTTTTTATTGTAATAAAGAGGGAAAATGGTCTTAGGAACATAAAATCACTTATAAAAACAATTTTTTCCTTATAGGTATTATTTAAAAAACAACATGGAGACAGAAACCTTGTGTTCAGATGAAGACGCACAAGAGCTGGTTAAGGAAAGCCAGCTCTCCATGCTGCAGCTCAGCACCATCGAGCTGGCCACGCAGCTGTCCATGAGGGACTTTGACTTGTTCCGTAATATTGAGCCTACTGAGTACATTGATGACCTTTTTAAGTTAGAGTCTAAAACAGGAAATACTCACTTGAAAGAGTTTGAGGACATTGTAAACCAGGAGACATTCTGGGTTGCCTCAGAGGTTTTAACTGAGTCAAATCAGCTTAAACGAATGAAGATTATTAAGCATTTCATTAAAATTGCTCTTCACTGTCGTGAATGTAAGAACTTCAATTCCATGTTTGCAATAATAAGGTAAGTTAGTGCAAAAATTAATGTACAATTTTGTCATATTAGACATACTCTGATGTTCTGCTTAGGTATACAATAGCTAGGAGAGGAAATTTTAATTCATAGGTTTTTACTGAAGAATTGTTAGATTTAGTATACTTTTCATTCTGGTAATACTGGCTTCTTGCCTTTTTGTTTCTTTCATCTTTCTGTTACCTGAACTTCTTTTTTGTGTGTGGGGATGCGGTTGATTGCCTTCCAGTTTTCCCTCCTCCTTCCCCTTTGGTGGGCCACCCTCTCCGCACGTGTCCAGCACTCGGTCTTCGCCAGCAGACGCCTGTGTGTGTCTCTCGCAGTGCCTGCCTCACTGTGACGTGGCGCCGGAACATTGGAGCTTGGCGTCAGTGCTCTAACCCAGTGGTTTTCAGCCCTTTCCATCTCGTGGCACACATTACTTAAAATTCTGTGGCACTCTGAAAAATATATTTTTTTCCAATCTGACAAAAAATAGGTATAATTTTGATTCAGACAGCTATTGTTATAATGGTTGTTGTCATTTTTTTATTTGGCAATCTGAGGTAAAAGGTGTCAGGTATTGCATGGTCTCACAATTCTTATGGCAAACTAGTATGCTGTGGCACACCAGCTGAAAATTGCTGCTCTAACCTAAAACAACAACAACAATGATAATAATAATAATAATGGCAACCATTTGGTGAGCTCTTCCTGTGTCCCAGCCACTGCATGAGATACCGTTGGATATGTTGCTGCTCAAGCAGGCAGACTGTTAGAATTATAAAAGTCCTTCAGTGTTTATAAGCCCAGGAATGGTGGATGGGAACTCCTAAGAATCTTCTTCCTTACCCCACTCACAATGAGAAGCTAATCTTGTTCATTTGTTTTCTGACGCTTATTAGAGGGATTCCTCTTAAAGCAAGTGTAATTTTAAAGATGGGGCAGGGGTAGTTGTAATTTGAGCCATTTATGCAAGGCCATATAACAGCAGAATTCCACCTTAACCAATTCCATCTGTGTATAGTCCTCCCAGAATTTAATTATGATTTGTTCCTAATATGTGAGAATCTTTATATGGACTTTTAAGTCATAAGTCTGTCATGGTAGTAGGTACCACCTTGATGAAGTTAACCAGTGCCTGCAACTGAACCAGACACTATAGGAGGAGTATTGGGTAGAGATGAACAGAGTGACCTTTGTTTGAATCTTGCCTCCCCCATGTAGTGTCAGTAGGTCAGTGGAAAATTGAAGATCAGTGTTCTCTCTAAAATACAGGAATTACACCACCGACCTCACAGTTTTTAACAGCTGAGCCTAAAACGGGGGAACAAAGCAGCCATTGATAAACTCCTGAGAGGCTAGAAATTTAAACTATTTGAAAGAAACAGATTCGAGAGTTACAGGCTTAGTTTTGGAGTTCTCCATGAAGAAAGTGGGTTGACACTAAGATCTCTGTGTGAAAGAGAGTGCAGAAAGAAAATGGTAGTGGGCTAAAAACGGTATTTAAGGACCATGCTCACTGTGGGGTAAAGAAGAGAGTCTGTCCGAAGAGACAGGGGTCAAGGACAAGGAATAGCAGGACAGCACAGTTATGACAGCGTCTGTCATTGAAGCCAAGGGGAAACGGTAGCCCCAAGGAAAGATTTGGGTAAAAGACATTGCTTTGGTCAAGAAGGTTATTTTCTTGTGAAGAACATTTATTATATACACTTTTAATAATTTATGTAAAGTAAATTGCTCTATATTTTATATTAAGTTATATCAAAAATATGAAGGCTGTAACCTTTTAGCAGAGATGACACGGGTGAATCAGTCTGTTCCAATGGGAATTAAATTGTTTAAACTCTTTTTCTTAGTCTTGCTCAGCGATTTGCAGCTTTTTTCATCTCATGGCACACAGTACTACGGTTCTGTGGCATACCAAAGAATATAATTTTTGTTGATCTGACAAAAAAAATAGGTATAAGGTTCATTCACACCAGATGGCTGTCGTTGTGTCGGCTGTTCACCGTTTTTTAATTTTACAATATAAGGGAAAAGAGGTCAGTGCTCTTGACTGAATAGTTGGGTATTGAACATATTAAAAAATATTGAGGCACACCAGTTGAAAAATTCTGGTCTAGCTAAATATTTGTCAGTTTTGTTTATCATTTCAAAAAGCCAGTTTTTAGTTTCATTGCTCTTTTTAATGTTTTTCTGGCCTCTATTTTATTTATTTCTGTTCTAATATTTTCCTACTTCACCTAACTTTGCACTAAGTTGCTCCTTTTTACAGTTCTTTGATGCATAAAGTTAGGTAGTTTATTGAGATTTTTTTTTTGGCAATACAAGTATTTATTACTATAAACTTCACTTTTGGGACTCTTTTGCAGCTCCAAAGATTCCGTATATTTGCAGCATTCCATAGATCTTTTTATGTTGCATATTGATTTTCCTTTGTTCAGAGATTTTAAAAATTTTCCTTTTGCTCTTCGACACATTGGTAGTTCATTGGTATGCTGTTGAATTTCTACATATTTCTAGATTTTCCAGCTTTCTTCTTTTGTTCTTTTTTTTTTAAGATTTTATTTATTTATTTTTAGAGAGAGGGAAAGGGAGGGAGAAAGAGAGGAAGAGAAACATCAATGTGTGGTTGCCTCTGACATGGTCCCCAGTGGGAACCTGGTCAGCAACCTAGGCATGTGCCCTGACAGGGAATGAAACTGGCGATGCTTTAGTTCACAGGCCAGCACTCAATCCACTAAGCCACACCAGCCAGGGCCTTTTATTACTTCTTAGTTTCACACCACTGTGGCGAGGAAAGATACTAGAATGATTTCAGTCTTCTTTAATTTGCTAAGATTTGTTTTGTGGCTTATCTACTGATCTATCCTGAAAAGTTCTGTGCATGCCTGAGAAGAATGTTTTTTCTGCTGACACTGGATTGAATGACACATATATTCACTAGGTCCATTTGGTATAAAGCAGGGATGTCCAGCCTTTTGGCGTCTCTAGGCCACCCTGGAAGAAGAGTTGTCTTGGGCCATGCATTGAATACATTGCTACATGTAATCACAAAAAAATCTCTTAATGTTTTAAGTACATTTACGACTTTGTGTTGCACTGCATTCATAGCCATCCTAGGCCGCAGGTTGGACACCCCTGGTAAAGCATGGTTCAAGTCCAGTGTTTCCTTACTGGTTTTCTGTCTGGATGATCTGTCCATTGCTGCAAGTTGAGTATTGAAGTCCCCAACTGTTATTGTATTGTCTTCTATTTCTTCCTTCAAATCTATTGGTATTTACTTAATGTATTTAGGTACTCTAGTGTTGGGTACATGTATATTTATGATTGTTATGTCTTGATGAAGAGTTGACTCTTACCATTATATAATAGCCTTTTGTCTCGTTACCAGTTTCGACTTAAAGTCTCTTCTGTCTGACAAATATGGCTAGCCCAGCTCTCTCTTGGCTACCGCTTGTGTGGCATATATTTTTTCCATCTCTTTACTTAAAGCCTCTCAGTGTCCTTTAAACTGAAGTGAGTCTCTTGTGAGCAGCATATAGTTGGAGTCTTGTTTTTTCATCCAGCCACTCTGCCTTATGATTGGAGAATTCAGTGTATTCACATCAATAATGTGAATACATTATTGTAATTACTGATATGGAAGGACTTACTACTTCCATCTTATTTATTTTCTGACTGTTTTGTAATTTGCTGGTTCCTTCCTTACTCTCATGCTGTGTTTTGTTGTGAATTGGTGGTTTTTGTTGTTGTTGTTATATTTGGGGGCACAAATGAGAAAGTAGGATTCTTTGGTAAAGACAATAATGCTGGTAAAAGTAGAAGGCAGCAAGAAAGGAGACAGCCCAACAGGGAGGAGGCCAGACTCCATAGAAGAAGCGACAGGCATGAGTCTGCAGGAGCTGACCCTGGCTGTTGAGGACAGAGCGCTGTGGACACCGCTCACTTATAGGGTCTTTCTGGATGTCCTTCATTTCTCTAGTATGGTTTTGCCAGATTATTCTTGGTTGGCAATTTTTTTTCCCAGCACTTTGAATATATCATCCCACTCTCTCCTGGTGTAAATGCTAAGAAATCTGCTAATAGCTTAATAGATTAAATCCTTTTTTCTCTTTCTGCCTTAGAATTCAGTCTTTGATTTTTACAGTTCTATTAGAATATGTTTGGTTCAACCTACCAGTTTCCTGAGCTGGGATGTCCAGATCTTTCTCTGGTTTGGGGTGTTATTGGCCATATTTCTCTAATAGGCTTTCTGCCCCCTTTCCCTTTTGTTTCCTTCTGGAACTCTAGTGGTTTGAATAGTGTGATTTCTTTTGGGGGGTGTGGGGAGGGTTCTGGATGATTTCCTTTAGGTCATGCAGGCTGCCTCTGATCTTTCATTTTTTCTCTTATACTGCGTTATTGAGAGTTCCTGTCCTCTGTCTCAGTGATTCTTTCCGAATCTAGTCCAATGTCAAGCGGCTTCTATTACATTTTTATTTCATTGAATTCTTCAAGCCCAGATATTCATTTGACTCCTCTTTGGACTTTGGAAGTATACCACTCAGCTAAGGAAAGCAAGCCTTCACTCATCAGCTTTGCCTTACTCCGTGGGAGAAATCACAGGCCACCTAGTTGAGCTCTCAGCTGTGCCAGGGTAGGATGATGCCAGCAATGTCACATTGTTCCTTTAACCTACCTCGGTGCATCCAAACTCGTTTTGTTTTTGTTTTTCTTTTTGTTTTGTTCAACGGAGTGTTGGAACTTCTCTCTGGACACCTGGACTTCCACAAGGCTCTCTTGTCTGTAGGTGACTTCCCAAGGCAGTGTTTCCAGACCACAGCTGAGAGGGGCCAGAATTAATCACAGTCTCCTGTGGGTCCCACCGCCAGTACTGAAGCTTAGCTACCTGTCACCCAATACACACTGTGAGAAAGGTTCCTCCTAGGTCCCTTGGAACTGTTGTGCTTGCAGTTCCACAAATCCATGGAAGGCACTTCTGTTCGTGGGTAGATGCCACATTTTTTGTTGTCGGGGGGTGGGGGAGGGAAATAAAACAAGGGTGCCTTTTGCTGCCACAATTACTGACATCCCTCTGTCCAGTCATCTCTTGGTCATCAGTTTGTGGGAATTGATTTCCTAAGTATATTCAAAATGCCTTTCTTTTGCCTTTGAACCTTCAGTGATAGTTGGGCTTTAAAGTTCTTTTCTCATATGTTATTTCATGGAAACTTAATAGACTTGGCTCCACAATTAGCATTTTATGGAGCTGTCTGAGTTTCTGCGATTACTTCCTAGGTCTGTTCCTTACCTCTGAAGTCATTTACCTTTACATGAGTGTTGCTACATCTTTTCTGATCCCATGTTAGGTAGTTCTCTGGAACTGTCGGTTGTCTATTCAATCTGTAGATTCAATTCTTCTCTTATTTCTGGAAAGTTTTCCCAAATTGTACTTTAGAGTATTTTTTCAGTTCCCTTATTTTTGTTTCCTTCCTCAGGAGTACCACTTATGCAGATTTTAGATCTCACTTGTCTTCCATGCAGTTATTTTCTCTCATCCTTTTCAACTGTGCATTCCTGTTGGTTGCTGTTATTAATTCCTTCCTCCTTGTCACTTGCACTGGTGTTTAGCATTGTCATTCTTGTTTAATGCAGGTTCCAGTGTGGACTTCATTTCTCTGCTGGTTTTATTTTTTCTTCCATTTTTTCCCTGAACTTTACTATTTTTAAATTAACTTCTCTTCATATTTTTCCTAAGTTTTACATCACTGTATTAAGCTGTTTGTTTACTTCACTAATTCTTTTGAAATCATGGGCTAGGTTGTTGATTAGTCCCAGTTTTCATTTAATTATTGGCAACCATTTTTTCTTTATGTTTTTTAACTATTTGTTACAGATCCCGTGTTATTCCTCCTTTTTAAATGACATTTGCAGGAGGTCTGGGTGGGAGTGGAGCCAGGGGAGCATTGTAGGTTCGCAGGGATTGAGCTCATCCATGAATTGTTTTACCCTCTGCTTCTCTTCAGCAAGTGGGGATTGGCACATTTGAGCAGCATACAACTCCGAATTTCTCCCTTCTGTCCTGTCTCACTGCCAAGCTGCTTCTCACCAGGATGTTCTATTATCGTGTGCACTGTTACACTTTCCCTGAGACTCCCTAGTTGTAAAGAACAGTGTCTAGCCCCTGTCTGAATCTGTCAGCCCACTCACTCGGATGTGCGGTATCAGCTAGGGGATTGCTGTTTTTGCCTTCAGTGGCATTACATGCTTTGGAACCCTGTGCTTTCCCAGCATTCATTGAAATCTGCAGCTGTGGATGATGTTTTGCAGTATTTCACATACTGCTATTTGATTTTGACTATTTTTTGATGTTCATCCTAATGGGTTTTAGGAGTTTCAGAATCTATTAGTTTCAGTGGAGATGAAATTTGCATTTGTTACTCATCCTTTAGTTATTTGGATACTTTCTGAGAAGCAAAGGGAGCAAAGATATCTTAACTCCATACTGAAAATCAGGTGGCTTAACATAAAAGTGGGAAGTTGGGGGGGCGTTATTTATGTGCTGTTCACATGATAGTGTACCTGTGAGATGTTTGGTACAGAAGTAAAGGGAGGGGCAAGAGTTGCAGCCTAATTGGGCATGAATTATTTTTCAAGTTGGAGCTATCTGAGCGTGCCTTAACATTCTGTAGAAGGGGAGACATTGAGCGTAGGGACAGCCTAACCCTGGGGGACAGGGTTAGGACTGAGAGATATGGAAGTATTTGCAGTCAGGGATGTGGGGACAAAACCTCAGAGAAGGAACGCTGCCTCAGCCCCCAGAAACTGCCCTGTTATGTATATACCAGTTGTGCTCAGCAATCTTAAACCACTCACAAAATAGACAATGTCTCTATAAGCTATTTCTAAGTAAAACAAACAAAAACATTGTGATACTTGAAGTTTTTTGAAGTTATGTGTCTATTTTATGGAATTATTTTTAGTCACTTAATGCAAACTATAAAGTAAAGGTTATAGGTATACAGCTTTAGGCAAGTAGTTCCTCTGAAAGAGGATTTCCTTGTTTTAAGATCAAGGAGTCATTTTTGTTCATTCCTTCATGGTTACTCTGTTTATTTCAGCACATTGAAACGGCCCCTTCGTATTTTAGCTTTATTAGGGACACTTGGTGTTTGCACTTTACAGACCTGAGTCCCTCTTTAACGTTGTCATTTTCACCTTTGGCAGTGGCTTGAACCTAGCCTCTGTAGCACGACTCAGAGGCACTTGGGAAAAGTTACCGAGCAAGTATGAGAAACACCTGCAAGATCTCCAAGACCTTTTTGATCCATCCAGAAACATGGCAAAGTACAGAAATATTCTTAGTAGTCAAAGCATGCAGCCTCCAATTATTCCACTCTTCCCTGTTGTCAAGAAAGACATGACATTTCTACATGAAGGTATGTAAAAAGTTATTTGAAATTGGCATGTTAGCTTCAGCTAATTGTAGAGAATTGTGACTTATTTTATTGATATGTCTTTTTGGTCTAATGATATATCACTAAAGTTCTACCAGTTAAATGCAGCAGATTTTAAAAATCCAAAACCCACATTATTGAAAAGAAAAAATTAGATGTTTACCCTCTTCATTTAAACATAAACTTTACTCATGCCAATTTCAGGTGGTTTGATATTTGTTGTTTAGTAATATTTTTCCAATTTTTAAAAAATTACTTGACATGTACAAAACAGTGCCCAAAAGAAGAGAAAAACCTAATACATTTACAGAAATATCCATGTAACCAACATCCAGGTCAAAAGTAAAACATCACCAGCTTCCCAGGGCCCCATACACGCCCCTTCCCAATCACCATCTGCATCTCTTTCTCCAAAGGCAGCTGTTGCTCTGACTTCTCATGCTGCGGTTTGGTTTTCCCTGCCCTTGACCTCTATACAAACAGAACCACAGGGGTAGGGCTTTGTCCTTTCACATTTCGTTTAGTTTATTTTCTGGTTTATTTTGTCAACATTATAGATTTGGGAGATCTTTCCATGTTTTTGAGTGTTGTCCCTACTTTATTTCAAACTATTTAGTAATCCTTTACGTGAATGCAATACAGTGGTTTTATCCGTTTGGTCGATGAGTGTTTAATGGTGCCCACACGCATCTGTTCTGAATATTGGTGCTGTACTGCAGGTGTCCTCGCCCGTGTCTCTCAGTACATGTGTGTTTTCTCATGTGACTTGGGGCAGGATCTGGGTTCTGGGGTTTGTGTGATCAACTTCAGAAGTGTTTGGCATTACCGAGTAAAGCGGAACACTGGCAGTGTTAGAGCCTTGTCCTCACCTCCCCAGCACCTGGTCAAACTCTGTTTTAGTTTTTACTTTCTTCCAATAGGTGTGTGTTTTAATCTGCATTTCCTATATCACTAATGAGGAAGAACACTTTTATGTATGTATTTGTCCTCTTGTCAATTATCAGTTCAAGTTTCTTGGCAATTTTTTTTTTAGGTTGTCACCTATTTAATAAATTTTTAAGAATATTTTTATAAATCCAGTGTATAAAACAACTTGCCTTTTGACTCTCTTAAGGTTTATTTTGATGAACAGCAAGTTTCTTCTAGTTTTAAAAGATCTTTCACCATATATTTTTTTCCACAGTATCCTGCATTTTTTGCACAGTATTTGTCCTACTCCATAAGTTAACTAACTAGACACTATTTTATTATTTTCTAGTGTTATGCTGGGCATTATAGTATTTATAGTTGTTGATATTAGGTTAATATTCATTAGTACTTTTCTCCATGTCAAGCATTGCAAAGAACTTAGACCATTTCAAATTTTATTTTTCCACCTCTAACTTGTATGTATTTGTTGCCATGCCTTTACTTCCACGTGAGACTACTGTTGTTTAGTAAAGCTAGTTTTTATTTAGCTTTACCCATTTGATGCTGATGTTACTGTTTTTATTCTTTTATGTATTGCAAAGCTTCCATAATGATGGCCGGGTTTTTCCTATAGAAAATTGTTCATTACTTCCTTAAGCCCAAGTGAGATGGTGCTGAAATCATATCTTAGTTTTTGTTATCTGAAAATATCTTTACTTCATATTCACTCTTAAGGCACAAGTTTGGTTGGCAGTTGTCTTTCCCCATTTTGAGATGACATTGTGTCGTCATCTGGCTTCCATTATTGATGTTGAGAAGTCAGCTGCCCTATTTGCTGTTTCCTTTGACTGCAGTCTATTCATTTCCCCAGCTGCCTTTCTAATTTATTTCTTCTCTTTGTGTTTTCCTCTGACTTTGCTATAATGCGATCAGGTGTGGCATTTTGTTTTAATTCTGACTTGGTTATAAAGGATCTTGAAATCTGGTTTTGATATTTTTATAAGTTTTGTAAAATCCTGTTATTCTGTCTTCAAGTTTTTCATCGCCCCTCCTCGGAGCTTTTCTTTAGTGATTTTGATTTCACTTCTGTTAGACCTGATTAATTTCCCCTATTAGTGCCCCTATTGTCTCATATACTGTTTTGTGTATTTCTCATCTTTTTGTCTCACCATGCTTTATTCCAGATATTTTCTTCCAACCTATTGTCCAATTTATTAATTCTCTTTCCAACTCTGTCTCATTTACTTTCAAATTTATTGGTGAGTTTCTAATTCTAATTACTCTGTTTTTTCTGTTTTACAGTTTACATTTGCTTATCTTTTTATCTTCTTGTTCTCTGCCAAAGTTCTCAGTGTTGTCTTTTATATCTTTACACATACGTAACATGGTTTATTTTAAAGTCTGTCTCTAATAACTCCATAATCTAGGTCGTTTTTGGGTCCCTTTCTGTTGTCTTATTGTCCTGTGCATTTTAATTATGTTATCTTTTCTCCTGATGGCCCTGGTTATTTTTAACAAAGTGAATGTTGTGTATTAAAAAATTACAGAAATAATCTGAGGTTTCAGATGATGCTCCATTCCTCCAGAGAATTAAAGCTTGCTTCTGCCAGTCAGCTAGGGCACTGTTTTCCAAAATTACATTATTCCATTTTCACATTTTGAGGTAATTCAACATTGACCTTGTATCCCAGTCCACCCTCAGTGCATTCTTAGTCCCAGGATATAGCATTTTAGGATCCCAACCCAAAGCATTGGAGGCTTACCTGGACTTGAGCTCTTTCCTTTAACCTCAGAAGTTGGGGGCACTACCCAGTTTTCCAGCTCAGCGTCTGTCTTTTCTGAAGTCCACATATGTGTCCGGAGTCTGGCCCTGGGAAACGCTGCGCCTGCCCCAGACCTGCCTTCTCCTTCCACAGCTTCACTGCCTTGGTACCCTAGCGACGACTTAATCTTCGTCCAAATTTTCTGCTGTTTCTCAGTAATGTAGTTCAGACTGCCCAGTCTTACTGCCACCCTCTTTCATTGTCACTCCTTTTTCATAAGAAGATACTCTGATGCTCTGACATGCTCCCACAAAACCTGCTTATGTGACTTGGAAGTATTTTTGGTGGTTATCTCATTTTCAGCTCGTGTTGTGACCCCGAACAATTCATACGACAATGTGTAGGAGTTGTTCACTGTGAGAGAGGGCCACCATGTGTCCCAGACCTGTGTGGTTCTCCAGCTTGTCTGCAGGGCCTCGGAGTTCCACAGAGGCTCCTCGAGGGCTGCTGCGGGTGATGAGCTGGTTACAGACAGGTGCGGGGAGCAGAGCATGGCTGTAGGCAGTTGGAGTGCCTTTGCTGCCTTAGGGTCGGAACTGGGTGAGCGGCAGCTGGACTTAGTCTGGTTTCCTACTCACTCTCTTCAAAGTCAAGTAGACCACTTTGAAAGTTATGTGAATTTTTCTCAGAGAAGTACTTAGCAGAACAGAAACAAAAATTATGAAATTTAAGAACTAGCAAATTTGTGTTAAACGATTAAAATCATGATTGTAAATTTAAGCTCTGGAAAAGGGAAAGTGAGTGGCAGATTAGAAAATGTTTATCCTAGCCCTGGCTGGCATAGCTCAGTGGATTGAGCGCGGGCTGCGAACCAAAGTGTCGCAGGTTTGATTCTCAGTCAGGGCACATGCCTGGGTTGCAGGCCACAGCCCCCATCAACCACACATTGATGTTTCTCTCTCTCTTTCTTTCTCCTTCCTTCCCTCTCTAAAAATAAATAAATAAAATCTTTAAAAAAAAGAAAGTGTTTATCCTTATGAGCCAGCACCTCTTAATTTTAACCAATTATTGTCATTTGGGAAAACAGACATACTATTATTTTATTTCCCACCTAACCCCTCCCTTTTTTCTTCAAGAAAAGTCAGAAATTGTTTCATGGGATAGCTTCAATTTCTTAAATGTTGACAACTTATTTAAGAATTTTTCAGTATTCCAAAGCAAAGAAAACTTACTCTTTGGTTTAATTAAGCCCAAAGCTTACTCTCCATGACCTCTGGTAAAACCCAAGTCTTCGCTGCCCAGAGGAGCAGGTACGCGTTCCTACCTGAGAGTGGGCTGAGTGTCGGAACAGTTGGATTCGAGGAGCTGCACATTTTAGAAGTGTGCCTGTAACATAATGAAGTTCATTTTAGAAGTCATGCTGTTTATCACTTTCTGATACTCATTTAGTATTACCCCCTTAGGAATAGAAGTCCTCCCAGTAGCTCATCCCCTGGGGGCAGGGTTGAACCATCTGTGGTTTATCAGTTCTTAAAGCAAGAGTGGCAGTTTGAGAAAGTTATTAATATATACCTCCCAAGAATAATAAATTGACTTCTGTTACCTTTTTATAGATACTTTAATTTAGAAAATTATAAACTTTCCCTTTTATTCCATAGGAAATGACTCCAAGGTAGACGGTTTAGTAAATTTTGAGAAGCTAAGAATGATTGCCAAGGAAATCCGTCAAGTCGTTCGGATGACTTCTGCTAACATGGACCCAGCTATGATGTTCCGACAGAGGTACGGTGCTGAAGTGTGCAAAGGTGTTACAGGGCGGCACCGGGGGTGGTCCAGTTACAGTAGTAATAGTTGTCATTTTGGACCATTTTCCATTTGTTATGTGCTATGCAAAGTGTTTGCATAATCTGAAGAAGTAATTTATCACAGTAATTCTTAAAGGTAGGTGATATTGACCTTTGTTTTCCATGTGAAGAAACTGAAGTTCAGAACAGTTGGGTTAAGGTGCCTAGGATTACATAGTTTGCTGAGATTTGAACCCTAGTTCTGCATTACTTTTTTGAGTAAATGGACAGTTCAGTATTGTTAGTGTTATTTAGAATACTAGCTAACTTGAGTATAAGTTGCCTATCATTACTGAAGTTACCACAGAAGACAAATACTTTCATTTGGTTTCTAACCTAATTTGTAAAGTATTAATGTGGATATGTCCTTTTTTTTTTTTACTGAATACTTTTAGTCATATTTCCATATAGGTCATACTTCATTCTTTTTCTCAAGTCATGACACTGCTGTTTATTTGTATGCAGGTTCCTTAAACATAATTTAGAAAGTACAAATTTAAACATGTTCCTTTAATAAAAATGGAAAATATTATTTGTAGTTCACATTAACCTGATCTTCTAAAAATGCTTTTTAAATTTCATTTTTAATGTAGTAACAAAAGCTTCCTCAAATTTCTATGAAATTTAAACATAAAATACATTGTCAAGGCTGTTCCCAGTAATTTCTTAATTCTCAGAGTAAATATTAGACTTTTAATTTTTTATCTGATTTTCCTCTGGGCCTTTGTATATAGTTTCAGTTTATACAGAGCTTTTAAAAATGAAATATTTACAGAGGCACACACAATTCCTCTGTCTTAAAAAACACAGTTTACTAAAGAAACAAAAATACTCTGTTTAAAAAAAATCTGAGATGGAGTTTTTGTAATGAAACAATTAGTGTGTGTCTGGATTGGTTTTTGGTTTGGTTTTATTTATATTACTGTTCAGGGGTCTTTGTTTTTTAAGTAGTTGTTTTCATGGTTGCTCTGGTTTAGAAACCCCCATGTGTATAGGTAGGAAAGGCATCAGATCTCTCCCCCACGCATCTCACTTCTGCCCTGGAGAATCACTGCCTGTGATGAGAGGTGGCGCCGCCCCACAGTGCGGATGTGGAAGTCCCCCACAGCCAGGGACCAAAGCGCCCCTCGAGGAGGTCTGTTTGTTTCTTTGTTTTTTAAGTTTGTTGTTGGTGTTGTTCCATGTCCCTGTGCAGTGGCCCCACCGCTGCCTGTCGTCTTGCACGGACCTTCATTTACTCGTATGTGTTAGTTAGCACTCTGGTTCCTGAGAACGGGACAGGTTTGTGCATCTGCCAGTCCCGTCAGTAATACTACACTGAGTACCAGCTCTACTTTAGCAATGAACAAAGGGTGAAAAAAACTGAAGAAGAAATTAATTAAACTTGGCTGTTTTCTTGGGAATGGCCCTGGCTAAATAGAACACAATAAAAAAGGAAATAAAACATTTATAATTAGGTTGGACTGAACTTTTCCTGAATTAGTTTCTCTTGTCATCCTGTACCAAAATGTACTGAGTTTCTTAAGCAAATAATTGCCCATTTTGATGGTGCATATTATGTAGTATGGACAGGGTAACCCCTTTTATTTTACTAGTAATCAGTTTACTGGCTGGAAAACAGAATCTTGAGCTGCCTACACTGGAGCTCCCTGCGTACAAGCCTGGGGTGCACTGAGGCTAGTGGGTGATTGAAGGCGGTGCAAAAATCCGAATAAATAAGAATAAAAGTATAAAAAACAATGTTTTATTTAATCCAAATGTACAGTAAGGATATACAGTATTATAAAATTGTAATGTATTTTTACTTTTTAAGTTGAATTTTCTGGTTAAAATTTCTTATAAAATATACTGCTCAGAGAAGTTTCTGCCCCTAAAAGTGAAATCATGAGTCTCTATGTTTTTGTAATTTCATCCTGTCACTTAAATAAGTGCCTCAGAAATCCTTTTGGAAAAATGTTTGAAAGTTCTATTCCTTAATTTAAAGTTCCCTTCCCTAAAAATCTTGAATTCACAGTTTTTGGTAAATAAATGTTTTCCCTTAAGCTTCTTATTAACATAAGCCTCGAATTAGGTATTAAAAATATAATCTTCCAAAAGAATGTTTTTTAGACATTTTAGAGGTTTTGGCCTTCAGTACCTATAATTCATTTTATTCCTCTGGGTTCCATTTAAGTCATTTTACTGTTAAACAATCATTTTTTCCTAGTAAATTTTTCTGTTCTATTCTGTCTCCAGAGTTTTTCTGGCTCTCAACTGTTGTCTTTTTTCTGTGCTTTCCTGTTCAAACACATGCTTCAATGTTTGTGGCTCTTGCTTACAGGAAGAAGAGGTGGCGGAGTCTGGGGTAAGTGTAGAGACGAATGCAGCCGGAACGGAGGTTGTGCAACCCTAACACATCCTGCATCCTTCTCATTAATGCACGCACACAGCACAGCATGCGTTCTATTAACCCTGTCAGCCCCCGCTCCTGGCAAGCACCTTTTGCTAACAAGGTGAACGTAGTGATAGAACTAGCTTTTTTTTCTTTACCTTTTTATTATTAATGTCCCAAAAGTCCCTTTTAGGTTTAATTTAGCAAGGTCAGTTAAATGATGATGGCGATGATGATAGGCAGTATTTGTTGTGTGCTTGCTATGTGCCACACACTGTCACAAGCACTTTGCACGAACTGTCTAATTCTCCGGACTCCCCTGTGAACTGAACACTGTCAGTCCCACGGTGCAGCTGGGGAAGATGGAGTCATCCCGGTTCCTGCAGCTCACCATTGGTGGGTCCAGACCCAGGTAGTCTGACCCCAGAGCCCACACCATTTTCTTTTATACAGTTAAACACATAAATATTAAAGTAGGTAAGAGACTTATTAAAAGTACTTTTTTACATCAATTTTCAAAAAGAGGCAGCCCTTATCTGAACCACTGAGTTAGTAAATAATTGAAATAAAGGATGATTTTAATTCCTCAGATCTTCTAATATCACAAGACTTATAGCACTGATTGAATTTTATATTAAATTTCTCAGTTTTAATTAAAAACTCTCTTAGCTCTCTTAAAACTATAGTAAAATCAGAGACTGCCATCTTTTGTTCTGGTAGGTTCAGATTTCTACTTCTACATAGCTAGCTATCTATTTAGAATCAGAATTTTTAGGACCTTATAAATCATCTATATGGTCTTCTCATTTTTTAATGAAGAAAGATGGTTTTTGTAGATGAAGGGATTGCCCGAGGAGAATTGTGTTACTTTTAAGACTACAGTAAATCGTGAAGTTAGGTGCTTTTATTACATATAAGAAGGATTTTTTGTGAGCCACTTACTTTAACGTGAGTCTGTCTTTTTTGTGGTCTTGTTTGCAGTTGATGTTTGGTAAACTTGAATTTCCTTCTGCCTTTCCCTCCCTTCTCTGTGTGTTTCCCATGTGTTTTCCTCTGTATCACACATGTACGTTTTGGTCTTTGCTGGTTCTTCTTACTGAAAATGGAAATTGAATCCCGGCATTACTGTTAGGAAGAAGAGTACTTGGTCAGTACATCTTAGTGGGCATTTGAGGTGTTTGAATGACTTAGGTGTCACATTCCCCGATTATCCAGCTTAGGTTTGCATGTATGTTAGCAGACACCAGGCATTTTCATTTTTGTGTCAGAGTGTTTGCTGTTTTGGAAGTAGAAGACATTTTATTGTCAATTATCACGGTGTTCTCATTTATTAGAAATTTTGCATGTATCTTTGATTTGTGGTCTCTGTCTCTTTTTCTCCCTGAATATCAACTAAGATAAAATTAGTAAATTTTTGTATTAAAATTTACTTCTAAATTTTAGGGCTTGATTTTACTGCATTTCTTTGCATCTAAGGCATCAGTTGGACATACAATTATTTTAGGTACCACTGAACTTATACCTAATGGAAAGAGCTCTTATATAAATTTAAATATATATTTTTATCACATAACACCCTTTTACATTCATAAAAGGAAAATATAAGCAATTAAGTTGGTCAGGGCTTTCTAAAACTTCATACTCAGAATGTGCATCTTCTAAATCACTTTTAGAGTTTCCAGCACCTCAGTTCCTTCCCCAGGCAGCGTCGCTGAGGGTGCCGCCAGGTGTGTTGGCAGCGCAGCCTTTTGTAAAACAAGCTGTAGAAGAGTCCAGAGCTGCTGGTGCTGTGCTCTTCAGCCGGCTCTGCGGGTCTGTGTGGCCAGCCTCCTTTTCATGCCTGCTGCTTTGGGAATGTTGTCGAGTTTGTCAGATTCACTACCTCCTTAAAATCATTTGGTTCCTGGGTTAAAGAGTAATTCATGCCCCGGCTGGTGTGGCTCAGTGGATTGAGCCGCAACCTGTGGATTAAAAAGTCACCAGTTCGATTCCCAGTCAGGGCACATGCCTGGATGCAGGCCAGGTCCCCAGGTGGGGTATGCAAGAGGCAACCAATCGATGTTTTTCTCCCTTTCTCCCTCCTTTCCCCTCTCTGTAAAAATAAATAAATGTTTTTTAAAAGAGTAATTCGCTAGTGTCACTGGATTTCCTTCCAAACTGCTCTGCAAGTGTTGAAGTTCTCTGCACATGCAATCACTGACAACCGTGGCACAGTCCTGCCGGACCAACAGTGATCAAAAATTGCCATCAAGTGTAAGATAAACCCGATTTCAAAGATCTTAAAATTGTGAAAGAAAAAAACTACCATAACACAAATTTTGTTTCACTCAGTTTACAATGAAAACATTAGGATCTTACTATCTGTTTTAAACTGGGTATAAGAGCATTAAAGAATAAATTATTGTGTGTATGTAGTCTATGTATTCAGAATATTTTTGTGTAAATATTAGGCTAATTTAGAAAATCCTTAGCTACTATTTTAGATAATAAAATAATGAAAACCTTTATTATTTTGGAACGGCAACTGCCTTTAAAATCAAGTCCATCGTAGAACGTTGTGTTGGTTTGCCTTGCTAGAAAGGACAAACAGCCTTGTATTTCTCCTTTTCAAAGTCTGGTTCTAGATGGAGTCCTTGTACAAGGGCGCTGGCGAAAAAGAGTAGAATTGGGGAACACTAATGCTAGTTGAATTGTGGTCATTGCTGCCCACCTTCCAACTCCATCACATCAGAGACACTACAGAAGGAAGGTCCCAAATCCCAGGCCCCCCCAGTCCAGGCACCCACGTACTGCCTAACCATTCCACGTGTGAGGGGCAGCCTTGGGTAGCTTTTGATTGCATTTCTATCTCTGACTACATGGAATTGAGTATAAACCCTGTTATTTTTCTTATTGGTGGTCTCTTTGAATTTTGGCCAACTCTGGTCAGCATGCTAAGAGCGGGCCTTCTGTAGACTGGTAGGTGATGGCGGTAGCATGTCCAAAGCAGCATGGGCAGGCACAACTGCCCTGGAAACCCCAGTGCTGAAGGACCCTGGTGGCCGCGGATGGATCCGTCCTGACTCAGGCTCTCACCGTATATCCAGAGTGTGGGGGCTGTGTTTTCTTGTCACTGTTGTGCCATGGGGTACACAGGCATAAACACAGGTCTGATGAAATTCACTGCTCAGGAAGGATTATTGTTTTGAATTCTGAACTTTGCCAACTGTTAAAACTTAGAACATCGCCATATACGCCATATTACTTTGCATTAATGCTCTTCATCTTTTAACTCATTTACATCAGCATGCAATAGCATTAACAGAAACAAAATTCTCTTAATCTTCAGTCTGCCATGCTTATTTCTCGTTACAGCCCCTTACTGTGATCTCCATCTCCTCACAGGTCACTGAGTCAAGGCAGCACAAACTCGAACATGCTGGATGTTCAGGGAGGTGCTCACAAGAAAAGAGCACGCCGTAGTTCTCTGCTTAACGCCAAGAAGCTCTACGAGGATGCCCAGATGGCGAGGAAAGTGAAGCAGTATCTTTCCGGTCTAGACGTGGAGACAGACGAGGAGAAGTTCCAGATGATGTCACTGCAGTTGGAGCCTGCATACGGTACCTGTGAGTACAGGTTTTCTCTTTGGCACTAGATAGCACATAACATAGAAATTTATTTCTCTAGAGTTCTGTTGGAGTCCCAAGAAAATTAACTTTCAATTACAAAAGATTCCTGATGTGTAACCCAAGCATCACATTGCCCTTTAGCCAGAGAATCCCATCCCTCCCCAGCAGTTACCTTATGTAAGAAACAGAGGGGTAAGTAGTTCATCTTTAAGAAGCATTATAAAATTTTCTTGTAAAAACTGGGACTTTACATACCAAAGGCCTTCTGTTTAAAACATTTTTACCTTCATCCCTAAATTAAGATTAAAAAGAAGGGAAATGTTAACCTTTTAAAAAATTTCATGGGTAGTATTTACCAACTAGAAACTACGAGAAGTTCAGTTAAAGCACTCTTAGACAAGAGGTGTCCAAAAGTAAGAGAAAACAAAACTTAGAGACATTCTGATGTTGTTATTATATAAAAAAATGGTTGGCAAGAGAGAGCCTATTCTCAACATTGGGTGGGGTTTGGGGATTTGTTTTCTTTTTTTTCTGAGTACCAAACAGAATGCACGTGTGTCTGGGTCAAGGAAATCATAGTTGTAAGAACAGAGATGGGAGATGATACAATCTACTGTTTGTTGTGACAACAAAGTAAGGATGGTCTTAAATTACAAGTAAAGGGTGTGTGAGTGCATGTGCCCCAGTAGGAAGCTTAGAGCTTGTTAAATGTTGACAAAACACTGGAGGGGGAGGTTCAGGCTTTCTAGTTCTGTTTCAGATTGATGGGGGACGTGGTGCCGATCGTTGGCTGGCCCTGAGCTTGGTGAACTGCGTGGTGTTTGCATAGCAGTAGAAAAAGTCTGTCCATAGTAGAAAAGAGAAAGCGGAAATGTAACCCAATATCGATTTAAAAATGTCAGGTCTGACAATGACTTAAAAATACAGGGCAATGATTCATTCAGTTAAAGTTGTAAAAATAGTATCTCGAACACACCTACTGATAGGAAAAGGAAAGGAGTATGTTGGAAAAAGCACCTGTGAAGGATGGAGACAGAGTGTGAGTCTCATTTGTTACCATTTTAGCAAGGTTCTCTTCATCAAACAAGAGTTTGGAGTATGTTTTATGTCTGTGATTCTTTCTACATCAAATCTATTAAATTAGGAGAAAGAAATAGTAAAAAACTAACAGTTAATGAGAGCTTTCTACATGCTAGCAACCATGCTAAGTACTTTATAAATGGCGCCGTTTACTCCTCACAGTACCCATGAGGTGTCTGGTATTGGGACTGTGTCCAATGTGATAACGCAGTGGAAAACGGTTACACAGATAGTGCAATGCTAGAGAATACTTAATGACCTACTTCCTTTTTAGTCTGAGGAAGGACATATGGCTGTTAAAAATAATAAATATGCATAGACTTGGAAGGTACATGGGAAAATTTCTTACCACACCTGGGCTGTTAAGAATAGTGTCAGCCATGAGAAAATAGTACATGTTTTGTGGGTTTTTTTTGTTTTTTTTTTTGTTTTTTTAGTACATGTTGAAAATAAAGACTGAAAAAGTGTATAGAATCTTTAAAATTAATTTGTTTTATTTTATTTATTTTTATACAGAGAGGGAGAAAGGGAAGCAGAGAAACGTCAATGTGTGGTTGTGTCTTGCACACCCCCTATTGGGGACCTGGCCCACAACCCAGGCATGTGCCTTGCCTGGGAATTGAACTGACAACCCTGTGGTTCGCAAGCTGGCTTTCAATCCACTGAGCCACACCAGCCAGGGCCAGAATTTATTTGTGTTTTAATGTTTGAAGCCATATACAACTTTCATTTATTAAAGTACTCTGATCCTGCTTTGATCATCAAAATTCTTTTTTCCCAAGGAACTTTATATAGACTTTATCATCATATGATTATGGAGCCCAATTTGTTATTCCTGCCTGCATATGATAAAAGAATATTTATTTTGTTTTTTTGTTTTCACTATCAACTGTTCTTTGTTCCCTAAATCTGATCCAGATATTCAGGAGCATAGACATCTCTTTTATGCTTTGCTCATTGTTAAAACGTTAAGGCCTGGAAAGACTCCATGTACCTCTGTCTGCATGCTTCCTGTGCGCTGCCCCCCCCCCCCCGCCCCCCCGCACACATGCAGACCTGTGTCTTCTCACAGCCGCCTAGACTTACTCTGTCTCTTCTCATAATACTAAGTGATGTCCTTCGCTACATACCTGATAGTGATTTAAAATGAGATAACCTGTAGACTTTCTTAAACGAAGTTTTGTGAAAATTTATCCAAAGCATATTTCTTTAAATTGGTTTGAGGGTCTTTATTTGATTATTGCAAAATTAATTTTTAAATGTTTAAATAATGACCATCACAAACTCAGACAGTAGTTCGTTGTTGAGCATCGTGGAATTTGGTTTTTCCTAGTAAGTCAGTATACATGGGCTTTGCCATTCATCTGTAAACTCTTTTATATTTAAAATAGTCTTGTGACATTTTTCCTTGTACTCTAACAATTAATAAAATGTCAGTAGAGAATTGGTTAGTATTGAGAGGAGGGGAAAATGTGTTTTATGGCTCCAACC
Source organism: Phyllostomus discolor (assembly GCF_004126475.2). Taxonomy (NCBI): domain Eukaryota; kingdom Metazoa; phylum Chordata; class Mammalia; order Chiroptera; family Phyllostomidae; genus Phyllostomus; species Phyllostomus discolor. Next base: position 5,793,005 of record NC_040915.2, on the reverse strand, counting down.
AAAAGATGGCAACTTCTTGGATTCGGTTGGTCGATGAGACGCTGCACATTATCCCCCCCGGAGTCCCTGTGTTTTGATTTTCTGAGATATTCCCCAATTCTCACCACTCAGAATATCCCCTGGGCTCTCAAAGTAAAAGAGTAGCAGCTAACAGTTGTAGTTGGGCTGGGACAGAGTAGAGTTGCTAATTTTGCTTTTATCTCGGTGTTGAAAACAAACACCTCCCAGCAGGCTGAGGCTGGGCCTGCTTGGAAGCCACGCAAAGACGGAAGAACTTGAAGTGCTGCCTGAAGGGAGAGCTCGTTCCTGTGGACCACAGTGCTGGCTCGACACAACAGATGCAGCCGAATTTGAGAGAAAACCTCAGTTTTTAATTCTGCATTCACTTTCATGTAGTCATCTGTGTCTCTGGGATGCCTCTGAATATCTGGTGCCGTAATTCATTCAACAAGTACTAAGTGTCAGTCTTCTCTCATCGCTGGACACCCAGGGTGGCAGCCATGAGCAAGATACGCTGTCCTTGCCCTCCTGTCAGTGACAGCCTGGCGTGGGAAGGGCAGAAGTATGTGTGCAGTTGCACGTTCACACACACAGTTTAGCCTTGTGTTACTATTTATTAACTATGACTATTTTCCACACACACTGCTGTGAACCTACTTTGCCTGCCCCTGCAGCTTTCAGTACTAGGGAAGGGAACCCTGGGCAGTGCTGGATTGTGCAGGCCTCCTAGACCTTCTGTGGGGGATTTGAATCCTGACCCAGAGAGTAGTGGCAAGTTATCTGAAGGTTCATGCTGGGCATTTGAAGAAGGAAAGTGCTGTGATGGGATTTTCACATTGGAAAAGTCAGCCACTGTTGTATGGAGAAGCTTGAAGGCACCAACACTGATACAGTGAGGGGAGTATCTCAGTGATATGGATGAGAGGATGTCAGCTCTTCCGGTCCCAGGTGCTTTAGGAGCTGCAGGCTTTGGTGCAGGCATGGCCAAGGCCAAGAACCACATCACCCACAACCAGTCCAAAAAAGGGCACAAATAGCATCAAGAAACCCTAACAACAGAGATAAGGATGTCTTAAAGGGGAGGAACCCAAGCACCCTAAGGAACATGCTCTTTGCCAAGAAGTACAACAAAAAGGGCCTAAGGAAGATGGAGGCCAACTATGCCGAGGCCATGAGTGCCAGTGCCAAGGCTATCAGGCCCTCATAAAGCCCAAGGAGGTCAAGGCCAAGATCCCAAAGGGCTGCAGCCACAAGCGGGACTTGCCTGCATCGCTCACCCCAAGCTTAGGGAACATGCTTGTGCCTGTATTGTCAAGGGTGTCAGGCTCTTCTGGTCCAAGTCCAGGGCCAAGGCTCAAACCATGGCTCAGGCTGTGGCTGCAGCTACAACTGAGGCTCCAAAAGGTGCCCAGGCCCCCAGGGAAACTCCAGTGTCGAGGTCTCTGCTGGTGTGAAGTCGGAAGAACTGGTGTGACCCTGGGCTGCTGTCTGCGTGGGGCTGGTGTCGTCCTGTGCTCTTGCACAGATAAACCTGTGGCAGGGTCTGTCACACACACTCTGTATATGTAAATAATATAGATAAAAAGATGTTAACCAGCCTTCAGCTAAGGAGTGGAGCTAATGAAATTAATGGATTTTAAAAAGTATTTAGGAAGTAAAATTGACAATTCCACAAAAAATTTAGAGATAAAACTTTATAATACTTATATGAAGTTATTTTTTTAAAAATTAATCTATTTTTGTGTTAAAGAAGTGGTTGTAACATAGCCATTTATTATCAGTGGTAATAACCTTGCCCTAAAGAGTGCAGAATTACATGTTTCTTACTCTCTTCTGTTAGTGACCAAGAATTTGACTGAGAAGAGATTGGCCAGATCAGCAGAAATGTCCCCAGCGCCTCTGCGGTCAGCTGGCCAAATGGCTAAAGCCCATCTGCATCAGCCCCACAGAGTAAGCCAGGTGCTTCAAGTGCCAGCTGTTAATTTGCACCCCACCAGGAAGAAGGGACAGTCAAAAGACCCTGCCACACTGAGTGAGTACTCACAATTAATGTCGCATGCATTCAGTTGAAATTTCCAGGGAAGTTGGAATGAAAGATAATCACCAATGTAAGCACTCAGGAAATGGTTTTGTATAGTGTAATCATCACTAGTGAATAAAAAATGTTGCATTTTGCCTATCAGTATTTGATAGCAGCATACACACTCTAAATGCTGACACTGGAACTCCTATAACTATAGTCACATCAACCCAACACCTGACAGCAATGCACTGGGCCACTAAGGGCTCACTGTAGGCAGAGGTGCATTGAATCCATGCAGATGCAGCCTGTGAGGATGAAGCTGCTCATTCTGAAAGCGACTGCATGTCAGCTTTTCATCAGTGACCACTTCCGAAGACCTAGCTGGGAGACGGCAAGAGCTTGTGAAGCACACAAAGCATAGAGTGCACTGCCCCTCTGTTAGTAATTATCAGAAGTACTTTTATTTGTTGTTTTTATGGTATCACTATTTTTGCTTTCAGAGGGGAAGCCGGATTAGATTTGGTTCCTAGCATTGTTACCTAGTCTAACATTATATAGGACATTTTCAGTAGGATTTTGTGAAGTGTGAATGTTACTTGATTTCGTTTTGAGGTCCAAAGTTAAATAGAAATGCCTCACCTCTGCCACATGTGCAGTCTGGTGATACAGACGCACAGACAACTTCACTAGAGTAAGTTTGCTGTTACGCTGGGGATGTGTGCAGAACGGGCAAAAGAACAGAAGAGGCAGCGCTCTGAGGGTGGGCAGAGGTGAGGTAGGGCTTCTGAGAAGGTTTTTGGAGGTAGCACCCAAGCAGAGCCTTAAAGGTTGATGAGGAAGGTCATCAGGCAAAGATTCCAGAGCAGTTGCTTCAGGCCGAGGGAAAGCTTGGCATCTCCAAGGAGCAGCAGGCAGTTTGCTGCCTCTGAGGGCACAGCTGCAGGAAGAGTGTCCAGACAATAATCATTAAAGCTAACAGCGCTTGTGGAGCGTCAGGCATGAGTGCTTTGCTCACTCTGTATGTTACATTCATTTCATCATCTTGAGAGGTAGAAACTGCTCGCCGGCCGACTGGCTCAAAGTCCTTGTGTTTAACCACTGGACAAAGGGCCCCCCAGGCTGGAGTGAGGTCACAGTGTGTGGAAGGTACAAAATGGCATGCTGTAGGAGCGTTGTCAGCCACCAGCTGGCAGAGCAATTTGCACAGGGGCAGTTTGGTCCGGTTCACGTCCAGGAACCACCAGAGGGAGGCTGAGCCAGAGCCCCAGATGGAAAGCTGCTGCCACAATTAACTGGAGGTGCTTAGAGCCTGAACAAGTTTGGTGGCTGTGAAAATGAAGAGAAAATTGGAAGTAAAATGGGTAAAACTGATAAAGTTGCTCATATGAGTAAGAAATGGGACGAGCCTAGGTCTGGTTTCTTCCTTGGGTGTCATCACCCGAGATGCAGTGTTACTCGTACCCGGTAGCCCTCTTCTGTCCTGTGATAATACGGCTGTTATCTAGATGACAAACACATTCATATTAAAATGGCACGGAAGAAAAAGTAGTGTGAGTATGCTGCGATTTCAACTATCTCAGGGTCAAAGGGCCACTTCTCAGTGTGCGAGTCCACGTCAGATCTTGGGCTTGCGTTAGGGGTTGAGGGTGCGGCAGTAGCTCTCTGGCATTTCTTAGAGACGCATGTAAAAATGTCAGCATGTTGAAACCATCACTGCGTTTGATCTGCGCTAAACAGGACCAGCTGTCGGCCAAGAATGATGCTAGAACTTTGCAGGAATGTTTCCAGCGGGCTCCATCCTATTTTTCTATAAATTCATGATTCTTTCTGTTGTCTACTTCTCTCCTGTAGTGTGAATTTAGTGCTCTTGAAAAGGGCTGGCCTGGCAGCCCTGCAGCCTCTTCCGTACCCCCACAGCACAGACGCAGCACAGGTAGCGCCCGCGCCAGCATCCCTCGCTGCACGCCACATGCCTCGCCCCGGCTCGGAGAGGCCACCTCTAGAGGGGAGGGGAGAGTTCGAATCCATGCCTTCTCTATTCAGATTTCCAACAAGTGTGCCAATTGTGAGGGGCGGGACTTGTACTCAGACTGTTAAGTCATTTTCCCTTACGTCCCAAAACAAACGAGAGCTGTTATAATCTGGTCTGTGCTGGCTGGCTGAATTTGAACAGACGACCTAGAGGTGAGAATCTCTGTGTCCATTCCCCAGTCATGTGGTCCCGTCCGTCATGTACGCATTTCAGTCGAACACACGGCCATCGCGCATCGTGGCTTCCGTTCTGTGGCGATCGAGGCACCTACAGGCGCGCTCCTTGGGACATGCGCTTACTCGTTTTCTTCTATTCTTCTTTCTTTTCTTTTCTTTCTTCTCTCTTTCTTCTTTTCTACTTCTTCGTCTTCACTTTAGGTGCTAGTTCCGCAGAAAGTTTTAGGAACAGCCGAAGAAATAAGCGGTAAAAAACATACTGAAGACACCATGTCCGTGACATCATCCTTACATTCGAGTCCTCCTGGGTCCCCGCACGGCTCCCCGCGCAAAGGTGAGATGGCAGTTCATATGACCAAACAACCCTCTGAAACACATGTTCCGTTTTCCATCTGTAGTGATGATGAAAGTGTGAGGAAGGAAGGCATGGCCTCTCGTGCTGTCCACACTCCTGGGTATTACTACTGTGCAGGGTCCCTGCACTCCAGGTGCGGTCCCTGCCTGACGGAGGGCGACGGGCTTAGATGCGAACACAGGCAGAAGCCGCAGCTGTTCCGTTCCGTGCGGATTCCTGTGTGCTGTTTAGACTTCCCATTATGTGAGACTTCTGTGGAGTACTTCAAAATAAGAATTTCTACAAGAAATTGTTTTTAACCAACAGCAAGATTTAGAGAAACAAACATTTAGGTTCATGCATTCCTTTCTTTAGTAATACAACATCACCTTTCTATTAATCGGAGTTTAAAATAACCTTAACCCTTATGGGTTTTTACATTTACGTTTATGTAGAACCTCTTGAGTAAAAAAACCTGAAATCACTCTTACTCACATGTTTCCGTAGTTCAGACTGAGTTGCTCTGGACCGCCTGGCCAGTGCGCACGGAGATGCTGTTCTACCTTTGCCACGCATGTAGCCACCTTGCTGGTGTCCCCATGTGCCCGGTCCGTGTGCGCCCTGTGGCCGAGGGTCCTTGGTCCTGGTGTTGTCCTCACAGATGTCAGAGAATCACATCTTTAAATAATCACAGCACAGGGTAGTGCGTGGTCTAGGAAGAAGCTTACGAACTCCAGCAGGAAGGAAAAGCTGCCAGAGCTTTCCACGGCTCCTGTGCCCTAAGTTCCATTTCCGTTTGGGAGGGCTTTTTCTAAGTTTTGCCCCAAGTGTAGCAGCAGTGTGGTGCAGTGATGGCAGATCTGGTTTGGGTCCTGACTTGTCCCTCCCTACTGCTGTGTCACTACAAGCAGCTGATCCACAAGGTTGGGTTTCCTGTCTGTGAAGTGGGGGGCACCACCTATTTTAGGGAACCTGTATAAGGACTGAATGAAACAATATGTACAAGAGCTGGGACATGGTAAGTGTTCAGTGAACTGGAGTGTCTCTTGCCCTGTGTCAGCCCCTGGCAACAGAGCTCCCTACCTGCCCTGCACAGCCCCCGTCACCTGGCTGAGCCTGGCTGGACTTCTCACTCAGGGGCTACTAAGAAAAGCTTCGTGAAAAATCAAACAGGACATGATTTTGTGAGGCACCTAGGTCTGCCGCATCTCCTCCAGGTCAGTCTCAGTGGTCCCCTCAGATTGGAGCAGTGGCTGGGAACTGCGCTGGGCACACGGGCGGTCCAGAGGGGCATACCTCCATGCTCCCTCTGAGCTGTTGGGGGCATCTGTGCCCGCTTGTGTCCCCGCTTTGAAGGGCCTGTTGCAGACACGCCTCTAACCAGGAGACTGTCTGGTCTCTAACCAGTGCGACTGGTGGGGAGAGGTGTTAGGATCAGGAGTTTCCCCTTCAGAACACCACTGTCACTGCTGGAAGAGGAAGTCTTGCCCCCGCCCGGGCTTCCTGTGTGAGCCCAGTCCTGTTGAGAATCCTTAGGAACCTGGAGAAATGCTTTTCTTCAAAACTGTTTCCAATTGTTTTTACATGTGTTTTTTTAGAACCCCAAGCGAATATTTCTCTATATTTCCACACAGGTTTTTTGCCTGTCATCTGTGATTGAAAAAAAATGCTATTAGTCTACGCATATATTATTAGGATCAGCTCCTAGTTCTTGCTAACCTTTGGAATTAGTTCTTTGTTTTCTAACAATTAAGACAATAAGCCTAGCTTTATATTTTTCACATGGATAATCTAAACAAGAACTTTTTTCTTTTTTTGTATTTTAAGTATAGTTGGTGTACAAAATTATATCAGTTCCAAGTATACAGTACAGCGATTCAGCATTTGCACACCTGTCCGTGTGCTCAGCCCTCTGGCTTGAGTCACCACCTGTCGCCATGCATGCCCCACATTGTGGACTGTCCCCCTTCACCTTTTCCACCCCCCAAAACAAGAACTTTTAAACAGTGAGAAGTCGAGAAGGTCCTTAACCTTTCTCCTCCCAGTGCTTGAAGACGGCAACCTTTCCACCTTGGAGAGACAACAGGATCAGAAATTGTGCTTTATAAATACATTTATCGTGCAGACTATTGGGATGTCCTATCTGATTTTTGCTAAGCTTTTTTTTTAGTAGAATCTGTGTGAAGATTCTAGAGGTAGTTATATTTGGGAAATACTTTTGTCACATTTCTGCTTATGATTTTACCAACTTGGCGTACAGTTCACTGTGCTCCAGGGAACCTTTAGCCTGTGGTCTGTCTTGCAATGACTGCTGTGTAACGCTATATACGAGACTCTTTGGGCATTAACATGTATGTTGCCCGGTTTCAATTTCTCAGAAATTTTCAAGGCGTTAGAATTTTTAACAGTGATATCTTATGTAAACCAACTTAATTGTGATTAACTGGAAAGAATTGACCGTGACAGGGTTTTTGCATCTCTCCCTCCAGTTGGCAGCATCCTATCCGATCCCAGCAGCCTGCTGCGGCTCTCAGGGTCTACCTCATCCCCTCCCAGTGAGACCAGCACCGAGATCAGTGGCCACAGCTGCCCCGGCATAGGTGGGGTTTACTTGCAAAAGAAAATCCTTCAAATTACCAGAAGCACAGCCAAAAGAACAGACAGGACCAAGAAGGCCACTGAGGAGAATAGAGACAGGACAAGTTGTGAGAACACAGCCAGAAAAAGAATCACCTCCCCGTTTAGAAGATTTAGGGAAAGAACGCTTTCAAGGGAGAGACTAGCCAACAGCACAAAAGAGGACGCAGATCACCATCACGCTGCAGAGAGCTCTGAGAAAGTGGAGGGTGTCGGAAGCAACTTCAGAGATGAGAAAGGGGGTGACATCTTCCAGTTCCAGTAGCGGGCCACAGCACGGCTTTAAACTGCTTCCGTACGCGCTGCCAGTCTAAAAGGAGGAAGACACTTTGAAGTTTTTACTTTACTTTAGTGTTAAATCGGTTTCATTTATTACTGTAAATGTAGCCTTAAATTTAGTCATTTGTTAAATAAAGGTTAGGCAAACAATTTAGTGAAATACTGTTATAAGCATTTTACATTAGTGTTACAGGGTCCTCTTAGCAACAAGTCCTATGAATTAAAGTGCCTTATTTTTTATACATGTATTTAATTAATGTCAGTAAACTTGATACTCTTGTGTTCTGTAGTGACTTTATTTCACCTGCCAGTGGCAGCTGGGTCTGTGAGGGAGACGAGCAGAGAGGCCTTTTCAGAACTGTTGATGTTCACTATTGAAAACCCCCCAATAACGATTCTGCTCAGACGAACCCTTGGCTCAGGGATTTAGTGTGTCTTCGTAGTGTAGCTACTTTAAACAAGCTAAAGGAAAGGAAGTGTTTGGGAGGCAGCAAACCACGTCTTGTCCACATACACACTGTCACCATTTCTCATGTGTCTCTGAGTGGCGGAGGAGGAGACGGTCTAAGTCAGCGGGTGAACATCATCCGGAAACTTGTTAAAACACAGTTACCCTTTTCCAACACGGACCTTGTAATTTGAATTGTCCAAAATAGGACCAATTATGTGTCTTAATAAGCTTTCTAGGTGGTTGTTAAGTTGATTATATTCCGAAACAACTGATCTAACACACCAGGGGGGAAGTTTTTAAACAAATAAAGCGGGCCTATCCCATAGGACAAAAGAGCAATGATTTTTTTGTTGTTCTTGAGGACGGTGAATGTTTTATTTCTTACCACGTGTACGTCCATATTACTTTGCATTAGTGTCGGGCGTGCAGCAGCGCCCCCCCACCCACCAGTGTTTCCTGTCCCCACCCGGCCTGTGCCACCTGGGGCACACGAGTCATTCCAGTGTCAGCAACTCTGCTCCTGTGCTGTCCTGTGCACCGCGGTGGCTGCTGGTTTGTAGTTTTTAATTTCTTTGCCTTTTCGCCCAGCCCCTCACTGCGCCCTGCCATTTGGCTGCCATCAGTCTCTTCTCGTTCTGTGAATCTCCTTCAGTGTTGTTTAAATTGCATTCATTTTCTATTTGTTTACCATTATCCATTTTCTTGGTCCTCCTGAAAACTGACCGACTGATTCCTGGGGCGGCGGCTGAGACGCCGCAGTGGCCAATCCTACAATCAAAGACCTGGGCAGGAGTCGAGGCAGGCTTGGCTTGTGTCTGGCCCCATAAGCCACATATAAATTCACACGTTTTCTGGTCTTAATTTTTCTCTCTGAAAGAGTTAATAAAACTGCTAATAAGGGTATTGCTCAACACTCTTTTTTTTCTTTAATGACTCGAGTTATGTGTGAGTATAACAGCCCATAGTTCTTGAGATTCCTACGGATTGAACCAGGGGTTAGATACCTGTAAAGCCATATTCCCTCAGTGAGCACAAAAACAACTGCTTGCTTCCTTGGGCCTACTCCTCACTGGGATGACTGCAGCGTGTTCTTTATTGCGAGGCAGAAGAAGCTTGGTGACACTTTTGTAACACTCATCAAAACCAGCTCCTCTGTACATGTGACTGTCAGGCTGCAGATTTGTTTGGGGAGCCTTCCCCCTCACTCCGTCCCTAGCCTTTATTCCAGGGAATGCAAAAAAAAAAGTCTCCTTAGCTATATCGCTGTGCAGTAAGTCATAAAACAGTGTAGAACACCTAAGTACCATTTTTTTATCCCATATTCTCAAGTTAGTTCAGCCGTTCCATGTAATATCTCCAAAGTTGGTGAATGAAAAAAGAAAGTAGGTGTAAGATCAAATCCAAGTCTAAAATCATTGATTTAAGAATACTAAATACTTTCAACTTGGGGCAAGACTCTTAATGACATAAGCAGAATATCTGGGGTAAGTAGATATAGTTGAAAAAGATATAATTTTTCCCTAGAGTCCTGATTCCCCCACCCCTACCCCATCTCAAGGTGGTATTTGGACACTCTGGCCAGGCCATGAGTTTTATGTTAATTAAAGGTGGGGTATAAGGTTAAAAAGAAGTCGAGAAACTCCAGATGTCCTACTTTTCATGTTTCTAGTCTCTCAGTGCCTTCTTGTTTCATGAGATGCTTGTAAATGTGTGAGAACCTGGGCAGAGAAACCTCTGGACTAGTGTTCTCGTAATGCTGGACTTCTCTGTTTCTTGACCTTGCTGTTGAATTGGGATTGTTGGTAGACGAGGGCACACCCGCTCCCCGGCCACACCTGCCCCCTGGTTTCTTGTTTTGGAGTTGATCACTTGCCTTCTCCTCCTTCAGGCTACGCACTTGCACCGTCAGCCAAATCTGACAACCTGTCTGACTCCAGCCACAGCGAGATTTCTTCACGGTCCAGCATTGTGAGCAACTGCTCTGCCGACTCCATGTCTGCAGCTCTGCAGGATGAGCGGTGTTCTTCCCAGGCACTCACGGTCTCCGAGTCCACGGGGGCTTTGGAAAAGACAGAGCACTCCTCAGGGACAGGAGACCACAGTCAGCTTGGCCTTGGGTAAATACCCTCGCCTGTGTCCATGTCACCGAACCTAAGCCAAGTGGGCACCCACTACCCCCGTGGGGTGCTGGCAAGGGGGTCCTTAGAATACAAAGGCCAAGCATGCCTTCGCTGTACTGAATATGCAGATAAGTGCCATTCTGAAGGATGTGTGGGTGCTCATTGTTTAAATGTTACTGAATGCAAGTAACTTTCCTTCACAGGTACCTTTTCCGTCAGTAAGAAGTCAGAGTGAAGTTGTTACTGCTGTGGGGGGTGGTGTCTGCATTCTGGCTCTCAGGTTGGAAGCTGTGTGAAAGGGCCGTGTGGTGGGAAGCACCCTGCACTGCGGACAGGAAGGGGGAGTGAGGCGTCCTTGATCCTTACTCACTGACAGAATGATTTAGGGAATTAACAGCTGGTAAAAGGGTTCAACTCTAGATTTCTATTTAGAGTCAGGCAAAATGGAAATCTTTAAGTATTGAGAACGTTGATTCTAAACTGATAAATTTTGTTAGCTCTGGTATACTTTGATATGAAAAAATGTAAAATATAGTCAAGTGTTATAATCGTATTTGGAAAGGTTTCTAAGCTATGATTTTCTGGAGCAGAGGTCAGACTTCTGTGAAAATTAGTAAATGTTTTAGGCTCCACAGGCCATAAGGCCTGCTGCAGCTGCTCAGCCTCGTTTCACCGAAACAGCCTGAGACGATACGGAGACAAGTGACCATGTAGTGTCCCCGTAGAACTTTATTTACAGAAACTGGGAGAAAATTGGCTTGGCCGTGGGCCCCAGTTCTCTGGCTCCTGCTTCCTACTAAAGCAAGGGTTCACAACCTTGGGGGGCGGTGAAAGGCTAGATATTAAACATTTTAGGCTTTGCAGGCTGCATATATGGTCTCTGTCTCCAAGTCTATGGAGAGTTTTATTTTCTTTTAAAGTGTAAAAACCATGCTTTGCTCCAGATCATACAAATGAGGGCTGTGGGCCGGTGAATGGCCCATGAGCCTTAGTGTGGGGAGCCGTGCTGTCAGTGACAGAATGCACCAGTAGCTGGTGGTTGGGAAAGTTGGTGCTGTGCTAGGAGAACCTCAGAGGTACACGCCTGTGGTTGGAAATTCTTAACTCTGCACGCATCAAGAGGATCTAGCATTACATTGACCCAGTGTAAAAATGGGTACTTAGTTAATTTTATTCATTTCAAACATCATTTTGCATTCTTGTTTGCAATTAATTTAAGACAAATTCTGGAGGAAGCCTCACTAAATATTTCCATTTCTTCAGTGTATGTCTCTAGCCAAGTGCTGACACTGGTGCTGGCAGAAGTTTAGTGAGGACTGAAGGATGGCGGGGCCGGTCTGCTCCACAGGGTTGCTGTGGCGTGGACACGTGTTTTGGACTGAGGCCTGGAGTGGCTTGTACCCCGTAGTACCTGCTGTGGGCAGAAGAGCGTTTTCCAGTAAGCTGGTAAATCAATTTTACTCGTGTGTCTCCAATTCAGGTGGACAATGTCAAAGCCTTCTCTCATCAAGAGCTTGGCCATCTCGTCCTCCATGAGCAGTGACGAGATCTCTCATGAGCACATCGTCTTGGACGCAGCCGACAGTGGTCGTGGTAGCTGGACTTCCTGTTCGAGCAGTTCGCATGACAACTTCCAAAGCCTTCCAAACCCAAAAGGCTGGGATTTTTTGAACTCTTACCGACATACCCATTTGGATGGCCCCATTGCTGAAGTTGAACCCACTGACTGTGAGCCCTGTTCCTGCCCGAAAGGCTGCCCTAGAACTTGTGGCCAGTGTAAAGGCAGCCTTGAGACCAGTCAGGGGAGACAGAGTTGGGCCTCCTCCAGTTCTCTGTCGGACACGCTCGACCCAAACTTCGGGACGGTGAGGCGGAGGGTGTTGGAGAGCGCCCCCGCTGACTCACCGGAGGGCTTCGGCCCGAAGGACGGCACTGACCCGGCTTATAAAACTGTCACTTCAAGTACAGAAAAGGGCTTGATTGGTGAGTTCTGTGTTCTTTGTCCTATTGCTGGCATTTAGAGATGAAATGGTTAAAAATGGCACTGGGACATCCTGGTCTAGAATTTTGTTCTTGGAAAAAATCCCTTCTCTCTCACATTAACCCCTCTTTCTTCCCTCTTCAAATGACTTTTTTAAATGTTCATGATTCCTCAAGGGCTTTGGACAGGTATTTATGCCTCTTGAAATGAGAAGGCTGGTTTGATTAAGGGGACAGGTGTATTTGTCTTACTTTGTTTGAGAGAGCTTTTTGTTCATTGAGGAGATACTACATCACCATGCAGAACAATAAAGGGACGAGTCTCTCAGGCCCAGCATAAACGTGCGCGCTGCCAGTGCTCTGCGCAGGTGATGCACTCGAGAGAACAGGTGAGGCAGATGTGCAACAGTTTGTCGGCTTGCCCTCCTGGAGCACAGGCCCCGCTCGTGGATGCCAGCCCAGCCCCACGCAGCGCTCAGGGTGTGTCCTTCTAGTATTTAGGCCATTGAGTACATTTTCCTGTTTCCTCCTAGAATTACATAAATGCTTGGGTAGAGTAGCCCCTGCTTTTCTATTTCTGTGGAATGACTACTTGGAATCAATAGTGTCATAATCAGCTCTTAATTCTGTAGTACATTCACGATGTCAATTGAAATTACTAAAAATGTGAAAGGCAGAGAGATGCTGATTTTTATAGCTCATCTATAGCACATTGTAAATTGCATTTTAGAGTGAGTTTTTAGCTCATTCATTTTTCTCCGAAGTATTTTTTTAATTAAAGCCTTGGAGATAACCATGATGTGGCTGGGTAAGCAGGAGTGCTCAAGGATGTAAAATCCTCCTTCCGGCATCCTCTCCACCCCTTCCTGGTTTAGTCCTCCACAGGTGGGGATTGGAATTCTTTCTGGCCTTGATACCCATGCCAGTTTTACTGACAGAGTTCTAGAAATTTCATTATGGACAACCTTGATCCTCTAAAGGGAGAATTAATATTAGAATTTTTAATGGTACTTTTAAATTTATTCTGCCCATATACATGTGTAGGTATTATTTGTGTTCTGAAAGTCATTTTATGATCAAGATACTCAGAGCCATTTGTTCTGTGCGTTTTGTAGACGGGTCTTAATTTCATGGAACTTCTACTTTAACCTCTTTCTGGTGCTTTGAAGTTTTGCCTTTGTTCCAGGGTTTATAAGACTTAGAGAAAAGAATCTTAAGTCACCATTACTTTTAACATCCATGAAAAATCAGAGAAACTTAATTTAAGATGGATTTCCTAACATTAGGGTTTTTTCTTCTTCAGTTAATCACAGATCAAAAGTTAGAAGGTCCTTAAAGGAATTAGCTCAAATTAGCTGCTCTATACCAGGAAAGTTAAAGTTGTCTGTATGCCACAAGAGAGAACTTAGACTACCCAGCAGAGGTATCAAAAACAGCAGCGGTGCCTGTCTTAGGGCTCAGAAGTCACTTCTGTGACAATTTAATCAACAGCCCTGGCCAGGTGGCTCAGTTGATTAGAGTGTTGTCCGGTGCTCCGGAAGGTCTGGGTTTGATTCCCAGTCGGGGCACATACCTAGGTTGCAGGTTCAGTCCCCAGCCAGGCTACATAAGGGAGGCAACTGATAGATGTTTCTTTCTCGCATGGATGCTGCTTTTGTGTCTGTCTGTCTCCCTCCCTCCCTCCCTTCCTCCCTCTCTAAAATTCATAAAAACATGTTCTCCTTGAGGATTTAAAAATAAAGAGAGCGCTTTAAAAAAAAATCCAGTCAACAAACAATAGATATTTGGGGTGCTCTTCTTTTTAAAAGATTTATTTTTGGAGAAAGAGGAAGGGAGGGAGAAAGGGGGGAGATATATCAATGTGTGGTTGCCTCTCACTCGCCCTGTACTGGGGATTTGGTCTGCAATCCAGGCACATGCCCTGACTGTGAATCAAACTGGAGACCTTTTGGTTCACAGGCCGGCACTCAGTCCACTGAGTCACACCAGCCAGGGCAGAGTGGACTCTTAAAGCATTTCTGACTCAGCATCTTTAGGGCTGGTAATCCTTGCAGAGTTTGTCACACAGTCTGTGATGCAAGGGCTGACCTGCAGAAGGAATCTTATCATCTGTCATCTCCATCAGCTCTGTCTCATTCTATTTAATGTTTATAAAACCTAATGTAATTTAAGTATTTTTTAAAACATGTTTAAATACTGTTTATTAATTTTAAAAAATATTTTAATCATTGTATTGAAATAATGTATATTCATTTGTGTTTAAGTTTTATTTTGTCATTGTAATAAGTTTCAGTATATTTTTATTTTTTTTACTTCTCATTAACATGTCCATTGCTTATTTCCTGCCAGTGTACTGTGTCACCTCCCCCAAGAAGGAGGATAGGTATAGGGAGCCACCTCCCACTCCTCCAGGATACATGGGGATTTCTTTATCGGACCTAAAGGAAGGACCCCACCTACACCTAAAACCTCCAGATTATAGTGTGGCATTGCAGAGGTCAAAGATGATGCAGAACAGCCTGTCTAGGCTGCCACCAGCCTCTCTCAGTAGCAAGCCCGTGGCCTGTGTTTCATCGAGGATTATGACGCAGCCTCAGAGGCATGGTCTGCAAGCGTCCCATCCCAAACTAGCAGACGAGGCTGATGCAGATAGCGAAGCAGATGGTATGTTGATAAACTACCTTCATGGCTCTTAAATGAATTGCTGAACACATTTAATGGTCTTTAGTCTGCTATTTTAGATAATCAGTAATGTTTTCTCAAATGCCTGAGAAATCTCTGTTAAAAGAAAAGTCCCTAAATATGGTGGTGGGATCTTTTCATGGAAGAGGGGAGCCTGCTCAATTGAGTGCCCAGTCCCCTCCTTCCAGCTAACGTGGAGTAATCCCAGGGCGATGGGAGGATTTTGAAAGGAGCCACTCAATGTTAGTGGAGTCCTGTTTTACACCAATGCATGGAAACCTGAAACTTGGAGTATCTAAATGCAAAATTATCTGTAATCGTGCTGTCAGTAGAGTTCCAGTTATGAGTAAAACCCTCCACTAACTTTGCAGCTGTAGTTTGCTTTGTTAAAAGTAAATGAATTTTTTATCCTTTTAAACTAATAAAGTAAAAAGTCGTTATGAAATTCCAGTTGTCAGCTTTCAGTGTGTTCAGAATTCGTAAATGTCACTATAAGAAAGCCTGGACCTTGTCCAGATCGCTGAGAGGATTTCTTTGTGGAAACTAATTTGTAACAGATAGCTAGATTGTTGACCTTCACGAATATGCTGATCTGCTACTTAAGTGCATGTTTACTATTTTCAGAAAATGAACAGGTTTCAGCAGTCTAGCTGGAAGTCATGGAGGAAGGAGCAGGCAGAACCGCCCGTGCTACCCAGGCCGCTCCAGCTGACAGCCGGCTGCTGCTACTCACCGGCAGGCTTCACGCCCTGCGCCCTCTGCGCCCTGAGCGACGCCGAGCCCTGGGTCACGCCTCCTCTCGTGAATCCCTGCCGACGCAGTTTCCTCAGCTGTGGGTGCCGTGCCTGGATACGTCCTCACTCTGCACACCAAACCCGCCTTGGGACCATAGTTGCTAGAACAAATCCAAACTCAAGAGTCCTCCCCATGTGTAATAATCGCTATAGATTTTCCTTTAACAAGTTATTTTTAAGGTAGTAGCAGCATTTCCCAGCCACAGCTTGGGCTGATGGACAAATCCAGAACGTCTGCCAATACCAGGGCCACCCCTGTGTATTTGAAAAGTAATTTATTATTTGAAGTGTTGAGGTTTTTGTCTGTCTTCGGGAGCTCTCATTAGTCGATGTTTATGTTTGAGGCCGTAGACTGTCTCTGGTTGACCACACGGAAGTCCTCCTCACGGAAGGACGTTTGACCTGTACAGAACTGGAGCGGTCGGGTCTGTGGCACCGCTGCCACTGGCGTCTCAGTGCGAGCGGCAGAGGGGCCCTTTGTGGATGCGGTGTCGGGAAGGAGAGCGGCCCCGCCTGCTGGCCCCTGCTTGGAAGGCCAGATGAAGCTGCCGCAGGGTTTCTTATCAGTCCTTAGGGAGAGGGAGGTGGCAATTATACTTTTCCAAAAGATGAAATTTTTGTGTTAACATGTATCCCAATTCTTTCTGAACTGAAAGGTGTGCTGCATCTAACTAAAAGTATAAACCCAGTAAATAGAATGGGTTCTAGAGCGTTCTACTCGGTAGAAACCCAGAACCAAAATTTTCCCAACTCAGATACGGAGTTTTTTTTTTTCAAAGAAGCGAGGTCATCTGTGGTGTGACCAGGAGGATGACTTTAGCTTCAGGAGGTGCTCTGCTACACCCTCCCCACCTCACAGCAGCTCCAGGCTGCCTGGTGCTGTGGCCACGCAGCCAGGCTGCCTGCAGTAAAGCTCTTAGCTCATCAAGGTAAATAACTGGTTCAGACTGTGTGGGGGAGGAGCTAGAATCATGGAAATGATCATCTCTGGGTTCCCAATCTAGCCCCTGAGAGGAAGTATATTTTTTTAACAGCCTATTGGGAATGGCACTCTTATGTATTTATTTAAAGTTTCGTTGATTGTTTATGGACAAGCTAGACTTTCCACATTCTTACAAATGAAATATAATGTATTCTGTATCTTAAGTTTAAATTTTTTAATTTGCTTTTTAGTATAAAGACAAGTGAGAGCCTAATAAACTTCTGTGACTACCAAAAAAAAACAAAAACAAAAACTAACCCCAAAGCCATTAACGTGCACTACCCAGATCAACTTGGAGCCACGCAGGCTCACTTCTGAGTGGCTGCCCCGGGTGCGTGTGCAGGGTTCAGTCAGCTGTGACTCCCTCCCCCGGCTGCCACATCCCTGCCGCTGTCCCTGTGTCTTAGAGTCATAAGTCGTCAGCTCCAGGTGGCAAGTGGCAGTACCATCTTTTTCACCAAAGCGATTGTTTCTTCTCTTTTGGAAAAATAGCACATCTGAAAAATTGCCCCTGGGCAAAGGGATGTTAACCTGAAACATAAGCCTTAGAAATGAGCCCCAGGTGTGTCAGAACAAGGCTGGTTGGCCCGAAGCTCTCCGGTCTGTTGAAATGGAAAGGAGCCCAGACCGAAAGTCCTGGTTTGAGAGTCACACTGAAGTGATTCGACCTGGAGACGGCCACCCTCTGGTCACAGATTTTTCCTTCACACACTACTGCCCTCCTGTCCAAAGCGAAAGATATTTTTGCAATGACCGTCTTTTCATCATGTTTGGGTGTTTAGTCCCACTATTTAGTACTTACCGCTCCAGAAAAATGTGCAGTCTGCACAGTGTGTGTCTGTCGCAGGTCCTTCGAACCAGGCGGGGCTTCACCTGGCCGGTCCTTAGTCGGGTCAGTGACCTCCTGCACAGAGCGCGGGAGGCTGTGGGGTTGGATGTGCATTGCACCTTGTAGCCACCTCTGTTTCACCTGGCTGGAACTGTGAGCCCTGGCCTCGGCCGATCACATTGATCAGGAACTAAAGCCAGATGCTTTCAGTGTGACAGTGTGTGTCCCTTACGAAATCATGGAGTTCCAATTGTTGTATGCCACAGCGCATGCCTGCCGTCTCTGTCCCATGACAAGAAAAAGAGAAGCCTTAATCTTTTTTTATCCAATTCTAAATCTTCATTTTTGTTTTTGTTTTATAAATTTATAAAATAACTTCTAAATAAAGAGGCGCGTGCCCTCATTCCCCCACAGCTCTGAACCTGCCAGGACGGTTGAAGCAGCAGATTTGTGGTGCACGGCTTCTTTGTGACGAAAGGTTTGCAGAGTCAGTGACCCCAGCACCTGTTCCCTGAAGTTTATTGTAATGAAAAGATTCTTACTTCTCCAGATGATTCCTTTCGGTATGCTCTTCAGAGGGAAAAGACCTTAAATGGTTCTTCAGGAGGGTGACCGGTCACCAGGCCATCACCTGCACAGCCTCCAGGCGGAATGTGGCGGCGATCCTGGGGCTTCCAAAAACAAGCCTGGTTTTTGTGAAGTGTTTTCACCCCTCTGAACGGGGACAGGGGCAGTTTCCTTGTGTATTTAAAACAATGATTGTTATTCTGATATATTTTAAACTTCTAAAACACGTGATACTAAAGTGGATGCATATCCCTTTCAAATTAACTTCAAGGCTGGGGCAAGGGGAGGAGGAAAACCTTCCGAGAGGGTCCAGGACATTGCCGACTGTGGACTTGGACCCCAGTTTATCTGCAGCTTCCACTGTCCTCTGTTGGGCATTTTGAGTTCCGGCGCGCACAGTGTCGTGTTCGATCTTTTGAAATGAAGCGTGGATTTCAGCAGGAGAACAACAACCCTGCGTGGCCCTAGCGATCTGACCACCGTCGTCCCGCACAGTCCGGTGACTGCCAGTCACCCTGGAATGAGCAGTGCTGCCTCCTGGTTTCGATACCTCTTAAACTTATGTCTTTTAGAAAGACGGTGCCTCTGTACGCTTTTTGTATTTTTACTGAGTGTAAATATTTGTTATATTTTTGGTTAACAGAATGTAAAATACTGTTTACTATTCCCCTATCTGCTAATACTTGGTAAAATCAATAAACAATCTATGTTAACCTTCTCTGCACTTTATTGCAAATGTTATGGCAGCGAGGAAATAATTATACCCAGTCACTCAAGAAGGAGGCCCTATTTTTGTCTTCAGCGATATTTGGATAGTCCAATTATAGTTGACTATTGTGTCTGTAAAATACCAAGATATTTTGTTTTTTACAAGTGTTTTTGATTATAAACCTAGTAACACTGGCTTAAACCCTGTTGAGCTTGTTCTTTTCTTAGAACCATCTCAGGCAGACTGTCCAGGGCCGACTGACACTGAGTCCACCTGCGGTCAGTGTCCCTCTTAGGGATCTGACATTTACATCCGGGGCTCCCCCAGGGTTCCAGGAAGGAAGGGCTAAGGGGAAGAGGCGCAAATGTGTCCCTTTTTATTAGCAAAACAGGTTTTTCCAAAAGCTGTGCTTGCATATTCCTTCATCACTACAAGGCCCTATTCCCTGGAACTTGGAAATGTCACTCTATTTGAAAAAAAAAAAAAGGGGTCTTTCAGATGTAATTAAGCATTCTGAGATGAGATTCCTTTGGGCATATTGGTGGGCCCTAAGCCCACCACCAGGGTTATCGAAGGAGACGGACCCGGAGGAGGAGGAGCCTCAGCCACGTGAGTGCGAGCCGGGAACTGGGAAGAGAGTCTTCCTTAGAGCCTCCAGGGAAGCGCCACCTGCTGACAGTGGGACTTGGGACTTCAGGCCTGTTTTGTGAAGCCACTCATTTTGGGTCATTTGTTACAGCATACCTAGGAAACTAATACACACTACTATCCTTGATGTCTGAGGACCCAGAGCCTATGATTAAAGGAGGTAGCAGTCCACAAGCCTGCCTGGGGAAGCCCCTCCGACTGCCCGAAGGAAGCACCTGTATAAACAGAGGGGAGAGACACTGGTCGTCCCAGAGGGACGCCCCTGTCATCTTGGCCAAACCGGCTTTTCATTTTTCTGATTTCAGACTTCTGGTGAGTATGCACTGGTGGCTTTAATTTTAACTTCCATGATGACTAATGCTGCTAAGCATCTTCAAATACCAGCCATTTGGATGCTCTTTTGTGAAGTGGCTTTTACAGATCTTTTTTACCTGTCACTAGACTATTGAAATATGATTGTTTTATAATGACCCTGCATTTAGCAACCTTGCTCAATTCATTTATTCGAGCAGTTTGTAGACACCTTTTGGGTTTTTCTTTCTATTATCTGCTCATAGTGACTTTCATTTATTTCTAGTCGTTTTGCGCTTCCTTTCCTGCGTCAGATCGGAATGCCAGCCCAGGGCTGACTTGGTGGTCAGGGTGGAATGCTTGCCCCTGTCCGCAGTCTCAGGGGGACTCTCTCAGACTTCACTGTGGAGCGCAGTGAGTGTTACAGGATTTTGTAGGTGGTCTTCTTACTAGTGTTTGCCGAGTGGGTTTATGGCGTTGGGTTTTGTCAAGTGATTTTCTTGACTCTACTGAGATGCTAGAATTGTTTTCCTTTTATCTGTTAGTATGGTGAATTTGATAGGGGACTCAAGACTTGGAAAATTTTAGCTTAAGGTAAAAAGCTGTAAGTCTAGCAAGTAATGTGTATGTTAAGCTTTTGTTTTGAAAACTACAGATAAGGCCCATCTTGGCTCCTGAGAAAAGCAGGGGA
The DNA here is from genome assembly GCF_004126475.2 of Phyllostomus discolor. Lineage (NCBI taxonomy): Eukaryota > Metazoa > Chordata > Mammalia > Chiroptera > Phyllostomidae > Phyllostomus > Phyllostomus discolor. Next base: position 5,772,780 of record NC_040915.2, on the reverse strand, counting down.
CCTCTTGGAGCACTGGCTAGAGATTACTGCCTGGGGACATGTTGGAGGCATCCGGGCCTTTTGTGTGACACCCGCCCCTGGGAACAGCTCACTGCACCTTGTTTGTCCTCCCCCACCCCCTTATAAAAGATCTGGCCAGGAAAGAGAAGGGAAGATGGTTTGTTAGGGTATGAACCCACCATCTCCTCAGACCACCAGCCATCTGAACAAAGTGCCCATAAAAGATTCAATCGCTGTCATTGCTTATTGGATTTGGTAGTGACAGGCAACCTTAACGCCGGTGTCTTTTCCGGTTATAAATTCATTGCTACCTTTCCTAGTGTTACCCCTCCTCACCCCTGCTGACCCCACTTGACCTCCTAGTCTGTGAGAACAGACCCCTCTAGGTCATGACCTGCTTTTCCTTTTCATGTATCTCTAGATGTTTTGTTTTGGATTTTTACATCATGTTCAAGAGAGATGGTCTGTAGATCCTGTTTCTGTATTGCCCTTGTGAAATTTGGTGTTAATGTCACAGGTGGACACAGGTAACCAGGTTCTTAGTGATCAGGACAAAGAATTGAACCGAACACCAAGTTCATAGAAGAGAACATGGGAGCAGGCCAACTCCAAGCAGAGATTGACCTCATGGGCTGGAGGGACTCTATTTTTACAGGGAGGATCCTTTCTGGCTAGTTTTGGTGGGCTTTTACTGAGTATATACAAGTAGTTGCATTGCTTTAAAGCTACTGCATATGTGATCTCCCATGATCCTCCCTGATTGACCACCAGGGAAGAAGGTCCCACAATGCTACCGAATTGACCCCCGTTTCTCCTGGGGTCCCCCTGTGCTAGGTTCACCTTTCCCTTCACCAGAGAATTATAGCTCTCCATGCTAGAGATTGGTGAAAAAGAAAAGAGTTATTTATTCAAGTTATACAGGCAAAAAGTAATGACTTAATGTCTTTGTTAAAATCCCAAAGTTCCTTAGAACACCCAGAAACACACAGTCCTTCCTTCCCCCTTTTGCCCAGTCTGGGGTACCGCATCTCAGGGAAAGAAATAGAAGTCCGTGGTTCAGGCAGCTTCCAGTTCTTCCCAGTAATCCGTGCTCGGTTGGTAGGCCTTCCTCAGTTCTCAGCACCATGGACTGCGTTGCCGGGATCTCCAGCTAAAGCTGCGTGGTGGTTCTCTGCTGAAACTGCGTGATAATTCTTTGCTAAAGCTGCGTGGTGGTTCTCTGCTAAAGCCACGTGGTGATTCTTCTCATGGCTGTGGGGCGGGGAGGCGGGGTCCCCTGTGCCAAAAGTGCGTGGTCCTCCTTACATGGCTTCTCTCCAATGGCTGCCAAGTCTGGGTTTAAATATCCTTCCAGCATGAGTCTGTGCAGGGGTTGCCCCATGTCATGGACCCAATCATCTCACGCAGGTGCAGGAGCTGTAACCAGGGGGAGTTGCCTCCCAATTACATCTTGGGAGGAAATTCCTTCCATCCCCCTGGCTCAGAGCCTGGCCACAGCTATTTAACATATCTATGCAACCAGTTAAAGGTTATAGATGTGTTAAATGACCATGCCAGAGGTTAACTGCAAAGCTGTTGCTGTGCAAAACAGCTCTCAATGGCCCTGCTCCATGTGTCCCTTCCCCCAACTCACACCTGTGGTGGAGGGTGAGGACATCCTATATATCTAATATTTCCTGGACACCTTGGGTTCTCAACCCCATTACAAATCCTTCTTTTGGATTTGTAATGGGGTTCAGAACTCATGGACCCTCTGGCTACACCCTCCTGTATTAATGTAAGACTGGACTCATGGAAATAGCTGGAAATTGTTCCCTCTTCGTCTGTTTTCGGGAAGTCTGCAGAAGATTGCATTCTGGCCACGTGCACCGCCCCCGAGGGAGCAGCAGGAGGTCTCACCTCCTTCTGTTTCTTGTGTCCTCAAGGGTTACTGCCCTTCAGCGCCTGGCGTTCGATGTCTTCAGTGGCTTGTTTTATACATTTTGTCTGGTGCTTTAGTTACTTCAGGTGGAAGGGTGAAGTGCCAGTTTCTCCATCATGACCAGATGTGGAAATCCATACATGAAATTTGCATTCCCTTTGAAAGATTTAGCCAGAAAATACAAAATACTGGTATATGCCAAAAGGAAAAGCACCTGTTAGGAAAAAGTGTGCAAAAGACCTAAAGGACCATGGAAGAGGGGACACCATCCAGGAAACACGAAAAGGTGCTTCGTCCTGCTGTGAAGGACTACGTGGGTCTGCACTGATGACTGGGACGCAGGGTTCGCCTGCTGCCCTCCGTGTGGAGTGGTGGCAGATGCTCAGAGCAGAGGCACATACCTCGCCCCCCAAGAAACAACTGGGGCTAAAAAGGGTGGTAGAATTACACTGCAGCCGCCAGGTGGCGCCACACCACAATGGGACTGTCCTTAAAAAGGTGAGAGCAAAGTCATTTCTTAGCCATCTTTCCAGATAGTCTGCAACCGGTAGTGAAATATTCCAGGAGACTCCTTCACAGAGGTAACAAAACCAAAGCATTTCCAACCAGGAAATACAGAATTTTAGACACATTCTGTTGGGATAATATTTGGGCATTAATGAATGGTCAGTATGAATGAAGCTGTTTCCTAATACAGTGTTTGTACATTTGGACATACAGTTTGGGGCACATAATGAGCCTTGGCTTTCTCCAGGGCTGCTAGGGGGCATGTTCCAGAAAATACAAACACTGCCCCTGAACAGCAGTGAAAAGCAGGTAATACGCATAAGAACCAGCCAAAGGCTCCTGGCGGGTGCTCATCTGGTCTGACTACTGGTATTTTTTGGTCTTTTTAACTTTGGCCATTTTCGTGGGTCTGTTGTGGTTTTTTTATTGTGCTTTTCATTTCATTCTCTGGTCATTAGTGCAGTTGAGCTCCTTTTCATGTTCATATGGTCCATTCGATTTCTACTTTTACAAAGTGCCCTTATTCTGTTTTTTCTTACCGAATTGTAGATATTCTTTTTATATTCTGGATATGACTGCTTAGTCTGTGACATTATGGCGGACGCTCTGTCATACCCCTAATGGCATCTCTTATTGAAACGACGTTCTTAATTGTTACTTAGGCAGATGCATCATTCTTTGCCTCTGTGGTTGGTGCTTTTATGTGACCTCTAGAAGAACTCTATTTTTATTCCAAGTTCATTAATATATTTGTGTTATCTTTGAAATACTTCACGGTCTTGCCTTTTAAATTTAGCTCTAAAATAGCTCTGGAATAGACTCTGTGCAGTGTGAGGCAGAGGTCAAGTTTCATTCTGCCACCTGCCGAGCGTCCCTGCACCGGTTACTGAAAAGCTAAGTCCTTTGTCTTTCTGCCCTCAGTGCTGTCTCCCTGGGAAATGGGCTGTCCTTGTGTGTTTGCATTTATTCCGGAGTCTGCATGGTTTTATCAGCCTGTCTGTCCTTCCATTCCCCAGTGCTACATTTGTCGTGGTTACTTCAGCATTGTAACGCGTACTGGTACGTGGTAGAGGAAGCTCTTACCTTGTTGTTTTTCAAGAATGTGTTAACTGTTCTTGTATCATTGCATTTCCAAAGGCATTTCACAACCAGCTTACCAACTCACACACGCACACAATTGCAGTTTTGAGTGGGGTTTTCTTGAAATTATATAACTATTTGAAGGAAATCAACATCTTCATAAAATGTAGTCTTCTGATCTGTGAACCCAATATATTTTTCAGTTTACTTAGATTTTGTGTTGCTCTCACTGTTTTATTGTTTTGGCTGAAGGGCTTTTATATTTTTCATGTCAGGTTTATTTTTAAGTGTTTGGTGTGTTTTTTGTCTTTTCCTACTTTACTGAGGTAGAGTGGACAAATAAAATTGTGTATTTTTAAGGTATTTCAATCTCTTTGTCCATTTGGGCCACTTTAACAAAATAGCACAGACTGTTTTATAAATGACAGAAATTTCTCTGTCCCAGTTCTGAAGGCTGGGAAGCCCAGGATCACGGTGCCGGCGCATGCAGTCATGTCTGGTGAGGGCCTGTGTCCTGGTTCACAGTGGTGCCCTCTCGCTCCGACCTCTTTCATTAGGGCACTAACGCTGTCCCTGGGGGCACCACCCTCATGACCTGTCACTTCCAGAGGCCCCGCCACCTCACACTATCACCCTCAGGATTAGGATTTCAGCCTAGGAAACTGGGGTGCAGGGAACAGAAACACTCGGTGTATAGCATTGTGCAACTGTGAAACCATTACCACAGTTGAGCTAATTCACATAGTGCCTCACAATTACAATTGGCGTGTTGTGCGAACGTCAGCTCTCTTCGCAAGTGTAAAGTAAACAATACGGTATTAACTAGGGTCCCCGTGGCATACAGTCGCTCTAGAACTTACTCATCCCGCATAACTGAATTGCAACCAACATGTCCCCATTTCACGCCCCCTGTACCCCCGACAGCCACCAGACCGCACCTGCAGTGACCTCATGCGGCGTGGGCCTGTTGTGCCCACCTGCCTTCACTTAACATGATGTCCTTCTGGTTCCTCTGTGCTGTTGCAAGTGACAGAATTTTTTTCTTTTCTAATGTGACCCATATTCCCCTGTGTGTGTGCCACATTCTCTTTATCCGTTCATCTGCTGACAGACTCTTAGGTTGTTGCCAAATCTCGGCGACTGTGAATAATGCTGAGGGAACGCGCAGATGCAGATATTTCTTCAGCCCACAATCGGCGAGAAGCCAGAGCCCTCAGTTCTGCAACCTCAGCCTAGTCCTGCGGGGAGTGCATTCTGCCGGCAGCCTGAGCGAGCTGCTTCCGTAGTTAGGCCTCCAGAGAAGGCCGTGGCCCAGCTGGCACCTCGACTACAGCCTTGTGAGACTGACCCCGCACCCCCTGAAGTGGTGGTGTTGCTCTACAGCAATAGATACTGATTTTGCTTGTCCACAGAGTGACCTGGGGGCAGCGTGCAATTTCCTAGCCCTAGTCTCCCGTCCTCACAACAGGTGAGCTGCAGTCACCTGTCTTACATTCACCGTCGCTGTGAACGTAGACAGATGCCCAGCCACCCAGGAAGTGCTCGGTTGTCTGGGGCTCTGTGGTCACCGCCTTCGTGGTTCTGTGCTTTCCTTCTTCCCCACGTTCCCTCTTCTCACCTCTGTAGTTTGCTTCCTTAAGTCTTCCATGCCCTCTCCCTTTCTAGATTTCTTTGCCCCGTATAGTCTTGGCTGACCAAACCTCCTTTATCTAGTGGTCATTAATCTGACCACCTTATCTGTTTGAAATAGTCAGGATGCTTCAAAATCTAATCCATAGAGAGAATGCACTAAAGTTACAGCATGGGCTTGTTGACGAGATTCAGAGCTTCCTTGTCTGAGTGTAAACCGAAGTCCAGATCTAGAAGTGAGGAGACAACTAGCAGGAAGCATCTTCTCAGCAACAGTGTGACGAAGACAACCAGGGAGGGAGGAACCTGGAGGCTGAAGGGCAAGAGCCGCCCACAGAGCGGTGTGGGCGGTGCCAGGCTGCAGTGCAGCGTCTGGAGAGGTGGCGCTGAGCCGACGCCACATCTGCGGGACTAGATGCATCCTCTGCAGTTTCAGTTTCCGAGTTTGCTTATGACAATGTTGTCATCAAGAGGGCCTCCAAACAGCCCGTTCTCTCGTTAGGAGAGCCGAGTGTCTATTCTGTAGTTTCATGCTTGAAATATATATGATAGAAGACTAGAAATCTATTTCAAAAATATTTAAGTTATAAGAAAAATCCACACTTTAAAAAGTGGCCAAAGAACATAGACATTTCCTCAAGACAGAGATGACCAGTAGGCACATAAAAAATTGCTCCACATCACTAAGCCTGAGGGAAATGCAAACCAAAACCACGGTGAGGTATCACCTCATATCCATCGAGATGCCTACTATGAAAAGAAAAAGAAAAACCAAGTGTGTGCAAGGGTGCAGAGAGACCGGAACCGTAGGCCGGTGCGGATGTAGTGGGGTGCAGCTGCTGCAGTGAACTGTGGAGGGTCCTCAGGAAACCAGCGGTGCCAGGTGCCACCGTTGGCCCGGCAGTCCCCTGTCCGGGTGTGTCCCCACCAGAACCGGGAGCAGAGCCTCACAGAGAGTGCGCGTGCGCCCACGTCCACTGCGGCGTCACCCACCGGAGTCGAGGGGTGGGAGCCGCTCGAGTGCCCATCCGCAGACACCCGGATGGATGAACCGGGGCATACATGTAAATGGAAACTGTTCGCCCAAATGGGGAGAGAAATTCCAACATCGGCTACAATTTGGCGAACCTTGAGAACAGACAAGCGAGGTGAAGTACGCAGGAGCAGAAGGACAGACATGCTGCGCGGTGTTGCTCCCGCGAGGCGTCCAGACTCAAACCCGTACACGGGGGGGGGGGGGGGGGGGGGGGGTCGCGAGGTGTCGGGCGAGTCTGGGCGCTTCAGTGCGGCCAGATGCAACGGTTCTGGGGGTTGGTTGCGCAACGATGTAAACATGAAGTGATGCACACTTAAAAATGGTTGAGTCTGTAAATTTATGTTTGTGTATTTTCCACAATTTCTTTAATGCCGAAAATGGCTCCAGGAAAGATGAACAAATGAAACGTGTGTGGCGAGCTGCCGCCAGAGGGGCAGATGGGAAAACCAGCAGGCAGCGAGGGACGGTTCAGCTCCGGAGGCCAGACGCACGCTCAGGGCCACTGCACACGCCCAGTAAAAAGCCCGAACTCCGGATCTGCGTCTCCTCGGGGAGTGCCCTGGGGACAACGAACTGCTAGGCAGCTCTGGGGCTGTACCAGGGGCAAAGCTTCCAGGGGTAACCTGACCTCGGGTGTCAAGGTTACCCCCTTGACCCAAGTTGGGTAACCCAAGGTTACCCAGCTTCTCGTGCACTTCATCGGGCTAGGGCGCTAATAAGCTTTAAAGAGTAGTTAGTTTTCTCATCAAAGGTTAGACGTTTAAACCGTATCTGAACTCATGGTGTCCATTGAGAGGCAGCGTGAACAGAGCCACAGAGCTCTCTGCTGCAGGAAGCGTGTGCGGGGAGAGGTGTCGGGATCCCGTGTGGACACACGGCTGGGAGCAGAGCCCTGACCGTCTTCCCTGGCCTCCGACCTCCTGAGGCTCCCACCACTGCTGTCACCCACCCAGAGGGGCTGGACCCCAGGGTCAGTCCTGCCGCTGGGTGGTTCTAGGACTCCGGGCTACTGCATATTTTTTACTTTATAATTGACAAATATTTTGCGTTGGTTCACCCTGCCTACACCTTTTGGGTTGAAGAACAGAGCGTCGTCCCAGGTCTCTGGGGCTTGGACCGCAGTGCTGGGCCTGGGCTCCCCAGGGGCAGGAAGTGTGAGGATTCAGAGCAGGCGTGTTCGCCAGCCCTGGACAGGGAGGGAGGGCCGGCCGCGAGTCCGGCAGGGCAGCTCAGTCCAGCAAGCTGTTCTGCCTGCAGTCTCCACATCTGGGGGGCGGGCCTCCTGCTGGAGGAGCTGGCAGGTAGCTGGCCAACACGACCTTCGCCCAGTTCTTCCCCCCCAGCTCTGCATTCTGCCCACAAGCTCACCTGCCCTCCCCTGTGTTAACAACACCCCCGCCCCCACTGCCTCTTCTACAGCAGCTATTCCTTCCCAACCAGCCAGGCCCTGGTGGGACTGCGGGTCACAGGCACCCCCCCAACACAGGAGCACTGTGAGGCCTCCCCTGGAATTCCTAGCATTCAGGTAGGTGTGTGACCCCATGTGACCCAGGACATTTCTCTCACGCTCCCAGACGAAGAGGCCCAGGTACCAGCCTCTGGACCTTGAGCAGGGAGTCTGCCCTGGCACCTGTGAAGCTGGGAGATGAGTGAAGCCCAGGCCTGGGCATGACTGGCGGGTGCCGTGTCCTCACCCACCCCATCCCCCCTCGTCCCACTGTCCCATCCCCATGCAGCCCCAGCCGGGACACTACTGAGCGAGCTGCCCTTCCCACCCCCCAGCCCCCTGGCCAGGTCTCTGAGGTGCCTTGGCTGTGGAACTAAAATGTCTAATGAATGAACCAATAATTGAAGCTTTACCAGTTCTACTTTCTGTGTTTACTTCTTAAGACTGGAAAGGAAAAAGAGTTCAGGATCAATTTGTTGCTGTTTTTACCCTCTGTTTCACCAGAAGCCTGTGCTTCTGTTTTTCTCTCCCTAGTCCTTGCAAACCCTTCATTTTATGAGACACCAAGGGGCCGTGGCCTTGAACTAGACAGGAACCTCTGCCTGTTCTCTGGTCGTGGGTTGTATCTGAGAGCTGCCAGAGACCACTGACATGGGAGAAACTCCACGGAGCTCACTTCCAAGCACAGGAAGGAGGCAGCCAACACCGGGGAAGAACAGAGCTGCCCGCCTCTGAAAATCCAGCCCAGGAACACCCCTCCGTTTGCTCAGCCCTCGCAGAGCGGGCCGTTTGCCGCAGGTTGGTTTCCCGAATGACTGGCTGGGGCTGTGCTGGGTTTTCCCCTTGCTCGGTGCCACCCTGCCAGGAAAGCCCCGTGTCCGCCTCACTCCTGGGTGTGGCGCTCCTCACAGAGAATGCTGTGTCGGGACCTGTCTCTGGCCGTGTGTGTGATGCTCGAGGCTTCTGTAGAAACCACCACCTGGTTTCCCATGCATCTCCGGATTCCCTTAAGTCCCTGCCACGTGCCAGGCCAGGTGGGGATGCTCGCGTACAGCATGGTGCCACCTCCCCGGTGCTGCCAGCAAACAGGGACCAGCATGACAGTGCTGCCAGCCTGTGCAGGGGCTCCTGCAGCCGGAGGAGCAAGCACACCTCCATCCCACGGTGCTGGGCAGTTGTGTGTGGAACAGCCTGAGCTCGGACCTAGCCTCTTGGGGCTTGTGGTTCTGGGGACGGTCGTGTTCCCATGTGCTTTTTAACAAGGTCTGAATCCTGTTGGGCCCCAGTGGCCTCGATTACAGTTCCTCCCAGTAGGCACTCAGATAGGGGTTCCAGAGCAAAGGACGTCAGCGGTGGGTCAGGCTGCATTTCTCAGCTGGAGCCCAGGTCCAGTCTGAGGCAGTGCACGCTTGGTCAGACTGTGAGTGTCACACTTTTCTTGGTGTTTCCCTTCTCTCTACTTTCCCTCTCTGCCACTGCCTTCGAATGAGTTCGTCTGACCTATCTTTTAACTTTGTCTCTATGAATTTGGTTGCTTTAAATACATCATCTAAGGGAATCGTGCAGTATTTGTCTTTTTGTAATGGGCTTGTTTCACTTGCCATGTCGTCTGTCCTTAAGGGGCATCTATTTTGCAGCATGTGTCAGAATCTCCTTTTTAAAGGCAGGCTAGTGTTCACTGTACAGCACGTTTTATTTCTCCATCCAGCTCTTGATGCGCTCTTGGGTTGCTTGTGTCTCCTGGCCATTGTGAACAGTGCTGCAGTGACCATGGGTGTGCAAACATGTCATTGAGGCTCTGCCCTTGGTCCTTTTGGAGACACATCTGGAAGTGGGATTGCTGGATCACACACTGGTGGTTTTTTTAATTTTTTGAGGAAACTCCATGTTGTTTTCCATGGCAGTTGCACCCTTTTTAAATTTCCACCAGCAGTGCAGAGTTCCAAATTCTCTGCATCCTCACCAACACTTGTTTTTTCCGCTTAGTTTTTTTTAATAGGAGCCATCTTAATGGATGTGAGGTGACATTTCATTATAGTTTTTTCATTTCCCTCATGGTTAGTGATGGCAAGCATCTTATTCATGTGCTTACTGGCCACTTGTATGCCGTCTTTGTTGAAACACCTCGTTGTCCTTTGCCTGTGTTTTGGTTGGGCTGTTTTGTTTGTTGAGTTGTAGGAATTCTTTATGTGTACTGCGTATAAGCCGTTACCAGATACGTAGTTTGCAAGTGTGTTCTCCCGTTCTGTAGGCTGCTGTCTCGTACTGTTTTGTTCTTTGATGCCATGTTCAGTGGGGTCCAGTTTGTCTGTTTTCTCTTGTTGCCTGCGCTTTTGTTGTCATATCCAAAAATTCAGTGTCAAATCTGTTGGCATGAAGTGCCTCCCCAGTGTTTTTTCTAAGAGTTTTATAGTTTTAAGGTCTTATGTTTACGTCTGCTCCCTTTTAATTTTTGTGTATGTTGTAAGATGAAGGCGTGCTAGGGTCTCAGTGTCTGCGCCCTCAACCCCAGGTGGGTACGGCGAAACCCCAATCAATGCCCTCTGGGCTGGTTTGTGCAGGCGGGGCCTCGGGTCGCGAGCGGAACTGGTGCTCTAATGTGAGGCTTCAGAGAGACCCCTCATGTCTCAGCGTGTGGGGCTCAGCAAGGCGACACCAGGTAGGGGGCAGCCGTGCTGACACCTTGACCTCGGGCTGCTCAGTGTGCAGAACTGTGAGAAATAGAGTTCTGCTGTTTATAAGCTACACAGTGTGGAACATTTGTGTTCTAGCAGCCTCAACAGACTAAGACATGACCCATCTTTATTCTCTCACATGTGGAGACCTAATTGTCCCAGCGCCATCTGCTGAAAAGGCTGGCTTTGTCTCACCGAGCGCCCTTGGCACCTTTGCTGAGAATCATTGACCCTGCAGAGTTTATTTCTGGGCTCTCTAGTCTGTCCTGTTGGTCTGGATGTCTTTTTGTGCACTGGCACCACACTGTCTTGATTCCTGTAGGTCATAATGTTTTGAAAGTAAGTGTGGTACCTACAACATTGTTCTTTTTCAAGATTATTTTGGCTCTTCAGGGTCCCTTGAGATTCTGTGTGAATGCTAAGGATGTATTATTTCTATATCTGAAAAAAAAAATAAAGCCACTGGGATTTTAGTAGATTGCATCAACTCTGTGGCCCACCTTGGATGGTACTGACATCTTAAGTTTTCCAATCCATGAACACAGTGTCTTTCCACTTATTTGTCTTTATTTCACTAATCATTTACAGTTTCAGTAGACACGTCTTTTGCCTCCTTAAATTTATTCCTAAGTAATGTATGGAATTGTTTTCTTAATTCTCCAGGCTGTTCATTGTTAGTGTGTAGGAACCTCTGATTTCTGTGTGTTGATGCTGCCCTTTCATTTGTTCCAGCTGCGGGTGAGTGGCTCACCTCCAGGGCTTCCATAAATCAGGTCATGTTGTCTGTGAGCAGAAATAATTGTACTTCCTTTTCAGTTTGGATGCCTTTTATTTCATTTTCTTGACTAGCTGAACTGGCTAGGACTTTCAGTGTTTTGTTTTATAATTTCTATCCCTGCTGATATTTGGTTTTAGAAAATCATTCTCCTAGATTTTGTTTAATCATCTGCCCGTGTTCTCATTTAGCTCACTGAACATATTTAAGACAGTTGTTTTAAATTCTTTCTCAAGGCAGAGGTCTGTTAAGCTTGGTTTCTGATGATTTAGTTTGTGCCTTTGAATGAGCTGTGGTTTGTTTGTGTATGTCTTGCGATCTTTTGCTGGGATCTAGGTGTTTGAAACAGCGCCTCTCCCAGTCTTAGGACTAAGGGGCTTCACACAGGGGCCCCTCACCCATCAACCCCACTGAAAGGCCCTCGTCTGAGCGAGTGGCTGCCCCGGGGCTGCATGTGCTTTCAGTCCAGTTCCCATGGACTCAGCTGCTGCTAATGTTTGTATTTATGTTGAGAGTCTCATTCCTGCTTGTTCTCAGAATGAGTTTCTGTTGTCTTCCTCTGACTGTAATCTATCCTGACACACCCACGGGCCTGCAGACCACCTGCAACACAGACACGCACCCACTCGTGTCTTCAGCAGCCTTCTGCCTGCTTCCACGTCATGCCCTCATTCCCATCCCTGCCCGGGGACAGCAGGGCTGACCTCTCTGCCTGCCCTTGAGGGCTGCTTTTTCTTCATGTGTTCGCTTGGCGGGTGCAGCTTCTTACCTAGTTGCTCGAGCTCCCACAAAGCTTTTTGGTTTATTGGTGTTTCTGTGGGGAAACAAGGGCCTGGAGTTTCTTACTCAGCTGTCTTGCTGCTATCGCCTTTAGATCACTGCTATGAAATTAGTGTTATAAAGAAAGTGAAATCCAAACAGAGCAGATTGGCATCACCTGGAAAACGTCTCTCACCCAGTTCTCACACTCCATGCCCACTGCTAAGGCAGGCGTGTCAAACTCACTTTCACCAGGGGCCTATCAGCCTCGCAGTTGGTTGCCTTCCAAGGGCCAAATGTAACTTTAGGACTGTATAGATGTCACTGCTCCTGAACTAGGGGCAAGGAGTTCAGCGCTGCCACCAGGTAGAAACAAGGTGGAGGCCGGATTCTGCCCGTGGGCTTTGTGTTTGCCGCCGTGTGCTAAGAGTAACTACTTGGAGTTATTTGCATTTTAAATTCACTGAGGGTTACCTCCTTAATTTTAATAAGGTGGATATACTTTCCTTCCTTGATTTACCAACTTTGAATTTCACAAATGATTTTATACCACAAAAGATGAATTTTGTTACATTAGACTTGTCTTTCCTTTAGAGCAGCTATGGTTCAATTTTTACATTTCCATTATTCTTACAACTTGAAAAGATCGGTTTTAATTTTTTATTTATTTTTTTTTTTGAGAGAGAGAGATTTGTTGTTCCACTCATTTATGCATTCATTGGTTGATTCTTGTATGTGTCCTGACTGGGAATTAAACCTGTAGCCTTGGCCTAACAGGGAAATGCTCTCATCAACTGAACTGCCTGGCCAAGGGCAAAGGGTCATTTTTAACATGCGCCTGTGCGGACAGTACTTGATGAACTCCCAGTCTGTGTAGAAATTAGCCCTTACACGCTCCTCTTTTCTGCTACACTATCTTCCGAGTTTTGTCACCTTTTCCAAAATTTACATTGTTCTGTGATTAACTCTTTCATACTTTTTTTTAAAAGATTGGAATAATTATGTACCTATAATTCACTGTACAACCAAAATGTTATAAGCTCTTAAATAAGTGTCACTAAAACTGCCTCTTAAAATGACACTTTTCTATTTTACTAAATTTCATTCAAAAAATACTATTTTATTTGCCTGGCTGACCTTGTTCTAGGAGCTTGGGGTTAATCACTCACGCACAACCATGTCACAGCTTCAGCAGTACCTCCCCCCCTTGTCCCCAGCAGTTTGCCCAGAGAGCTCAGCATTTTCTAATCTTCTCTACCAGTTCCCTTCTGGTTTGGCTTACTGTCTTGCACCCACACCACTAGGTTGAAAGCTCCATGGATAGAGGAATTTTGTTCGTTGCTATATCCCCAGTGGGCACAGGGCTGGGTAAAAAATTTTGGGTGCAAAGATCTTTCAGCTATTTAATGGTACCCCTTTAACTATGCTTCTTGTAACCAATTTCCTTAAAATTGTCTCATTTGCTCTGAGGTAGATTGCTTTCCAGGTCTGCTTCAGACCTGGTAGATTTCTTTTCATTACACAACTAGTCTCCTTTTTTCTTGCAGTGCATTCTGAAGTGTCTCCAGGTAGCATGTGTGGAAAAGCAACTCCTTGCAAGTCTGATCATCTTCCGCCAGCTCACCTGAGTTTGGCTGTAGACAGAATACTAGTTCAAGATAGTATTCTCAGTTTGAGAGGAGCGCTCTATAATACCCTAGACCTCACTGTCACTGCGGAGAAACCAGGGAGTCCTCGGGAGGAGACCCCGCCACACCCCCCCCCCACTGCAGCAGACAGGCCCGTGGGGGGGCTCGCAGCACAGAACCAGGTCTAAAGTGAAGGATTCGGTCTAAACACCTGAAAGGCACAGGCACACAAAGGCTGAATATGCTTATAGGTGGATGAAATTAAGAATATTAAGAAAAGGGTGAAACTTTGAAGATGTATCTCATTTGCTACTCCCTTCAAGGAGCAAAAACAACCTAGGAACCCTGTCGGGGCCCCCGAGGCAGGCTGTCAGGGTGGCTCGTGTCTAAGCTACTGAGCACGTGGGATTTAGGGAGCCGTCAAAGCGCTCGCGAACTCTAGAGCTTGGATTTACAAGAGAAAAGTGGGGGCTAGAACCGGACTTTATCCTGCCTCTCCTGCTCCGACCTTCCAGTGAGACTGAAATCGTCCCGTCTCCCATCAAGGCCGCCACCCTCAGCAACTGCTGTGGAGGGCCCAGGTCCAACATTCGGATCTTCTTAGCCAGGAAGTTACTTTTTCCTAATAAAACTATTGTTTTCCTAGGCATCAAAGGCAGGCCAGACAGACAACTTCTGAGATGATGAGATTAGAGGATGCGGGTCAAGATGAAAGGGGTTGTATGTATCTGGTAGAAAGCACTTGAAAAACAAAACTGCAGAGTCTTGGAGACATCATGCAAACTAAAAGTTAAGGTGCCAAAATATAAAAAGTTGGATTAACATGAGTCATTTAATAATTTAAGTTCTTCTCTTGCTGGAGCATTCTGGATGGAGACAATAAACTGAAGGTAAAATTTCAATTGTTTTCTTTCCAGTCTGCTAAAAGCCTATTTTAACAAGAGGGTATAATTTCCTTCTTGTCTGTATGTTTGTAGGTTTTTGCATTTTCATAAGTTTTAGCAAATTCCAGACTGACACTTTTTATAGATTGGTCCTACTTTTTGTGCTTATCTGACAAGCCCTCTCATCCACATTCTAGGCATGTCCTTGGAAACCGTGCCCTGAATCAAGTTCCTAATACGTAAATACGAGTGTCTTCAGGTACTTTCTTTTCTCAGTGTTTTATCTTACAAGAAACTTCATCTTAACCCAATTTCCTTTTCAAGTCTTTGGGCCACGAGGTGAAGACTAAAATTATCAACACTTTTTGAAATGCTCTTTTCCAGTATTTTCCTCTTTTAGAATATTGTGCAGCAATTCTCATGCTCCAAGACCTACCTGCCAATCTAACAGGATGTATTTGGTGAGCACGTAGATCTTCTTTCCTCAAAAACCGTGGCTACAGTGGCCCTGGGGCTGGAGGGGTCTGTGCACTGTGGTAGTGAGCAGGCCCCCTGGTTTCTACACCCACCAGCGCCCGCCTGCACCCACTCCCTCTTCAAGCTGTGAGGGTCAGCAGTCTCTCCAGACACTGCCAAATGCTCCCTGGGGACAGAACTGCCCCTGATGGGGAACCACTGTCCTGAACTCTTTCAGGGACGAACGTGAACCTGTCCAAACCTTCTGTGACGACAGAAACGTGCCACAGCTGCCTGATGTGGGGGCCAGTAGCTCCATGAGGCTATTAAACACTTGAAATGTGGACAGTACGGCTAAGAATTCTTAACTTTATTTAACTCCTACATATATTGTGAGGATGAGGTGCTCAGCATGGAAAACTGAATAGGTTTCTGACCGAATCCTTTCCTTTGTTAAACTCGTCTATGACATTGCTAGATGATGAAAATTTGGAGAAAAGGGATGTTTCAATAACAAGTCCTATTTCCAAACATTTCAGGCTCATTTTGACTAGGCATGTGTTAAAGATTGCAAGTTTAGAAATTTAAATTGTCTTTCAAAGAGAAAAATGACACGTTTTATAAGAATGTTAAAAAAGTACTCTATATAATTCCTTGAAAGAAAAGGAGAGCCAAACCAGGATTGAAAGAAAACATTTATTGAATCAATACTTTCTTTTTAATATCTACAAGCCAACACTGAACTCATTTTATTCAAGAATGAACACAATGTACAAAAAAAAAGTATGCTTATATTATAAAAATATGTCAATTTATCTTTTGGGTGCTGAGCAGGTCATTTTAAACAACATCAAGGCAAACTTGCTCTGTAATGAAGCTGCTATAATTTAACAAAATGAAAGCTAATATACTCTCATATCTTTAAAGGCCCACGGATAACACAGCCCTGGAGACACTGATGGAGGGCCAGAGTCGCCGTTTCCAGGCTCCGTGTGCTGACACCTGTCGTGCCGGGAGCACCTGTGGCCGGAATGCAGGTCACTGATGACTGGCTCTGTGTCACTAGGCAAACCTTCATTCCACTTCCCTTGTTTAACAGTTGTTAGCATCTACTTCAATACAGTATTAACAGTCTATCCTATTTCTTTAATTAGCTTCATTTTAAGACGAGAGGCCAATATTGCCATGGGAACCAAACTACCGGAGACTCTCAACCCCACCTGTGCGTGTGGAAAAGCTGCCCCCTCCACACTCACACACCGTCAAGCCCTCCTGAAAGATCTGTGTCCAAAGTTAGTATCTTAGAATTTTTGGTAATTTTCTTCTTGAATTTACTGGCACCTTCCCTAGCCTGTGCCCTTGTACACAGTGGGGCTGCACAGCGCAGCCTCCGGGTTACCGTGGAGACACGCCCCAGCACAGGCCGAGCGTTTGGTCCTTGGAGAAGCAGAAAAGAGAGCAATTGGAAAATACAAGCAAATCATGGAAGGGACTATGGCTCCCTGTGTGGTTGTCCCAGGAGTTGTATGACAAGTATAAAAATTGTATTAATTTTTAAAGTCAAAGTAGACTAAATGGCACCAGTGCTGACAATGTCAAGAAAATCCAGTCCGTTGGTTAAAGAGCCGGCCCGGCATGCAGCAGCATCCGGGCAGCAGGAGGCTGGCTGAGCGGGGTGATAGTGCAGACTTGCTCTCCAGCGGAATCCAGAACACAGTACCCACGCAGCGAATTAATGACACGAGAGGAATTAAAGTTCAGAAGTTATTAAGCTGCAAAATGCCTATTTTTGCTACTAAGCATAAATGTTTTTTCCTTGACAGATTCTCTCCCTGGGGGAGGCTCACACCTGCAGGAGTACAAGGACCTGGCGCTGCCCCTGCTGCACACACTGCACGAGCCGGGTTCCCAAGAACGGGGGGGGCAATGCTTGCGTGCTTTGCCTCCACGAACGTAATATTTATTCAGTTACCTTTTCACAAGGACTTGGGACTAAGGGGAAGAAATTTTTTTAAAGGTAATTGAAAGTGATAATTTTTCTAATTCCTTAGCACTGAGTTTTTAAAGAGGCCCTGTTTGCTTCATGAAATGTTAACCTGACGTGGACACAGGATTTACATTTTAACAAGAATGCAAACCACTAACTGGTGGAAGAATAAACCAATTTTGGAACTGAAGCAAAGGTTTTTCTCACCTATTCCACAGTCACCAGAGAGACAGTTCTCAGGGACAACGACTCAGGTCAGTGGGCTGCACTGTGCTGCCCCCAGTGCCCCAAATATGTGGAGTGTGGGAAGGCCAATAAACTGCTACCAGGTACCATGACACTAACATACACTTGAGACACGTGGGAACAGACTGAGCGCACAGGGAGACAGACCGTCCAGAGCTGCTCGGGATGGATGGGGGCGGGTATCCGGCCGCCCCGGGTCCTCGCCCGCAAAATAAATAGAGTGAACATTTACAACAGAAGGCAGGCCTTATGAATGCAAGCTCCCCCTTTACTATAATTCTAACTAAATCAAAAAGTCCTTTCTAACAAGCTGCACGTGACCTTTTTGTGTGCATGGGCGTGACCTGGCTCACCTGCGTCTACGCAGCATCCCCACCCCGGGGGCTCCCGCACTCGGCCACCTCCGAAAGCATGCAGACGTCAGCTCTGCCGGAGTTCCAGATGAACAAAAATGACCCCTGTGCTTGTGGGTCTCATACCGTCCAAAATATACATAAAGGTGACAAATTACAGCTAATAGCAGGTCCTTGCTTACCCATAAAATCATAAGGCAGGTGGAAAGAGATATTTAAAATGAAAAAAAAAATGCAGAATAGTGCTAGCATTCACACAAAGATCATGCTAAGGTCAGACCCATGTTGATAAAAATTGAAGCCATGATGTAAAGAACTGTATCCATGAGTCCATGGGCGCGCGGCCACCGAGGGGGAGGCGGGGGACACTGGCGGTGGCCGCTCCGGCGGAGCCGTGACGTCTCGCTGGAGGAATCACAACGGGAGGGGCACGACACCATCACACTTCTTTTGTATTTGAAAAGAAAAGCAATCACGACAAAAAAAGAATTAAAAAAAATGGAAAAAGGAAACAAATTCACAATGACCTACAAAACCAAAAGAAGAATCCAGATTATTTTATACTTTAAGGGTTCATACTTTTTAAAAGTTTATTATTTTATCAACAGCAGGGTATTAAATATAAAATTACTTCACTACACATATGCCAACACTCAAAAGACATAAAAATGGAAACTTGTCCCCGGAATCTCAGTCCAAGCCTCCCCAACCAAGTGTCTCAATGTGTTTAAAGTTCTTCGTAAGGAAAAGAGCCGCCAAAACTAACACTCAGCCTGCAGAAGGGCTGTGACCATCACCTGAAATGTTTGGCCAAGTAAAAATGCTTGTGCTGCTTGAAAAGAGAACAAAATCCAGTTGACCCTTGAAAAAAACTGGGGTTGGGGCACAGTCAAAAATCTGTGTCTAACTTCTGACTCCCTCAAAACTTAGCGCTAAGGCTTCTGGTCAGCAGTTAACAGCCGACTGACTTGTAGCTGGTGTATGTATGTATCGTTATAGACTGTATTCTTGCAGTAAAGTTAACCAGGGAAAAGAAATTTGTTATTAAGGAAGACACACATACAGTATTTATAGAAACACGTCCATGTACAAGTGGACCTGTGCAGTCCAAACCCATGTTCAAGGGTCAGTGGCACCTCTCCCCACCGAGGCTCAACGACGGCGCCCTGTCGTGGGCTGGCCGCCGGCCGCGCCTGGCCCGAGGTACTCACTGGAGGGGGCTATCCCGCCTTCGTGTCCACCAGCTGCATCTGCACGCCGGCAGCCATGCCGCCCCCGTAGCCCCCCTTGGACTGCATCTGGTTCTGAATGGAGCTGACCTGAAACGAGACAAAGTCAGGAATTAAAGGCCAGTGCAATTAACCAATTTTTATCTCCGTATTTTGGCTACATTTTTAAGAAGGGTACTTTTTTATAGGAAAATAACCTATAAAAGTATTTTAAAGACATAAAATTTTAGAATAAAAGACTTAGAAAGTATGACAGCAAATACCGAAGCTAGTAATTAAAATGTTTTGCCACACTCCCCCACTTTCTGCTTCCCAAATATAAAAATCATGTTGGTGATCCAGAAAGCTCTTGGTAACTTTTCAAAATAAGTCAAAAGTATACAAATCAAATCAACTTTTATCTTAATTTGCATACACCTCACATAAATGGTCACCTCGGTTACTTACAAAAATAAGTATAAAGTTGGACCAGTCGAAGATAAATTTTAAAAGTCCATGCAGTAACATTTACACACTCGAATACTTGACACAGTCTCAATACGGTCTGACAAACTAAGGGCATCTAAGAATCCGGAGACCTGGGCTCTGGTCCGGATTTACACGGGTGGAGCTCTGGGTGAACTCTGCCCTCCCTGAGCACAGGTGTCTGGTGGGTAAAATGGTTAACACGCTCATCTCGCTGCACTACGTTACTGGGCTGTGTTCTGACAGATTAAGAGATACATCAACACCAGGGCACTTTCTTTGCTGAAACCAAGGCTCAAAGCTGTCTGCAGACTGTGACGGGCTCTCAGTGCGGCCTCGACCCCTCGCTGCACCCGTCAGACGCGGTCCGGGAGCAGAGGAGGTGGGGCGACGAGGACTGCAGCGCAGTACGGAGTCAGCGCACCTCTGCCAGTCGGCTTTCACAGACATCGCAGGTCTATGTAGAAACAATCTTGACATTTTTACATGATGCCATGTACATTTTTTCCCTCCAAAAGTGAGTTCAATTTCAAACGGAAGCATGTGGGTTGAATGTATTAGGGTGATTGCGAACGTACAGTATTCGAACACACTCTAGGGCTCTATTGTAAAAAGAGTCACAGAACTCTTTCTAGCAAGAAGTGAGCACAAAAGGCAGCCTTGGGAACAACCGTGTATTCGGGGGGAGAAACTGCAAGTCATCCGACCGTCCGGTAACCTGTGTGGCTGCTTCACAGGCATCCACAGCCTGGTTCTCAGTCTAGCTGCTCAGTTCTTAAATATTTCCTTGCATAAACAGCATGCCTGTGGTTTTGTCTTATTTGCACTATTACTGCACAGGAGAAGAGAATTTTCTCACCCGATCAGCCTTCTGCAGGTTAGAACTATCAATGAGAGTTCAAGAGACAGACTTCACAATACCCAGCCTAAACGAGCTCTCCGAGCGGGAGGGGGGGGGGGGGGGGGGCGGGTGCTACATGTGGCTTCAGAGGCAGCAGCCAACTAGTAAAACAATATAAGCAATGACTACAAAAAGTTTTAGTTCTTAACAGCATAAAAATTCCACCTCAGCAGGCAGAAGGTGCTGCGCAGAGACTGCAGGTGCACCGCCCCCACCCCCCCCAACACACAGGGCCCGCTGACCCTGCGTCTCCCTTGGCGGGACAGGGCGCCCTGCAAGGGATAGACCGCGTTCCACTGACACGGGTGGTGAGCAACAGAGCTCCGCACAGCAGTGGGAGGCACTCCCTGAACACAGAATGCCAGATGAGAAACTTAAAGGATATTCTGAACTGTACATAAGGTTTTAAAAATAAATACCATGAACACTTAATTTGTACTATGCAGTTAAGAGAAGTGAGGAAGATGACATCTGTTGATAAGATATTAAAACTGATCACGTACAGTAAGTTTGGAGCATTTAATAACTACATTAACAAGTCACAGGGTCCCACTTCGTCCTGCCAGCCCACGCTGACCCAGGAAACCCAGCCGCTGCTCTGCTCTTGCACTGCCACCGGACACTTCCTACAGATTTAGAACAAATAAGCTGTTTCCTACAGATGATACAAATGTCATTCCTTTGCTTACCAGTAGCTGAACTGACAAAGTTGTTTGCCTATCCAGGACACTCACCTACCTGTTTTAAAAATCTGTTCTCTGTCAAACCTTTTGTTGATGCTGTCCAGTGAGTATGTACTATGGATCGTAATTTTGTTTATAAAAGCCTACTGACCTCTGGGTCCCAAATGCCATAGGGATCGTTTAGAAATCTGGGTACTTAAGACACAGGGGAAAGAGGCCCTCGGTATTCAGTGGCTTGTTCCAGGGCACACCCTCCTTTCCCGACACTTCCATTGGGCTGCACTCCGTTTTCCTCTTAGGTAAAATTAAGGAATAAAAGACTTAAGCTGATTAAATCTAAAGTCTATTCTAAAATTTGCTGGTTATTTCTATAAAAGACAGCCAAGAGGTGTTTTTTACTCTCCTTCTTCCTAGTTTACTGTCAAACCCCTTAAGGTACATACGTATTCAGGACAAAGGTGCCTATGAAGAGTTTAGTACCTAAAACAGAAACACTCACACACTTGGCAGATTAGATGGGAGGTCAGTATCTCACTGTTCCCTTTATTCGCTTCGACACTGACGTTATGCACCTACATCCAACATGGACAGAGTCAGCTATAGCATCGCATAACCTGGGACACAGGTTTCGTGTCGCTGTGCCCAAGGCCTCGTCCGCACGTCCGCCATACTTACTGAATTCATCCCACTGAACAGGTCTCCTGATCCAACGTGAGCTGTGTGTACAAAGTTGGTTGGCTCTCCGATCATACTTCGGTCAATCCGACGCCGCCGCTTCTAAAACGTGGTAACAGTGTGTTGAGAAAATGATCTTGTTAACAAAACACTGACTCTGGATGAATGACACTGTTCAATAATAAAATAAATTTTCCCAGGACACAAAATCACCCAAATCTTGGACTACCACAATTACTTCCTATGATAAAACCCCCAAGAGGATATACACACAAAAAATGACTGAAGCAAAATAATACGTTCTTTAGAACTTAAATGATTCGGTCTAGCTTTGGCCCTTCATCATACTAATATAATAACTAAGGTGTTTTGGGGGGTTTTTTTTTTTTAAAGAAATAAGACAAACGCTCAGTTATCAGTAACCACTATTACTAGGAAAGACGCACTGGGACGTGAGCGTGCTGTCCAGTTTCGTGCCCATTCTGGGGACAGCTGCCCAGGCCACTGTAGCAGCCCGGCTCTCCAGTCCTCCGGCTTGGGGCTCTGGGGCCCTGGCCGGCAGGCCCAGAGTCTACTAGCAGCTCGCTCAGCCTGTTTACTTTCCCTTGCATCAGCACCCTCCTGAAACTGCAGTTTGCCTCAAAACTAAGGCAAATTATGTATGAATTTGTTGGATTAGGTTGCCTTTCAACATATTTTTTTGTCTGTATCTCCTGAAATGTTGGTAAGATCCTGCTAAACCCCAAAAACTTATCAAGACAGCCCCAGGCGACAGCTTCCCCGGATTAGCACATGGTTTTCTACAGAGCTGCAACAGCAAATAGTCACGCGCTAATTTCAGATGCCCGTGCACATGCTCACTGCTCTGGAGCCTTGCTGCTGCAGAAACCCACATGGGTGCCGACCAGACTGCACTTTTCCCAAAGCCTTCCCGAGCACCGTGGCCACCTGGCTCAGCCTGAAGCCCTTCCCCAGCAGGCGAGGACATATTTCAAAGAATAAGATCTACTTCCAGGCCACTGGGAGCCCGGTCACCCCTTGCCCTGGGAACACACACGAGCATGACTGCCTCTGGAAGAGGCTGCTGGGTTAAGCAGAAGGCTATGCTCAGCCCACTCTATGTTAAGCGATTTGCTCTGGCCACTGAGTGCAGGAAGATGCGGGCAGAGAAGAGTCACCATGGTGCACTCCGGCCACCCCACTACCCCACCCTGAACTGTTTGAAAAAATGAACGGATATGATCATGAAGCGATGTGCTTGTGAAAGAGGGGTATTGATACACATTCATAAATAACATACAAACATTCTCGGTACTGAGGATGTTTAAAAGCAGATGCCTAAACTGATTCAAACAGACTGCTCACACTGAAAAGCAAAGGAAAGACTTCAACTTGTATCATAATGATTGTTAGGTAATTAATTTATAAATCTGAAAATAGTTCTAAAGTTGAACTTTACTGAGTCAGAAGTCACACTTTCCCTTTGGTATTGGGAGGTTTCTTCATGCTCTCTAGTCTCACCTTGATTTTAAGGTAAAAGGTAGAAGCTTTCAGCCCTTCCTTCCAGAAGGCTGGATGGAGCACAGCTCTTAAAGCAGGGCAATGGTGCAGCTGGTTTTAAAGGGCTACTCCACGGCAGCTACTGGTAGAAAGCTGGGTGGAAAGGCAGACAGGGGAATTCATTACAATGCTGGTGGAAGAAGACTGGGTTCAACTTCCAGCAGAGATGGGAAGAAGTGGAGAGATCTGAAAGGTGTTCAGTGGATAAAATGAACAGCACTGGCTCACTGGCTGGATTTGGGAATTGAGGGAAACAGGAGGGAGAGACACAGATTTCAGATCTGAGAAGCATGCGTACAATTCGCTGGGCTATACAATCCCAGAAGAGGACCAGGCTCTAGGAAGATGCAGACCCAGTTTAAGACACTAAATGTGAGGGATCCGTGAGACATCCAAGTGCAGAGGGCCATCGAGAGGGCCAGCTGGACATACGGAAACGGGGTTCTGAGAGGTTAACCTGGGGATGAGAAACCAAGCCACCAGCACGACACGGCTGTGAGTTCAGGAGACTCCCTCGAAGTGCAGAGAGGAACCCATTAAGGTTGGGTGGAGGGAAAAACCATTAAGGGAGGCCAAAAGAAACACCCCGAGTCCAGAGGAGAATCAGGTGTGTCTTCTTGAGAGTGTCATGGGGGACGGCAGCAACACAGCTGGAGAGCACAATCTCAGGCTGAGTTGTGTCCGCTGGACTCGGCACACGGGGCGCGAGCACTGCCGCGAGGGCAGGGTCTGGGGGGTGGGGGGCAGCAGGGGTGAGGACAGCAGAGGGCTGGGGGGCGTCCGGGGTGCAGGACTGGAGAGAGCAAACAGGGAGCCCAGAGAAAGCCTGGCCTCCTGGGCAGGGAGAAGACAGACGGCAGGAGCTGAGGGGAGAAGAGGAAATGCGGTCAGACTGAATTTTTTCCCTTGAAGATAAGACAGACTTGATGATGCTTAATTTCTGATGAGGCAGATCCGTAAGAGAGAAGAGGCTGAAGGTAAAGAAAAATAAAGGGTTGTCAGCATTAAAAGGTGACAGAGAAGGTCGAAAGGACGGGATCCGATGGGCCAAGGTGTTCTGTGAACTTGTTACCACGTTCTTAATGAATCCAAGGCCTCGCCGCTAAGTACGATTAAATATTTTAAAACACAGAAATGTGCTCTTTCCCAGTGCACACAGACGGAGACCAGCACACTTTCTCCGCGCGCTGCATGGAGAGTGGGAGAGACGAGATTTCACTCGAGGGCCGAGGAGGGGAACTCCGGCGTCGCCTCCGCGGAGGAAAACAGGAAGCAGCGCCGCCACTGTGCCCCGCGCCGAGCTGCGGTCAGCAGAGTGCCCGGCTTTCCTGGAAGCACTTCATTCTTCACAGGGATCGTTATGAAGACTGTCGACATCTGGATAATTCTTGCCACCCTAAAAATATTAACTCTTACTCTGCATAAGGTCAAGAACTAAAGGGACACCAAAAGGAACAGCTGTGCTAGGGTGAAGGGGATCGGGGAAAATGCCGCCTGCCGGGACGCTTCTACATAACTACTCCCATCACAGTTACAGTCGTCGGTAAAGACAATGAACTAGTAACTGGAGTAGATGCAAGTAGGAGAGATGTGAAAAGTGCCACTCTGTGAACATGTCTGCATCCTCGTGCGAACAGATCAATTATAAAAGCACGCTTATTTATGGGACAGTGGGGACCTTTAAAACCTGACTTGAGCCCTGGCTGACGCAGCTCAGTGGATTGAGCGCGGGCTGCAAACCAAAGTGTTGCAGGTTCAATTCCCAGTCAGGGTACATGCCTGGGTTGCAGGCCATGACCCCCAGAAACCCCACATTGATGTTTCTATCTCCCTCCCTTCCCTCTCTAAAAATAAATAAATAAAATCTTTAAAAAAACCCACAAAAAAAACCTGACTTGATGTTAGATGATACTAGGAACCATTTTAAACTTGCTTTGAGGTATAGTAATAGTACTGCAGTTATCCTTTTCAAAAGTTCTTGCTCAGCAATAAAAATAAGTGAACGATTGATACATACACTACAACATGGATGAATCTCAAAACAATTGTGCTGAGTGAAAGAAACTGCACAAAGAGGTTCACAGCCCTTCATAGGAAATGCAAACTACTATATGGGACAGAAAGCACAGCAGTGGTTGCCTGGGGAAGTGGGGAGGGGTGAGGAGGAGCAGGATTACAAAGAGAGCTGAAAACTTTTGGGAGTGGGTGGGTATGTCCACCATCTCGATTGTGGTGGTTTCATGGACCTATGTCCAAACTCATCAAATTGTGCGCTTTAAATAGGTGCCATTTGCTGTATGCCAGCGACGCCTCGTTAGAGCTGTTTAAACCCCAGAGATGCACACTGAAATGTTCTGGGGTCAAACGCATGCCCACATGTGTTTCAAATTCTCCGGGGGAGAGGGGGACAGCTGGGCCCCGGTAACCGCTGAAGCTGAAGCTGGTGCTGCACACATTCGGGGGTGGGCAGCGGTTCTCTCCGCTGCCGGTGCACATTGGATAATTTTCCTACTAAGAAGTCTCTTAACAGACTTAATTCTCCTAGCCTTACAATTTCACATAAAACTTAAGTATTGTGTGCCAGTAAAAATGCTCTCACACAAGTATAAAAAAATAAACATTTAATTTCATTAATTTCATGTCTGATTTCCATCGGAACTAATTCGTCCTCCTCCTTTCCAATGCTTACAACTCTAAAGTCATTTCCTACCCACTTCCTGTCCTCCTCTCAAAACATTAGAAAATGTACTTTAAGCTTTTAAAGTTGTTTTTTTTTTTACTGATTTTAGAGGACAGGGGACAGAGGGAGGAAAGGAAGGAGGACATCGATTTGTCCTCCCATTTACTCATGCATTCGTTGGCTGGTTCTTCCACGTGCCCTGACTGGAGATCAAACCTGCATCCCTGGCGTATCATCAAACGCTCTAACCAGCTGAGATCCCCCTGCCAGGGCTAGAAGATATACTTCAAGTTTTTTAGAATACATACTGCAGAGCTACCAAATAACATATAGCTAACTACAGTATCAATCTGGTTTATGTATTCATTCATAAACCAAATTCATCACTCGCATTACGAATTCCTTCTTCGAAAGTGAAACAACTCAAACACAACAACAAAAACGGTTTTCCTGAACCCCATCGTTGCACAAGGAGAGGAGGCTCCCAACCATGAGCCCGAGGGTCTTACTGCTCACACCTACGCTCTCATACAGTGGCTGGGGGAGAGGGCAGGTAGAATGGACGCTGTGGTTACAGTAATGTCATCAAGGCAACTATTATGAAACTTAAAAATTCCTAGGCAAACATTTTAAAAATTTGGAACGTAAAATGCAGATAAAATATCATTCTGTGGTTTTTCTTCCAACAGACCCTTCCTTGGTTTCCCACCGATTTCTTAGTGTCTGTTCAGCTGGCATGAGCTGGTCTTCTCTAGGGCAGCCTAGGTCCCTTTTCTTCCCCTCCCATGTCTTCACTTTATTAACATCGTGAACCCAAGCTCTCCTTTCTGGGCTTTAGACTGTATATTCAACTGCATACCAGACACCACCGTGTGACTGCTGAGAGAACACCCAAGTCTCCTATGTCCAAAACTGAATGCATAAACTTACTTCTGCAACCCTTCCTCCTCTTCATTCCGTTTTGATAAACACTTCTCAGTATTTCAAGCCACATTTGAGGGCTGTGCCTTTCCCTTCCTCCTCCCTCAGACCAGCATCACATCCTGTGACTCTGCCATTACCCTCCCAGTGCCCCAGCTTCTTGCCTGGATCACTGCAGTGGCCCCTCATTTTGTTTCCGCTTTGACAGCCTCCTACCTCCTCCCAAAATTCTATACCCTGTAACCTAAATCTGCCTTTCCAAAGTACAACACTGAGCACATGTCACTATCCATTTAAGAATCCTCAATGGTTTTCCAAAACTTTGGGGATAAATTCAAAACACCACAACCTGTGAAGTCCTGTTTATGCTCCAACCTCAGCTGTTACTACCTCCTTCCCCGTACTCAAAGCTTTCACCAGCTGCCTGCAGTCCCCTAAATACACTCTCAGCACTCTGCCCTCTGTCTGGAATAATTCTTCCTACTGCTCCTTGGTCTGACTCGGGCCTGCCTTCTCCCGCCCTCCAGTCTGGGGCTGGGGGCTCATTCTCCGTGCTCCCTGAGAGCCTGTATTCACCTCCATCTACCAAAGAGGTCCCATCTCTTGCCTGATTTAAACAGCCCACTGGGTGCAAAGAGTGCTCCTCTATGGGGAGCACACACAGAATGGGGGCCCACCAGGGCCGGCACCCTCCACAGCCCACAGCAATTCATCAACAAACTCTTTTTGAATGAATCCATCTATGAATGTATAGACATCACATTCACATAGTTTTTAGGGCTTCATTTTCAACACAGGTTTTTGTAGCAACAAAAACAGTCCACTTCCCTCGCCTTTTCAGAATAACCACCAAGTGCAGGTTCTGTAAAAACAATGCCTAATCGCTCAGAGGTTAAAATGTCCGCTAAGACTGTGCCCCAGGCAGCTCAGTGTGCAAACTGCGTGCCAGCCACGCAGTGGGGATGAAAGGCCCAGGTCCCACAGGGTGATGGCATGACACTGCCTGAGACGGTTCTAGAAATAGGCAGAGTGACTGAAAGGGCCTGCCATCAGGGGAGGCACAAGAGGCTGGTACTCGAGACTCAAAGTCAGCAAGCAATCCCTTGGTCCAACGTGGCCTAAGCTCATGAAGGCCGAAAGAGAAGGACACACTGCTGGCTTACCCTGTGAGCTGCAGAAAGTCTGCTGAGCTGTGAAACTGAATCCCCTCCTGTGAATTACACCAACTAGGCCCAGTTCCCAGACTGTGTCCGGCACCCAGCAAACATGCCAGTGGTGCGCCCCACCAGGTACAGCCAGTAGGAGGGCGATGCAATGGTAGTCAATATAAGTATGGTGCTCTGTGACCCGCCGACCTGAGACAGTTCCAGGTCTCCCAGGTCTCAACACCAGAGCACACACTCCTCAAACATGTCTTTGTGAAACACGACTTGCAGGGGTTGCTGTGGAAAAACCCGAACTGTATGAAAGTCAACATGGAACTGGCAAGGAGGGCAGCAGCGGTCACTCGGAGCCATAGTGCAAGCGGAGAGTGTGCGATGCCTAACAGGCACACCCATCCCATGAGCAATTATAGCTACTTTAAGAATGAAATAAAATTTTTTTTCTTCTTTTAATTTATGTGCATTACTTCTTTAATGCTAAGTTGTTAAGACAAAGTTGCTTGCACCAAACTAGTTAAATAAATCTGTAGAGTATTCCTCCTGGCCAGGGCGCCATGGAAAAATTATGAGTGTTTAGGACACCAAAATCAAAGTCTGGCAACCTCCGAAATAAACTAAGTTAACTTTTTTAAAAAACACTGACAGCCTAACCCTCTACCAGGCATTTCTAAAACAAGTAGTAGTGTTTCTCTGATGGCCTTAACAGTGCTTCCAAGTGTGTAAGTTGCTTTCAAGTCGCCTATTATCCATCCAGTTCATATGACAGGGAAAAAAAGACTAAAAAAAGCTGTAACAATACTGTTGACCCTTAAACAATGAGGGGGTTAGCTTAAGGGACTTACAGACAAGCTGACCAATATCACAGTACAGGGGTGTCAGAAAGAGAAAACAGGCAGACCAAGGCAGGACGCTTATTAAAGGAATACTAGCTGAAAACTCCCCACCCTGGGGAAAGAAACAGACATCCAGACCCAGGAAGCCCAGCCAGTCCCAATAAGATGACACAAGAGGTCCATACCAAGACACATTACAAATGACAAAAGTTAAAGACAAGGAAAGAGCCCTGGCTGGCATAGCTCAGTGGATTGAGCACGGGCTGCAAACCAAAGTGTTGCAGGTTCGATTCCCAGTCAGGGTACATGCCTGGGTTGCAGGCCATGACCCCCAGCAACCACACACTGATGTTTCTCCCTCTCCCTAAAAATAAATAAATAAATAAATAAACAAAAAAAAAAAAAAAAAGACAAGGAAAGAATCTTAAAAGCAGCGCGAGAAAAACAAATAAGGGACTCCACCCATAAGACTATCAGATTTTTAAGCAGAAACATTACAGGCCAGAAGAAGTGGCACAATCCATCCAGGTGCTGAAAAGAGGTGAGGGTTGGGGTGGGGGGGGGGGGGGTGCAGCCAACCGTGTACCAGGAAAGGTTGTCCTTCAGAATTGGAAGACTTTTCCAGACAAGCAAAAGCTGCAGAAATTCATCACCACTCGGTAAGTCATATAAAAATGTTAAAGGGAGCTTTCAGGCTGAAATGAACAGACGCTAATTAGTAACAGGAAACCATGAGCATATAAATCTCACTAGTAAAGGTAAATTATATGTAGAGATAATATCAGAATACTCCAATGCTGTGAGGGTGGCGGGCAAATCAATAAATTTGTACTTATATAAATTTATAAATCTACTATGAGAAATAAAAGATGAGTAGTTAAAACTGTTAAGTACAATAATTTGTTAAAAGATACACAAGGTAAATACATATAAATTGTGACATCAAAAACAAAAAATGTGCAGGGAAGAGTAAAAATTCAAAGCTTCAGTATGAGTTCAAACTTATCACCAGCTTAAAAAGACAATTATAAATGTTTTATGTGAGCCTCATGGTAACCACAAAGACAGTAGAGGGAAAGGAATCTAACTAAGCACACTACTACAGAAAATCATCAAATCACAAACAAAAAAAAGAACAAAGGAATTATAAAGCAACCAAAAAGCAATTAGCAAAATGGCAACATTAAGTCCATACCTATCAATATATTATTTCTTTACCAGTGTGGCTCAGTTGGTTGGAGCGTCATCCTGTAACCCAAAAGGTCATGGGTTTGATTTTTGGTCAGGGCACATGCCTAGGTTGTGGGCTTGGCCCCTGGTGAGGACACATACAAGAAGAAACTGATTACACAGAAATAGAAATCACATGGAGGGTAATCAGCGGAGAGAGAGGAGAATGGGGAAAGGGGTAAGGAATAAGAAACATAAATGGTAAGCACAAAATAGACAGGGGGAGGTTAAGAATGGGAAATGAGGAAGCCAAAGAATATGTACGACCCATGGACATGAACTAAGGTGGGGCAATGATGGTGGGAGGGGGTGTACAGGGTGAAGGGGAGTAAAGGGGAGAAAAAATGGGACAACTATAATAGCATAATCAGTAAATATATTTTTAAAAAGAAAATTTTTAAAAAGCAGCAACTGATCAATGTTTTCCTCCCTCCCTTCCCCTCCTCTAAAATCAGTATGCCCGTGTTCATGTGAAGATTGGAAAAAGAAAAACAAGACCCAACTACATGCTGCCTACAACAGACTCATTTCAACTTTGAGGATGTATCCAGAGGTAAGTGGAGGAATGAAAAAAAAAATAGTGCATGCAAACAGAAACCAAAAGAAAGCAGGGGAAGCTATAGTTACACTAGACAAAGGAGACTTCAAGGCATACAGTGCAATAACAAATTAGGTCATTATAATAAAGCGGTCAGCCCAACAAAACAACAAAATGTTTGTAAATATTTATGCACTCAACATGAAGCACCTAAATGTAAAAGTAAATATTAACAGGCCTAAAGGGAGAAATGGCAACACTGTAAGAGTAGGTGACTTCAATATTGTACTTGCAAAAACTAATACATCATCCAGGCAGAAAATCAGTAAGGAAACTTTGTATTTAAATAACATGTTAGATCAGATGAACTTGACATTTATAGAACATTCTATCCAACAGCAGCAGAATATACATTCTCCTCAAGAGCAAATGGAACATTCTCTAGGGCAGAAGACGTAAAATTACATCAAACATCTTTTCTGACCACAATGGTATGAATAGGAAATCAATTACAAGAAGAAAACTGAGAAATTCACAAATATTTGGAGCATAAATGACATGAGAGGGGTCCAAAACAAACCCGGAATTATCTTCTGGAGGGCGGGCCCCTGGTGCTACAGGCTCCCCTTCTAGGTGAGTGTCCCAGGGACCCCTCTGTATCCACGTCCCAGCGGGCACTGTCCTGCAAGGCTGTGTTTGGCTTCAGTGAATTTTTTTGAGGAGTCTTTCAACACCTTTGCCCATTTCATGATGGGTGATTTATAAATGCACCTGCCCACACTGTGCTGAGTGTTCTCCAGTTTTTGACCAAAGATTGCATGACCCCCATGGCCCACCACCCTCCCTGTTCACCTGACCTCACCTCTAGTGACACTTTTTTGTTTCCCCGATGAAAAAGTCCTCAAAGGGAAACATTTTGCTGACCTAGAAGAGGTGAAACAAAAAAACAAAAAAGCAGAAATACTAAAAGTTATCTAAATCAATGAGTTCAACCATTTTAAGCAGTGAAAAAAAGGTCTCAATAGGAGTATTGCATCAAGTGGGGAGTACCTGGAAAGTGACTGAAATTTAAACAGGTAATAATAAATATAAAAATTTTTATAAATAAATGGCTATAAAACATACAAAAACTTATGGGATGTAACAAAAGCAGTTTTTAAACAATAAGCTCATAGTGAAAATGCCTATATTAATAGGAAAAAAAAAAAACAAAACCAGAGCTATACCTCAAGAACTAAGGGAAAAAAGAAATTAAAACCAAGTTAGTAGGAAAAAAGAAAATAACAAAGTAGAAATAAATGAAATAGACAAAAAAGTCAAAAGAAAAAAAAATCAATGAAACTAAGAGCTACTTTTTGAATTATAAACAAAACAGACAAACCTTGAGCTAGACCTAGCAAGAAGAGGACTCAAATAAATGAAATCAGAAATGAAAGAGGAGACTGATACCACAGAAATAAAAAGGATCTTAAGAGACTATTATGAATAATTACACACCAAGAATTGGACAACCTGTAAGAAATGGATAAATTCCTAGTAAACACATAGCAACCAAGGCTGAATCATGAAGGAATTGAAAATCTGAACAAATAACAAAGGAGATTTAATCAGTAATCAAAACCCCTCCAAGAAAAATACAGGACCAGATGGGTTTACTGCTGAATTCTAACATTTTAAAAAGAAATAATACTAATCCTTCTCAAACTCTTCCAAAATCTAAAACACTCCCAAACTCGTTTTACAAGGCCAGCATTGCCCTGATACAGAAACCAGACAAGGATCCCATAAGAAAAGAAAATTATAGGCCAATAAACCCTGAATGCAGATGCAAAAAATTTCAACAAAATACTAGAAAACTAAATTCATTACAAATACATTAAAAGGAGCACACACCATGGTCAAGTGGGATTTATTCCAGGGATGCAAGGATGTTTCAACATCCACAAACTATGGTACATCACATTAACAAAAAGAATGATAAATACAGGTGCTCATCTCAATAAATGCAGAAAAAGCACCTGACAAAACTCAACATCCACTCATGATAAACACTCAACAAACTAGGTATAAGAGGGACCACACTTCAACATCATAAAAGCCATATGTGACGAAACCATACTCAATAGGAAAAAGCTTAAAGCTTTTCCTCTAGGATCAGAAACCAGGATGCCCACTCACCACTTTTGTTCAATATGTTACTGAAGTCCTAGCCAGAGCGATTAAGCAAGAAAAAGAAATACAAGTATCCAAACTGAAAAGGAAGAAAACTATTTGCAGATAATATGATCTTGTATACAAAAAACCATAAAGGACTCCAACAAAAAACGTGGAAATTAAAGAATGAAGCTGAGGCACACACACATAAATGGAAAGATATGCCCTGTTCATGAATGGGAATACTTAATATTGTTAAAATATCCATACTACCGCCCTGGCTGGCATAGCTCAGTGGATTGAGTGCGGGCTGGGAACCAAAGTGTCCCAGGTTCGATTCCCAGCCAGGGTACATTCATGGGTTGCAGGCCAGAACCCCCAGCAACTGCACATTGATGTCTGTCTGTCTGTCTCTCTCTCTCCCCCCTCCCACCCTTCCCTAAAAATAAATAAATAAAATCTTAAAAAAAAAAGAAAAAAAAAATATTCATACTACCCAAAGCAATCTATAGATTCTATGCAAATCCTACCAAAATTCCAATTTTTTTTCAGAAATAGGAAAAAAGTTCTCAAGTTTCTATGGAACGACAAGTGACCCCAAATAGTTAAAACAATCCTGAGAAAGAAGAATAAAGCTGGCATCACATTTCCTGACTTCACACTATATTACAAAGCTACGGTAATCAAAACAGTATCATCGTGGTATAAAAACAGACACAGACCAATGAAGTAGCCCAGAAATAATTCCATGCCTATATGGCCAATTAATTTATAACAAACGAGCCAAGAATACACATGGGGAAATGACAGTCTCTTCAGTAAACAGTTTGGGGAAACCTAGACAACCATTTACAAAAGAATGAACTGGACCCCTGTCTTACAATATACCCCAAAATCAACTCAAAATTGATTAAAGAAATGCATGTAAGACCTGATACTATAAAACTCTTAGAAGAAAACATAGAGAGTAAGGCTCCTTGACATCGGTCTTGGTAGTAATTTTTTGCATTTGGTACTGAAAGCAAAACTGAACAACAAGTAGGAATATGTGAAACAGAAACTTTTGCACAGCAAATTACCAACGAAATGAAAAGGCAGCCTATGGAATGGAGCAAATACGTGGTAAGCAGTTGATATCCAACACACATAAAGAATTCATACAACTCAGCAGCAAAAACAACCACCCAACTGCCAAATGTGCAGAGGAGCCGAATACATGTTTTTCAAAGACATCAGATGACCAACGGGCACATGAAAAGGTGCTCAGCACCACTGATCATCAAGGAGGTGCAAATCAAAACCACAATGCAGTGTCAGCTCAAACCTGATAAGAGTGTTTACCATCAAAAAGACAAGACAAATTCTCTGGTTTCTCTTCAGATGGTATAAATCTTTTGCCTTTTACTAAAAAGATAAGACAAGCAAGGATGGTAAATGTTGGCAAGGATGTGGAGAAAAAGAAACCCTTGTACACCGCTGATGGGAATGTAAACTGGTGTAGCCACCATGGAAAACAGTAAGGAGATTCCTCAAAAAATAAAAGCAGAACTACGATATGATCCAGCAATTACACTTCTGGGTGCACAGCCAAAGGAAACAATCACCACCTTGAAGTGATATGCGCCTTCATGTTCACAACAACCGAGACATGGAAACAACCTAATGTCTACTGATGGACAAAGAGATAACAAGAAGGTGCCATGTATAATATTATTCAGTCATAAAAAGAGAAGGAAATCCTGCCATTCACAACAACATGGATGAACCTGAATGGCACTTCGCTCAGTGAAAGTCAGACAGAAAAAGACAAACACTGTGTGATCTCACTTATGTGTGGAATGTAAAAAAACCGAATTCACAGAAACAGAGAACAGACTGGTGGTACCAGAGGCTGGGGGTGGGAATAGGGTGAAGGTGGTCAAAAGGTATGACCCTCCAGTTTTGAGATAATTACAGTGGGGGGGTATCGTATAGCACGATGACTAGTTAACAATACTGTATTGTATATTTGAATGTTGCTGAGTAAAGCTTAAAAGTCCTCATCACGAAGAAAAGATTTGTGTGTGCAAGGTGATGGATGTTAACTAAACTGACTGTGCTGATCATAATCATTTCACAATCTATACATGTGTCAGATCATGTTGTATGCCTGAAACAAATCCAATATTACACGTCAATTATATCTCAATAAAACTGGTGGGGGCAGGGGGAGAAGAGTCTACTCCTACCTCACAGACTGGCGACAGTGAAGCATACTTCAGCCCCATCATTCTCTCACATGGCCTACCTCTGGGAACCAGATCATTTTCCTTCTCTGGCTTCCAGAGCCGGGGGCCCTCCCTGCAGGGCCAGCGGTGATGCTCAGAGACAGGGGCTTCCATGAGGGGCCACGGTGACGAGAGACAAGAGCCGCACCACAGGGAAACCAGAACACCCAACCAGAGTTACAAGCAGGCAATTATCTAAGTCCAAGTACAGAAAGACAAGATATTTTTTTATGGAAATACATATAAATAGGTGATGCATTTAAAATTTAATTCTAAGTGCAGTGCTGTCTGTATTTTACCCTTTAGAGTTTAGTAGGTGACTAACCTCTTCCCAGGTGGTATGAATTTCACAGCTGGTGACAGATGAGAAGTTTGCAGGAGGCCCCCAAATTTGTTTTTAAAAGAAACAGCTAAGCAAGTTTATAGTGACCTTTTCAAGGGCAAAATTGTCAAAAGCAAAACTGAAGGAACTAGCTGTTCTCGTTTCAGCGAGAACCTGAAGCCAACACAGGGAGTTCTTTTTCTATTTAAAGTTGGTATCTGGTTTAAGTTACATATTACAAGTATGAAAACTGAAATACAAAGTAAGTTTTTAAAAAATGAGTCTGAAATAGCTTTTCTAGTAACTAATGACACAGGTTTCAATGCTTTTGAATGTCCAAGCCTCTACAACACTTGCGATTTCTGCCACCGCAGGCCCCCTGGTTCTGCTCCTGCACATGGTGTGTGTATGCGTGCTTCGGCTGACTTCACTCAGTGACTGGCAGAACACCGTGCACACTGCACAAGGAAGACCTGATCTAACACAATGGCCTACATGTATTTTAGTACAGGAGACCAATATTGGACTTCTGACCTCTAGCACTGAAAACTGATGACTTTGTGTTGTTTTAAAGCCACTAAATGCATGATCACCGGTCAGGCAGCAATAGGAAACCAATGTACCTAGGGAGATCGATCACGTTACCTACCAAGGTCTCACAGTGACTAATGCAGGCCTGTGCATCTTCCCTGTCCCCTGTTCTCTCCTTCACACCACCACACTTACAGCCCCCCTAAAATAAACACCTTTGTGTAGCAAAAAAGCCTTGTACTTCCCCAAAACATTAACTATGTAAAACAGAAAAATCAAACTGTTCCTAATTGATCTAAGCAGTGTTATGTAATTTCCTTTCTTGTACTATGGTTTGTGTTGAATTGCTTCGGTTTGCTTAACTTAATATGAAACATGGTTTCAACACTGTCCAAAAATACCTTGCAGTACAAGTTAAATAGTTAAATGAGCAGTACATATAGTCTAATTTTTACTAAATGTTATGGGTAGATTTTTTTCCATTCCTCAGAGGCCTT
This sequence comes from Phyllostomus discolor, assembly GCF_004126475.2. Taxonomy (NCBI): domain Eukaryota; kingdom Metazoa; phylum Chordata; class Mammalia; order Chiroptera; family Phyllostomidae; genus Phyllostomus; species Phyllostomus discolor. Next base: position 5,736,748 of record NC_040915.2, on the reverse strand, counting down.
TAACCAAGAAACTCATGTGCTTTGCTCTGTTTTGCTATTTTCAGGAAAATGCTGCTGTGTTGTGACTTGCTTCATTCATTCTCCCCCAGCACCACTGTTCCCTCCTTTCTGCAACCCTAATTGGGCGCATTTTGAACTCCTGGGGTTGATCACCTGCTTTTCATAACTCGTCCCTTGTACTTCCGGTATCTGTTTGTTTTACTTACTGGAAGATTTCTTTACCTTTCAGCCCTTCTACTAGACTTCTTCATTTCATGTGTTATTTCCTTTCCAAACACTGTCTTCTCAATTTGTTCTATCCTTTCCTTTATATACATATTGTCCTGGTTCAACGAGTCCAATATCTTAATCATCTGAAGAACAGTCATGCTGTTTTGTTTTAGTTCCTTTCCATTCTCTGTCATCATCTATTTCCTCCAAGTTCTTTTAACTCAGTTAATTTTTCTTCCACTCTGGTTGTAGCCGTGAAATGCGCAGTCTCCCCTGGCCTGCGGGCCCTGCTTTGTCTTGCATGCAGACATGCTAATCATGAGGGGAACTCTGCTTGTGGCCTGAGTTTTCCAAAAGCAGCCCCTCCCATATCCCCTTCCCTCAACAGAAAAGAAGCCTAACTCTCTACTGTGTTAAGATGGATCTGAGGCACCTTAGGGGCCCCCCACCTTCTCAGTTGGGATCTTCTCAGTCAGTAAGCCTTTCCTTACTTCAAACTCCAGATGTTTTGGGTTCTGGTCTTTCGAAGCATCGGGCACACAGACTTTGGAATGGTAACACGGTGATCGTGGCATGTCCAAATGAGGCTTCCACGTGTGCACAGGCATGCTGAGTGGTGGGTTCAGCGAAAGGTGATGAAACGATGAACTGGCTTCTTCCCTGGGGAGCCCACAACTGCCAGGTCTTTTCCGTAGACCCAGTCTGTTCTCTGGAGAAGGACCTGCGAAAGGCCAGCCAGCGGGATCTGGGCCTCACTGCTGGCATTTACGGGAAAGGCGGTCACAGAAGGCCAGCTTCCTTCTTGTCAGTATCCCCTTCTCAAGCAGTAAGGTTGTGGCTGCATCTGGCAAATTTTCTATAGTCCATTCTTCAAAATTATCTCTCATCCAGGGTTACTGGATGAGAGATAATCTCCATTCTCCATTCTCTTTTTCTTTGTGGGTTTTATCTTTATATACATTTTTGTTTTTTAAACTCCTTTGTCATGGGAAGTGGGGTTTCAGGAGGGAGAGGGTGTGTGTGTGACCAGTTTAACATCCTCTCTGACAATTGGATCTCTCTTCCTGGTAACTGAAAACAAAGCAAAACAAAACCACCTGTGGTGAGAGACCTACTCTTCAAGCTTTGAGGGTCCTGTTCATTTTAAATAGAATTTACTTAAAAACAACCAACTGAAGCCCTGGCTGGGTAGCTTAGTTGCTCAGAGCATCATCCCAATATGCCAAGATTGTGGGTTCAATCTCCAGTCAGGGCACATAAAAGAAACAACACACAAGAAACCAATGAATGCACAACAAATTCTCTCTCTCAAGTAAAAAAAAAAAAAAAAAAAAAAAAAAAAAGGAAAACTAACTGAGACAAAAACAAAGTCCCTATCCCCCAAAAAATTATTCAAAGAGAGGAAATTATAATTTATCAACTCAACATTCAGAATAAGAGCACTTACTATAAGCCAGATACTCAGTAAGCACTTTACATAAATTACCTTATTCAATATACTTACTCTGTTATCAACTTTAATACACTGAGTCCTATGAGACAGGATTATTATTTCTATGTTTCTTATCATCATTCCTATTTGCAAAGGTTTAATTAATCTACTCAAGGTCAAACAGTAAATAAGTACTGGCACTAAAATTCAAACCCATATCTAAATAACTAGAAAACCAGATCTCATATGAAGAGGAGGAAAAAGAAGGGAAAACTTTTTGCTGTTTCTTAACTACCCATAAACTTTGGGGCTCCTAAAAATGAGATCAATTTCCTACTGCTCAGCACTACTGAAAGCACAAACATCCTGTGTGTCTTAGTAATTTTGTCTGCAGTATTACCTACCCGTTCTATACACGTTTAAGGCAGAAAAAGATGTGAGCAGAATGGTGCTCGCCATGTGTCTGAGTCACAGACGAACAGATTCTTTAAAAAGTGTTTCTGAAAGTGTTCAATATGCCACTGACATCATAAATTTCAGTCTCAGATAATTATTAAACACTGTATTTTCCCACAACAATGAATAGTTTACTAACTAAACTTTACCTGCCTAGTATTGATTTTTCCCTTTTCTCCTGGTTTTTAAAATAGTATTACTTTATTCAAATTTATTATTTGAATATAAAACACACCGTGTGAGACCAGAAACCTCTCCCCACTAACTCTAGACAAACGCTTACTCTTCATTCTTGCTGTTTCTAGGTTTATAAAACCCAAGAATCAGTAGAACACCCAAAACTTAATGCTATTGGTGTATTAGAAGCACCTTTATTTTAGTCATTTTAAGAATCCACTACCTCATTAAAACAAGCTGACTTTCATACCATTTACACAAGTGACAGAACTTGTAATTGAAGACTGTGTTTTCTAAATAAACATAACAATCTCCCAGATGGGGTCAGATAACTGGCACACAATAGACCTTTTAAGGAATGTTTCAGTGTGCAAAAAAGCGGCTGGTCAACAGGAGATCACACTGACTACTTAACGAGACCTCCCAGATGAGGAAGATTTTCTTCATGAACATTAAGGACAGATGGTATTTTTTAATGACCATATAGAAAAATTTTAATTGGGGCTTATCTGCCACATATATTTATTTTTAGTTGCTTGACCACAGTGATTTTTTACTGTTTATATTATAAAAAAAAAAATCCCCGTGTTTCTCTTCCTTTGGTGGTAATCATTTGTATCACAATAAAAATAATGCTGGTTTTGAACTCCAGAGAGCCACGCTCTGACTTGTTCTGTAGTCAATGGTCAGTAATGTGGGTATGCTCCCTGTGGGGGTACTCAAAATGATCTGGTGGGACATGAAGGGAAAATACTGGAACTTCTGTTCTTATTTTTCACCCTTTTTTCAAGTGAGCCCTACTATATTTTGTATGCAGGCTGACATGAATGCCTGGTGGCTACTGACTGCATTTATTTCTACAGCAGTTCCTAGAAACAGTAAATAGCAGATTAATGCTTAAGCATACTGGAAACTAACTAAAAAAATCAAAGCTGCTACAGTATAATGAATGGTCTGTTTCAATTTATCTAAATGTGTCTTTTTCTGCACTCTGAAAGAAATGATCTCATGGTAGCATATAAATGGAAATGCTGATGAACAAAAGTGTGGCAGAGATGAACTGGGGAATTTTATTTCAAGAAATCTCTGATTTGTTTACACTGCTTACTCTGAATAATGTACAGGTTAGTTTGAAGAAGGAAAAAAAGAAGAAATCTCTGATTTGTGTATAACCCTGAGACTCACAACCTAACAGTCCAAAAAAGTTATTTTTCACTCTCATTATATTAAAATGCTAGGTCATACCTCAAAGAGATGCCATATTTCCTCCCAGGCTGATAAAAATCTAAAGGTCTGGGCCCTGGCCGGGTAGTTCAGCTGGTTAGAGAGTCAGCCTGATGTACCAAGGTTTTGAGTTCAATCCCCAGTCAGGGCACATACAACAACCAACCAATGAATCCAAAAGTAAGTGGAACAATCAACCAATGTTTTTCTCTCTCTCTCTAGAAATCAATAAATGAAAAACTTTTTTAAATCTAAAAGTCTGAAAATACCATGTGTTGATGGGGATATGGAACAATGGTTGGGACACTTAAACTGCTGGCGGGAAGGTGACTTGCTAACAGCAAATGTACAACATCATGCTGTCAGATGGTGAGAGTGAACGTCCTTCGACCTTAGAGCCAGTAATTTCACCCCTCGACATACCCTACAGACACTCAAGTGTGTGCCGTTCTCCGGGCAACACATACACACCAAGACACAGAAGAGCATCCCTCACGATAGCACCATGCCATCAACAACCCAGATTTTCAAAACTATCATGGATAACAAAACTGTTACGGTGTAGTCATACAATGAAATGTTCAAGAAAAATGCAAATGGAGTTCAGGTGCCTGGATCATCCTTGTAAATTTAATATTGAATTACAGAAGAAAACACACAAGATTACATCCAGCAGAAGTCCATTTAAACTTAAAACAGGTGACCGAAACCACACTGTTCAGGGATACACATACAGATACAAATTCATAAACACACCAAGGAAGTGACAACCACAGCAAGGACCAGCTCCTCCAAGTGCTGGAGCAGGGGACACACTGGCAAGCCTCTGAGGTGTTGGCGATGCCCCATTTCTTTATTTTTTAATTCTCAGGGAGACAGTTTGGTTAGCGATTTTCAAAGACAGAAACAACAATGTGAGAGAGAGACATCGATCAGTTGCCTCCCATACACACCCCAACCAGGAATCGAACCTGCAAGCTTTTTGGTGTATGGGACGCTCCACCTGAGTCACCCAGCCAGGAATTGGATGAACGAGGTCAGATAAAGTGAAGCTAATGAAGCTCAGAGATGAGTGCGTGGGATTCATCATACTTACTATCTACTTCTGAATGATCACTAATTAGCTTTGCTGATGTTAACATTTTATGTAACAAAAAATGGCAGCAAACACATAGCTTGCTAAGAAATGGCTTGCTTCATCTTGAGGTATATAGTAATACACCAATCCAAACTGAATAAAGATCAATTTAAGAAAAGCATTAAAGCCAGTATTTCCTCTCTGACATTTATAAACTTGTAAAAGCATTCCAGTTTCTGAAAAGATATGGCTTTCTGCTTCTTTCTTATTCCTTTCTCAACTTGAACTTATTGGTAATGCTATGGACACTCACTCACCAACCCTCCCTGACTGTAAGAGCACCAAACAACGGTAGAGGAACACCAAGACCCTTCCACTCCACCCTTCTAATACTACCTTGGCACTAGAAATGCCAAGAGCCTTTCTAGTTTGTTTCAAGCACATAAAGCAAATTCCAACTTTCTCCACACGATATTAAATATACAGGAAATACTATGCCCCACACCCCAAAGCAGCTGACTACCTATGAGGAAACTCAGTGGCCACTCCTGAGGCAGGGCAGGCAGTTCCAGTATATAAAACAGTCCTAGGAATTTCCAGGTTTAGCAATACAGTTAAAAGATTTGAATCAGTTCTCTATGATGCCTTTCTTAAAAGGAGGGGTTACTTTTTCTTTGTAAACTGATAATAATTTCTATTTTTATTAAATACATTCATGTTATATTTAATTTTTTTAGATTTTTATTTATTTTTTAGAGAGAGAGGAATGGAAGGAGAAAGAGAGAGAGAGAAAGAGAGAGAGAGAGAACATCAATGTGTGGTTGCCTCTCACATGCCCTCTACTGGAGACCTGGCCCTCAACCCAGGCATGTGCCCTGACTGGAAATTGAACTGGTGACCCTTTGGTTCCCAGGCCCGTGCTCAATCCACTGAGCTACACCAGCCAGGAGTTACGTGTTTTGATATCACTGTAGTTATATAATGTGGTTTTGTGTGAAATTCCACAAATCTAGATCATGCATATTTGTTTTTAGAAAAAGGAAGAAAGATGACATTTTTACTATATTCACACCTCATTTAAGTTATATGGAATGTGATTCCAGAAAACAGACATTCTAAATAAAATCTTTGCCTCCTGAGGTCATCATAATAGTACCTACAAAGATGCATCACACTTGAGCAAGCTCTCTTCCATTTTATATAAATTCCATAAGATCACAGAATGCCCTCACCTCTGAGTTCCTCTAGCTGCCTTTCAGAGAATTGCTGGTTTGCCCTCTCAGGCTACAGTAATGGCTTGAATGCTTTTAAGAATCTCGAAGGCCTTCTAGCAATCCCCAACTGTCTACTGAACACACTGCGGGCTAGTCAGTCAGGACTCTCTGGCTTAGCGTACAGGAGGTCGAGAAGGTGGCTCGCTGGCCTGGGGTGGACAGTATAGTCAGATGGTGAGGACTCTCAGTCCAGGCAGTGACATTCGAACCACTGAAACAGGGAAATGTGCTTCCACTTGTGTTTTTGCTCAGAACCAGTCAATGAGTTCCCAAAGTCTTTCCATGCACAACCTGCCTCTCAGCTACCTCAGTGACTCTCTTCCTACCACTGTCCCTCGGCTCACAGCCACTCTGCCTTGAGGCTCCCTCACACAATCAACCTTGGTACCTCCAGAGCCCTCACACACTCAAGTCCCTCTGACAAAAATGCTCTTTCCATAGGCTTCTGTGCGCCTCGGTCCCTTACACCCTCACTGACGTATCATGTCATCAGAGAGGCCTACCTGTACACCCTCAGTGCCCCCATTTCTCCTCCTGTTCTCTTTTCCTGCTTTCTTCTTCCACAGAGCAGTTACCATGAACAGACATGCTGAGCACTTATTTATTCACTGTCTCTGCCATGGGTGTGAGAGCCGTGATGGCAGGAACGACACCTACGTGCTCACGGTTACTTCCTCAGCACCTGGCCCGCACTGCAGAAACACCAGTGTTATTGCAGGCACTAGTAATGGTGACTGCACATCTATATCTAATTAAAATAACACATTTCAGAGACAAACGGCATTATAAATTATCAGTACCATGTGGCAAAACATTAAATGGGGAAGACATGAAAAATTAATTGAAAAGGGGGTTGTACATCAATATTCAATGTTTTTGAAGATATCGGAGGAGTTTATTGCCTTGCTTTTAGTGGTGGTAATATGAGTGGTACATATATGCCCAAACTCACCAGACTGTGTATATTAATTATGCACAGGTCTTTTTTTTTGGTATACTAATTATACCTCAATAAAGCTGGTGAGTAGGGGAAGCCCACCAGTATTCCAATGAACAACAGTAAGTACTGTAGCTCAAGAACTAAGGTCAATCATGTAAACAGCTTACAAATCTTTCCATTTTTAAAGAATTAAGTTGCAAGGTGCCATCCAATTTTAAATTTACAACCTTAGCTATATGTAGCAACAGCAAGTATAGCATTTACATTACCACAAGTTAAAAACGTTCAGATTACCACGGGTCTGAAAAATTGGGACTGTATTCTACTCTACACTGTACTGTGCGAAAGTGAGAAGCAGGAAAAAGAAGTGTAATTTCTATGCTACTACACAAAGAAATGCAGCCTATGTTCTTCCCAGTATCGGGCTGTTCCTTTTTCACACATGGAATGTGCAAGAGCAGGGGGTGGTAAAGAGCGAGTGGGAGAGATGGCATGCAGCACTTAATTTCAGTAAACACTTCAGAACACTTTACAGATGACCAAGCAGCTTTCAGATAAGGCAGTCTTGACACTGCCTCCCAGGACAGCGAGGACACGTTTGTGCGGACTGTAAACGTGCAGACCATCGTCAGTGTGGCCATTATCTGCCGACACCGCGCTCTCCCTCCACCGCAGCAACACGCTGTCCTGTCAGTTTTGGGTCACATTTCTCAGCAAGTCCACAAGACTAAGGAATGAGATGCCCATGGGGTTCCTGTAGAATAGTTCACACAAATGTGCACTATCGAACAATAATACAATACTGACATGTTGTATGTGTGCAAAACTCAAGTTGCATATCCTTTGTGCATCAGCAAATGTATTTCCAATGTAGCATATTTATAATTCCAAGGCTGTATGCTCCTGATATTTAAATTCCTCATCTATGTCTATTTTAGCTATTCATGAGTATACCTATTATCACATCCTGGAACAGGATTCACTTTGGTATATACATTATGAAGACCAACAATAAAGAAATCAATCTTTGAAAAATATGGCAACATGATTTCTGGTTTGCCTTAATTTTTTCAGATTTGACTGGCATGTGAGAACTTGGAAATTGCCACTCCCATCCACACAAGAAAAAGTTGAACAAAGTGAAAAGCAGCAACTCTTCACTCCACAGGAGAACTGAGATCACGGAGAGAACCCCCGCCCCCACAACTGGAGAGAGGCCGATGCAGAAAAGCACAAATTACTGCGAGGAGAAACCTGCAGCAGCGTGCCCAGGCCCAGAGCGGGAACCCTACCTTGTAACTGATGCATTGCCGGAGTGCAGTGTTAGTGGAGTCACGTTTGAGAGGTAAAGACTCCCGGGGGCCCAGTCTTGGGGAACTCCACACTTCTGTGAGTCTGGCCTCCAGGAACTCCACCATGTTCTCAAAATGCAGGCCAGAGAGAAATCTCATTGTGTTTCTCAGCAAAGAGTGGGGAATGGGAGCCATTTTTTAAGTAAGCCAGAGCATTCTGTTCTTCTTAATAAAGGCTACTCTCATGAAAAACTATTTCACCAGCGCCTGATCGACTGGGGTTTTTCCAGAAACTAGCCCGCTCTGGGGAAGAGAATTACCCAATCCTAGCCCACAGTCTACTTCCATGTAGGGAAAGAGAAATACCCAACTCCAGCCCCTCTAGCCTTTTTTTATTGTACCAAGGAGTAAAAACTAAAACAAAACTGAGAAGTACTTGTGTCCATCACAGCCCAGGGGCACAGGCTCACTAAGACTGAAACCCAAGCACAGCATCCGTAAAGCCTACCCTCCCCCAGCCCTCCCATCAACATATACCAGGGGAATATTTAAGAAGTTTCTAGAGAAACCCAAACACAAACATGAAGGAATTTCACCCTCTGACACCTACAGCTACAGCAACAGTGCAGCCTACCCCTAACCAGATAAATGTAAAGCCTCGTAATACAGGCCTACTTACCTGAGTTCCCTTTACCCAGTAGTATCATGTCTGACTTTCAACGAAAAATTACAGGCACACTAAAGGCAACGTGGCAGCAGGACTCAAGCATTTCATAATCTTCAAAAAATGTTGAGAATGTAATTGTTGGTAATGTCATAGATAATAAATTATACACAATAACTTAAATGCAGAGGTGAACATACAATCACTAAAATATACGTTCATTTTATGCTTAAGTAAATTACAACCTGTCCCTTCACCGACAGGAGAAGCCAGGATGCTCAACCACCACTGACACCAACTGCCGTGACACTGCAGCGATGCTGCAGATTCCCACAAACAGAAGGTTCACAGATCAGAAAAAGGCAAAAAAGTTACTACGTGGACATATTTAGAAAATACACAGTGTTTAGTAAGGTGTCTGGATAAAAAAATTAGTGTATAAATTATTAGTTTCCTATACATCGGTAAAATCCAATTAGAAATGTAACAGACAATTTCATGCAGAATAGTAATATAAATTCATAAAATATCTAGAACAAATCTAACAAGAAATGTGCAAAACTTACATAATGACATTTTTAAGCCTCACTCAAGGAATACGGAAAGGTCTATACAAATGAAGACATATACCGTGTTTCTCAATGAGATGACTCAATGCTAAACATGTCAATTCTCACCCAGTTACACTCTGAATTTAAGCAACCCTAAACACCCATAAAAATGTGCATTATTAAATATCTCATACAAGGAAAAACACAGAGAAATAATAAGGACCCATATAACAATCCAGCTTAAAAACATGACTTATCAAGAGTTGAAAAAAGATCTGTAGAAGAGATTTTTTTCTCTGAAACAGCAAAATACACTAAGTAACAGCAGCAATTACAACAGTATAGAGTGGCATAGGTGTACACACATGTACAAGAAGAGTAAAGTAGATTTCAGAAATAGACTGAAATATACAAAAGCACTGTATTTAATGAAAAGTGACATTTCAAATCACTAATAAAGACTGGCTATGTAATGAACTGTCTTTAAATAGCTGATTAGCATGAAAGTATAGTTAAACCCCTACCCTCACACCACACAAATCAACCAGTCTTCCATTCTTCATGCATCAGAGTTAAATGTAAGAACCAAAATTGTACGAGCAGTGAACAGAAAGATGGTGGATAAATAAGGAGCACCAGGAATCTGCATCCTCTCCCCAACAACTGCAGGGGCAGAAGCTGCCTGATACAAGTATTTTTAGAATTCCAGAGTCTGTTCAAGGCTTACAACTCCCCAAGAAGGACTGGCAGGTAGGCCACAGTTCATTTCAGTCCACACCAGCCCTTAGCACAGCAGCAGTCACCGACAGCCATCCCCTGCTGTGTTCCCACAGCAGCTTGCACACAGCTTATGGAAGCCAGAGTGGGCAAAAAGGACCCGGTCCTCCACATACCCGTTTCTGATCACAGAGGAGCAGAGAGACAGGCAGCCACTGGCCACTGTTGGTATACCTTCCCACACTGTCGCAAGCTGCCCTCATCTGGCTGCGGTGACTTCCAAGGGATTGAAAAAATCAGCACCTGTTCTTTACCCCCACCCTTCCTTTTCTCCCCTTTTGGGAGCTAGACATAACAGACTCAGACATGCAAAAACAAGTGCAAATATGAAGAAAACTAGAAAGTAACTGTGCATGCCCATAGAAAGGCAAATGACCTTAAAATTACACCTCATTCATTCTTTTATGTTATTACAAACAAAACAATAAAACATAAATTCACTTATTCAGCCAGCCAGCAGGTAAGAGATTCTCCAACGTATTAGATTTGATCCTTTAGATACAAAGTACCTATGGTCAGAGGCCCTAAAGAATTAAAAAATTGGGTGGGAGAAACTAGAGAACAATTATTATGCCAGAAGCTCTGTGTGCCCTGGCTGGTGTAGCTCAGTGGATTGAGTGCAGGCTGCGTACCAAAGTGTTGCCAGTTTGATTCCCAGTCAGGGCACATGCCTGGGTTTTGGGCCGGGTCCCCAGTGGGAGCCAGTGAGAGGCAACCACACACTGGTATTTCTCTCCCTCTCTTTCTCCCGCTCTTCCCCTCTCTCTAAAAATAAAATAAATAAAATCTTAAAAAAAAAAGTAAGGTCTGTGCTATCAATACCATAGAAAAACGAACTAAAGAGCAGGTGGAAACACAGATGTATAGTCACTACATCAGAAGACAGCTGGGGAAGGGTGTGCAGAGGCGACTTTTGACCCGGACGAACAGAAAACCGCAGGTTGGAGAGCAGGATTTCAGCAGTGGAGTAACAGTGTGTGCATCGTTTAGAAGGCGCAAAAAAGTGGGGTATGTACCAAAAATAGACCACTTACTATCTAATATGACTCTGGGCAAAAAACTGAATCTATTTCAACTTAAAAACAAGGATAATGGTATCTTCCTCAAAGGGTTGGTGCGAGGAAAATGAGATGGCAAATTGAAAAGAATGTGAGTGCCATCGGGTTGGGCTGTCACATTCCCCACCTCCCACCCCACCCACAGGCCCAAGGCTCCCTGGGCTGTTTGACCTCAAGCAAGGCTTCCTCCTCTCCCTTTTCCCCCAGAAGGCTTCCACTCAGTAGACGAGCACAACCTTCCCAGTTGTGTACAATGGTCCAGGCCCAGCACTTGACACATAGCATTTACTCAAAAGACATGGATTTCTTTTTTCTTTCTTCCTTTTTTTAAAAGCAGATGTTCAGAGTTCCACTGAACTACTTAATCTCTGAGACACTGCTTAGAACTGCCCTGCAAGCACCGCCAGGGTGCTGACTCTCACCGGAGCACCAGCGGTGCGTTCCCTAAGCACCCCACCCAATCCGTACGTGGATCACTTCATACTTACAGGCTGAGGCTGTTCTGCAATACAGCAGTTGAAACACAACCAGAATTCACTCATGCTTACAGTCCAAAGTAAAAACGAGCACCAAGGAAGTTTCCAAATCTCCACTCAGGAAGCTTCAGAAAGCACGCTCCTCAGTATGATCGATGTCCAATGATGTCAAAAGAATAATTTTATCACTTCTCTGTGTTTTTGCTCCTGAAGTCAAGTATCTTATACAGTCAATTTAATTAAGAAAAAGCCAAAATGTTTCCTTTTTTTGCTTATGGTTCTACAGAGACTCGTTTCTGAACCACCAGGAAGGTATAAATGTTGTCTTGATTCAGGTCTAGAAAAAAAGAAGAGTAAAAGAAAACAAGTTACTTATCCTTAGAAGCTTTTATTTCTTAAACCTGTGATAAAATTAAGAATAAATTTCCCCAAAAATTAAACATTGAAAAAAATTGAGATTTTTAATAAACTGATTCAACAATTTTTTTCAAGCCTTTTTTGAGTACCAGGTGTTAGGGATACAGTAATGAAAAAGACAGAAATCTCTGCCTTCAAAGAGCACTTTGTTTTATGACAACAAAGGTATAAATTATTGTAATATTTTTAAATCACCAATTCAAACACCATGATTATCAAACAGTCTCTGATTCCAAAAAGAAATACTGATCATTTTCATATAGGTTTCATCAATCGAGTCCTTTGTTCTCAAAGACAGCCCAGACAGTAACTGGCAGAGCGATCACCTCTTTTTAGATATTTGCAGTTATAAGCTATACTCATCAATAATTATAAACCTAATTATCCTCTTTCCACTGAAATTAGAATCGTACATGAAAGATATACGGTGGTTAGATAAGCCTTCATTTTGGATCCAAATGCTAGGTCCCTCCCCCCCCACCAGAATGAGTGTCAGTCAGAACGCTTTACCCCCCAAGGTGGCTAGCCACACTGCGTCAGCCAGAATCCAGGCCAGGTCTATAGCCATACCACCGTGAACGCACCCGATCTCATCATAATCCATGCCAGGCAATCTTTATCTGGAATAAGAGAGCAAATCTACCTTTTCTTCTTCCCTGACAAGCTGTAGGCTTGAAGGTGACCTTAGCCAACCATGTTCCAAACTGCATGCAGAAGATGGGGCTGAGATTACAATGCTGACAAGCAGCAATGAGAGAGGATGTCCACCTCCAGCCATCCCTAAAACCAGTTGGACCTGTACGCCTGAGGTTTGGTTTCGTGAAGTGACAGCTCTCCCTCTTAGCCTGAAGCAGGTTTTCATCACCAGCAGGCTACAACCATCATGTGAAGATGTCCAGAATACAGCTGGATATACGGCTCGGAAGCCAAGGAATCTTGGAATCATCAGCAGATTATAACTGAAGCAACGAACGCCAAATTCTAGGTAGAGCAGTGTAATGAGAAGCAGGGGCTCTAAGGAATAGCAGCATTTAAAATAGGGGAGAGAAAGAGGAGTCTACAATAGAGGATGGGGTGCTATCAGAAAGAGGAGGGGGAGAGCCAGCTAACGTAGTGTCACTGCAGCCTCTTGAAGAAGGAAGTGGGTAACCTTTTAACTGCCTCGAGACAGCGAAGACTGAGCACCACACCCTGGAGTGTGCGGCAGACACTCGGTGGCCTGGCTGCTGCAGTTTCAGTGAAGTAGTGCGAGCAGAAATCGGATGAGTGGGTTGAGAAGTGAGTGAAGAGAGGGAAGCAGAGTTCCACACAGGTAGAAAATGTAAGAATACTGGATGTTATGTTTCAGCAAAGGTAGTAGGTAGAGGAAGGAAAAAAAAGCCATTCTTGAAATGAAAAGATCAAAGACCAAAGATGTATTAGTTTGATCATTCAAAGTTAACATTTTTTGCTCCAAATGGTAAAATATAAATCACATATTTATAAATTTTTGAAATAGCTGTCATTTATTTATAAGCTATGTCCTCTATAAATTGATAACAGATACAGGGTCACATAACCCTGAGCATTAAGTGAAATAAAATGATCCCCAAAGTCATGGCTGAACTTGGTAGGATAGAAATGACAGCTTGTGCAGGTGAAGATCTTTAGTCAAGGTAGATGCATGCATGCTCAAAATGTCGCAAATGTGGGAGTAATAACGCAGGAACCTGGGACCCTGATTCTATGAAGTCCACAGGACAAGTCTTCTAACTACACAAAAATGGCACGTTAAGTTGTAAGTATATGTTTAAGGAGGAAAATCAGAAAGAATAAAATTCACATTCTCGACCTAGTTAAAATGCAGGCCCTGGGATACCTATTTTTAAGCAGGGATGAACATTCCTCATCTCACCCAAACTCCAAAACAAGGAAGTCGCAGTCTTGAAACTGGCTTTATCCACTGAACTGGGTAAATACTGTGGAAGTTTGTAAGAAAAGAACAGAATGTTTCACATATGTCCTTCCTAGAAAGAATATAAGAGCGAAGGTCTAAATTCTCAAGGCCATGAACATCATTTCAGTGTTGCTACTTAACAAGTATAATTTCTCCCTGAATCAAAGACCTTGACCAGTAAGAATTCATTGTGAAATGAAATCTCCTTTAACCAATTCTGTTTGAGAACAAATATGCCTTTGTTTGAAACTGAAAATTCTTTACTCATCATTGCTGTTGTAGCACATTCAGACAAGGAGCTAATTTTCAAATCAACTATACTTAAAATCGGGTGGTATTGTCTGATTTGTTCCACCATATTTTCTCATCTGTACATAAAATTATCTCCACCTTCAAATATTAATTTTATGTTGGGGGTGCATTTTCTTTTTTTAAATATATATTCCATCTGTTTAATACTTATAATTAGTAAATGGCTTCCTAATTTATAATCCATTATACTTTATCACCCCACATTTTCCTAAATTCAAATTTCCTTCCTAATTAAAGTAAAACTACTCCTTATTTTGAGAATTTTAAAACATGTATTTTCCTACCCCCATATACTGTGAAAATGAAATTCACAATATTTCCTCTTTTTTAAGTTTAGTATAAGAATGACTGCTTACAACACAATAATTTGTGCTTCTATTTTCATAGATGAGACTACAGAAAGAATATACAGCTTTACTTAAATATTTCCACCTAGAGATCAGATCTGCTGAAATGTATATTCAAACCAAGGGGATGTTTGCAACTCCACAGGTTTCTATTAAATAAATATACAAATCTTAAAATGTTTCAGACATGCCTTAGAATGTCATACCAATACATTTTCCATCTTCTTGCTTTTCTAAACAAACTTCCTTTATAGAATTTTTTCAAAAGTGTATATACTTAAAACATTTATATATAAACACCTTAGAGTATTGAATTAATCACAAAAATTTCAACACTGCCACTAATAATATACTAACAGTTACTTTCACTTCTTCAGATGAAAGTTGCTTAAAACATGTCATTTTGAAACTTTATACTTTTTTAAATCTTAAGATAACAAAAGGAGTGTTACTTTGCAACATCTGAACTTGGCTTTAAACACAGCTCAGCACATTCCGCACATAAATAAGGGCTCAGACTGGTCTTCTGCACCAGAGAATACTTTTTATTTATAAAAAAACTGTGTATTTATTCTTACATGTTTAAACCTCAGTCACCTTCAAAGTACTCCCCATTTGATGCAGTACACCTATCAAGACGTTTTTTCCACTGCTAAAAACTGTTTTTGAACTTGTTGATTTAGATGCCTTTTAGTACTTCTGCCATTTTTTGTTTCACCTCTTCCACATCGGCAAAACATTTCCCTTTGAGGACTTCCTTTTTTCACCCAGGTTAACAAAAAAAATGTCACCAGGGGTGAGACTGGGTAGATAGAGTGGAACATGAGGGTCATGCAGTGTTTAGTCAAATACTGCAAAACTCTCAGTGTGGTATGGGCAGGTGCGCTCCTAAATTACCCATCACAAAGTAGGCAAATGTGTTGAGTCTTCCCCCAAAAAACTCATGAAGCCAGATGCAACCTCTCACAATAACACCAGCTGGTACACAAATACAGATGAGTTCCTAAAACATTCACCTAGTGGGGGAATCCTGTATTACAAGGAGCCCACCTTCCAGAAGAGAATTCCAGTTTTAGGGGGTTCCCCCCTTCATAAAGGTCAAAGATTACTTTACTGGCATGAATATCCACCAGTCCCAGTTACTGTGCTGAAAGATATCTTTTGCCTATTGGGTTGATTTGGCCCTTTCATTAAAAAATAAATGACTGTACATTTTGGGTCCATTTCTGTGCTGTCAGATTGCATCAGTCCATTTGTTGACCCTGTGTCTGTGCCAGCACCACCCTGTCCGCACTGTGGTGCCACGACTTGAAGTCCTGTAGTGGTAAGTCTTCCAAATTTCTCAAGACTGTTTGGATTGTTTGGGTCCTTCCTATCTCCATATACATTTTAGAATCAATTTGCCAATTTCTACCAAAAATTCTGTGATTCTAATTGGGATTGCATTTATTGTAATGATTATTGGAGGAAAATTACACTTTATCAATACTGAGTGTTACAATCCATTAACATGGCATCTCCAGAGTTTAGTGGTTTTCAGTGTACAGGTTTCTCATGCATTTTGCTGCATCACTTTTTAACTTTGTTCATAGCTTTCATGTGGAAGCTTTAAAGTTGTATGTAGTCAAATGTCATCACAGCAGATGGGTTTACCGTACTTACGGCTTCCCCTATCCTAGGACTATAACACTGTCACCCCAGTTTCCTTCAGGTTTACTTTCATAAACTGATTTGCTGTTAATAGTTTGTTTATAGGAGTGCTCAGGAAACATTTTCACAGTCCACTCATGCTTTTTCTTTCTGACATTTTCCCTCTTTATTAAAACTCAAGTGTTTAAAAACAAAACATATCATTATGGTGCAGGTATTAGCAAGAATATTTTATTTACTCAAGCCTGAGTTTGTAACACAAGTGCACAGAGGAAGAGTAATTACATGAAAACTACTCCCCCATTCTGATACCCACTCTCTTCTCCCCCTTGTATGAGACTATCATGTTTATCTTCCCCTTTCTCTAACAATCTGCCTCCTTTTCTTTTCCTGCTACTTTTCTTCTTTATTTCAGTGTCTCTCTCCCTTTATCTCCCCCCCTTTCCATCTCTTTATCCACCCTCCTTAAATCCTTCTTTATCTGCCTAGAGTTAGAAATAACAATGATGCGACACACAGTAGGTTCTCAATGTTAAGTTGATGGACTGAAATCTACATTACCACTCTAAACTTTTCTCCTGAGTCTAACCACCTGCTGATGAACATCTCATATGGTCTCCCAGGTGCCTTAAACACAGCATTTGTAGAATTGAATTCACTGTCTTTTTCCCACATGATTCTATGTCACCCTTCAAATTCAATCCTAACACCTGCAGTTCTCTGAATAAAACTATCCTGTAAAATGCTTTCTTACAAATCCTTTTAAACAAATCCTTACTGTTATTCAATATTATATAAGTACATAGAATTTTTTAAAATCAATTAGTAATAAGAAGCTATTAAAAATGGCAAATCTGATTCAAATCCCTCTCTTCATTTATTAGTGGCAATTAATTTGCCAAGGTGTTTCTTCTGATATTTATATGTAAATTATGCTGCTGTTTTTTTATTTTTCTAGTTTTATGATCTAGTGTTGACTTTTTTTTACACTAAATAGATTATGGTAACACAGGTTAATAATAATATATAAATTTCAGGTATACGACTTTATACAACATGACATCTTTATACTCTATTCAGTGCTCACTACCAGAAGTCCAGTCTTTCTGTCACCTTGGAGGTGACCTGACTCCCCCTTATCCTTTGCATCCTCTCCTCCAAACTTCTTTCCCCCTGGTAACCACCCATCTGTTGTCTGTATCTATGAGTTGGGTTTTTTTGTTTTGCTTGCTGCTTTTGTTTTACATCCCAAATATGAGTGAACTCATACACTCATATTTATTCTGATATATATACTCTGATATATATATATTTATCTTCCTTTTTCATTTGACTTATTTCACTGAACACAATACTCTGGAGATCTACCTGGCATGTAACTGTAAATGGCAGTATTTCATCTTTTTATGGCTGAGTAATGTTCCACTGTATATGTGTGCCGATTCTTCTTTATCCAACAACCATCAAAGGACAGCTGGGTTGTTTTCATATCCTGGCTACTGTAAATAAAGCTTCATGTTATTTCTTAAGTCACCAATTTTAAATATAAACCGACTTATTAAAATAGATGAGGCTGAGTCTCCATGTCAACATCACCTCCTACCGTCATCATCATCATCGTCGTCGCTACTAGAATAATTATAATTTGGGGTTGAATCAGCAGTATTCAGTGTTTATGGTTGCCACTGCTGAGACAAGTAACATATTGGAATTAGTTATACTTTCTTGAGTATCTTTTGTTTTCCCTGAATTAATAACCGCTGAGATCTTCATTTGCTTAGTTTTCCTATGTATTTACATCAGAACCATAAAAGACCTCAATTAGATCCATAAAAGACCTGTCATTTCCAAATACCTCAACATATACGCAGATGCACTATTTCAGACTGTCTGGCTTCTTCACAGAACGACCTGGCCCCTGGCTCCAACCCTGACTCGCTGTGCTCCAAGTATGTTTCCTCAGCTCCTTTCCTAGCCTGACGTCGTTTCTGAGGATCATGCCTTCCCTCTGTTTTCATCATCCTCAGCTTATTTTGTAAAATCATGTACTCTGGTGGCTCCTTAAGAAAGAGCACCTGGAAGGAAAAATTTTAAATACCTGCATTCGCCATCTGATTGATCATTTGGCTGACTACAGAAGGCCAAGTTACAGACCTTAAAGGCCAAGTTACAGACCTTAAGGCACTGTTTCAGCGCCTGCCACCTTCCAGACTCGGCAGCCTTTTCACTTTCTCGCCTTCGTAGGTGATGTGTTTTTCCCTTCTCTGAAAGGTTTAAAGAGTTTCTCTTTACTCCTGAAATTCTCAAATTTCATGAGATGTAACTCGTTTGGGGCCTTTTTCGTTCACTATGCTGGGGACTGGATGAACTCTTTCAAAATAAAGAATGATGCCCTTTAGTTCAGAAAAATAGTAATTTTGCCTATATCAGTACCTATATCACTGAGTTTTTGTGAGAATTAAACAAAATATTTATACTTAATACATGTAAGTGCACAATGATGTTGATTATTAGTATTTATCCACATTTACCAATGTGTTCGATCACCGTTGCTTCTTGCCTCTCAATCCTCCACCCTTTAAAGTTCAACTTCCTTCTTCGTAAAGTATATTTTAAGGGTTTTTTCAATAGTATGCACACTTTTTTAATAGTCATCTGCAAGTAGTTAAGTTTTCAGTTGCTTCTGTAATATTGTGGAGTTCTGATTTTAATTTTGAAATAATTTACTTATAGAAGAGTTGCTGAAACAAGACAGGAATCTCCCATGCACCCTTCACTCAGACACACCGACTGTTAGTTACCACGATGTCTGTATTTTCCCTTCTTCTTTCATGACAGTTTAACTATACATAGGATTCCCGGTTGACTGTGCTTTTCTTCCAATCCTTTGCAGATGTTATTCTGAGCTCTATTTCTGCTGCCGAGAAACCAATTGTTCACCTAATTTTTGTTATTCGACTGCAACCTTCTTTTTTATGTATGGATACTCTGAAGACTGAATTTGAATTTCACTCTCTAATTTTATAAAATCTCTAGTTTCAGATTTATTTCTATTTATTTAGGATTCTTTCACTTGTTTCTACTCTGCTATTTAGCTTTTGCTATTAATATTTTCATTACTTCAATATTCAAAGTTTTCATTTTAATAAATTTTATTTGTATCTTTTACAAATTCACATTGGTGTCTTAAGTCTTTCATTTAGACACTTTAAATAGACTTAATTTATAGTAGTTTTCTGATTATTCTAAATCAATTCTTAATCTTCTAATTAACTTTATTGGATTGTCTGCTAACTCTTCCCTCATACTGAACTGTTTCCTTATAATTAACTTACAGTAATTTCATCTTGATTGAGAGGTTGTTTTTCTATAAAAGTCCAGGGCTTCTTCATTAGGGAAGACTCCCCAAAAGCAATTTGCATTCGATAGTGCTCAGACACCCACAAGGTGAAGTTCACAAATTCAAGTACATGTCTTTTTTTGTTTTTAGATTTTAGTTATTTTTAGAGAGTGGGAAGGGAGAGAGAAAGAGAGAGAAACATCAAAGTGTGGTTGCCTCTCATGCACCCCCTACTGGGGACCTGGCCTGCAACCCAGGCATGTGCCCTGACTGGGAATCAAACCTGAGATCCATTAGTTGGCAGGCCAGCACTCAATCCACTAAGCCACACCAGCCAGGGCTCAAGTACACATTTTAATTTAATTTCTTTTCTTAGATTCTCATACCACATGAATAGTACACATTTTTATTGCACACTGGTGTGTAGGTACAAGTGTGCAAAGACAGTATGATGTAGTGGTTTAGAACATAGACTGAACTGGTCAGCCTAAGTTCAAATCCTGGTTTCCTCACTCACTAGTTACATGATCTTGAGCAAATAACTTCACCTCTGTGTGTCTCACTTTGTTCTACAAACTGGAGTATACAGTTGTCTCTACCTTGAAACTTTATGAGAGGACTAAATGTGCAAACTTAAATTGCTTAGAATAGTGCTTGGCACATGAGTTTAAATAAATGTTAATACTTTGTTACTATTATCTCATCATTACATAACATTTTTCTCTCCACCCAGAGAAATGAGCAGAGACAAGCTTCCTTGATGCTTCCATAGGCATGTGGACAAAAAATGTTATAGTCAGTCTCCCTTTCTTAGATGGAGTAGCACACGTATGAGAATACATGAGCCTATTTATTATAATTTGTGTTAAAAATGGTAAGTGAAATAGGGGAAGTATTAAGGTAAACAAGACTGATTTAAGCCATTTAAATTAGTCCTTTTGACAGCAATGGCATATTTCCCTCCAAATGTACATATAATTTATGTCTATGCATAAGATTAACGATATAGATGGTTTTTCAATGGATAGTGGAGTTAGTAATTTTAATTCAGCTATCAGTTGTTAATTGTAAAAATTTTTTCATATAATAAACTATATTTAGTTGGGTTTTCTCTTCTTAGTCTAAGGCCCTGGATATTAAAGGATTAAATTTAGAAGGGAATGCTTGCTCAATACCTACTTACTGCCTGTACTGGCTGCCAAGTCTGTTTTGCAAAGGAAAGGATGATGAGAGGTAATTAAAAGGCTTAAGAATGAGATGGAATCCCCTATCAATCTCTTGGGGATGTGAAAGTCAACTGAACACAAAGTGCAGTCACTGATCTGGGTGTGGAACCAGGCAGATACCAGGCTTTGATACTGGGCTTCGGATGCATCCCCAGAGAGAAACAAGATCACTGTGATTTGCCTTTGAGTCCTACCTGCTTTGTGACACCTGCTTCAGGACTTTTGTTACCTTGATATTTTCCCTGAATAAATGAGGTATTTTCAGCTGCCACTGATATTTTTGGCTAGAAGACTTTTACAAGATTAATTTGTTATGACAACAGAAGTATGTCATGTTTTTTAAAGAGCTCTCTTAGTTGCATTAAATTTCTGCACTTGAACACTGCCACAAAAATTAACATCAGACTGTATTATCAAAGTACCTAACACCATACCTGGTGGAAGGTAAGAGATGCCTTATGTTACTAGGTTTTCAAGCTTTCCCTCAAGGCAAACATGAAACAATACTGAGTCTCTAGCACCTGACACAAACTGTCATCTAAATTTAAAATGGTTCAAAGATTTTTCTTGTAAAAAGAGAACTAACGATATCCACAGGAAAGAAGTTTAGCTCAAAGAATTACATATGTAAACAATATCTTTTAAGTTCCAGATAGAAGTGATGAGCATAAACAAAAAGCTTATATTTTACTTATATATTCCTCATCTTTAGCAAGTTGAAGATAAACAATGACTATACCTATGACAAATGTTTGCCCAGTGCTAAAGATTAACCAGACCATACAATTTATGTGCAGCTTTGGAGCTCTTGGTCAAACATAAACTGTTTTTTCAACAGCTGCATAGGTCTTCATATGGCTGACTCTAAGGCTAAGTGAGTGTTCCCATTCTTAGGGTATACAGTGAAAAGAAAAAATTATGTAAAAAAAAAATAAGCCCTATATAAAGTTATATGGGGGTAGAGTGGGATATGGAGAAAATCTTTTTTAAAGATTCAACAAATATAGTGCTATAAGCTTTATTGCAAAAAAATAAAAATAAATCAAGTTTTACAAATTAAAAAAACTAGGAACCCTCATAAAATAAATAATGTTTAATTGGATTTCTGGTACTCAGAAGATAAAATTTACATTTTAAGCTTTGGACAAAGAAGAGCTGATCTTTTTCACCCAAAAAGGTTTTATCTTTTAAATCCACAAATGTATACTACTATCTGAATTTTTAAAAATCCCAGAGCCCTGGCTGCTGTGGCTCAGTGGAGTGAGCACAAGCCTGCTAACTAAAAGGTTGATGGTTCGATTCCTGGTCAGGGCACGTGCCTGGGTTGTAGACCAGGTCTTGGGGGCACGCAAGAGGCAACCAACAGATATTTCTCTTGCACACTGATGTTTGTCTTCGGCTCTTTCCCTTTCCCTTATCCTCTAAAAATAGTAAATTAAAATTAAAAATCCTAGAATATATCATACTGAAACCTTGCCGAGAATTTTACAGAGGAAATAAGAAAGAACAAAATTAAATCAATGTTACCAACTGCAAATAGGTACCTGGTATCTTGTATCGACCTGTGTTCTCTAGGAGCACATAGAAGTATATGCTGCCTTTAGTCAGAATGAGTTTGTATTTTTCCAAAAGAAAAATCAGTAAACTCTTCAGTGAAACATACTACAGGGAAATTAAACTCATGGGCACTCTTAAAACTCAACATGTCTGTGTGCTGAAGTAATACAAAAATTCAACTGTCAAAGGGCAAAACTTGCTGTTACCTTTAACTTTAAAAAAAGTGTTATCAACACTGTAAGTGCATTTATATAATTATTTTAAAAAACATGGTAAAATTACATTCCCCCAAATTAAGATATTTGCATATTTTCAGTGATCTTCAAAACATCTTATATAAAATTACTCAAATAAATCTGCTGTTCCCCTTGTATAGCCTGAACTTTAAACACATTAACTTTTTAAAAGTAAGATATTTTACTAAAATTAAGAAAAATTAACTTGGAATTTATATATGATATTTAAAGATACATTCTGCACTACATACCAACACAGAATATCCAGACAATATGAAAAAGAGTTAAAAGTCTCTGAAAGCATTAATGGACTTGACTAAGGACCATTCCGGGTTGTGAATACTGTTAAAGAAAAGGTAAAAGTATATCTAAGTGGAATTCCAGTCGATGGCTAAAAGCTATTGCCCTTTTTGGTTACCTGGAGAAAATAGCTTCAGGAAAAAAATATTTCACTATCACCTTTTATCTTCCAGCCCAAAATAAAATGTAATATATTTCTATAAATAGTGTTGGATGTTCACATGTAAACATAAAATGATATTTTAAAATATCATTTATAGCACGATAATCTCAAAGACAATAGTTAAACAAGTTCAATTTGAGGACAACACAAAGAAAATATAAATATCTGAAGTGTTTTTATCAACTGAAAAAAAGTTTTCCATTGCTATGTTAAGTGTAAACGCAGTGTAGTATCAGTGAGGAAATTAAAAAGTACACACGCATTTGTCTCCTTTTTTGTATTTCTCTTTGAAAATTATATGAGGTGATCAGTAACTCTGATACCACCTCTTAACTGGATAACAAAAACAAACTTCAGTGTATATTTTAACTGGAAGACTTCACCATACGTATGTCTGTGTACATGTGTATGTATACAAGATACGGTTGAGCAATCAGTATGTACTCGGCTCTGGGAATACAATGGTCAACAAACAGAAAGTAACTCAAACAGAGCTGAACACTTCAAAAAATTTATTACTCACTAACTAGGTTAATATAAATACATAGTATGCACCTTCTGTAGAGTCGCTTTCTATTTCATTTGTCTACTTCAGAGGTAATTTGTTTTTGAGTTCCACGCAATCAAGTCCCAGGACCCTGACAAGGAGAGCCCGACACCCAGGCATCCACAGTCTGGGGCACCTGCTTCAGGCCCTGATGGAGGCAGGTAAGACCAAAATTTCAATTACATGGACAATAACTCTAGGTTGCTTAAGGCTCAATGAGAAGGTGGAAAATTAGTCACTGGAATGTTTGCATATGTCACAATAGAAGGTTAATCTACTGCAATTAAACACATAAAAAAATCAGCGGAAGTGAATGTTTTTGTGCCACATCACACATTGGGTTTTCAACCATTCTTTTTTTTTTTTTGTGCAGAGAACACAGTGACAAGATCTCCTATTTGAACATGCTGATGGAGTGATTCTTCCTACGACTACGAAGTCTCCACAACTACACTGTCCGACAGGATGGGGCTCTGCCTCACGACTAGCACACAGTCCAGATGTCCTTTAATGCATACCTATCATGGTGAGAGACAGGGTGTCCTCACAACTTTGAACTGCCCTGAAACAGCAGCCACCCAAGTTCCCAGCGATCACACTGATTCTATCTGGGCAGTATATGTAAAAAGAAAACTGCAATTGGAATCACCTGTTCCTTGAGGAAACGAAGGCAATCAATCTGGCTGCCATTTCAACCATCAATGATGATGATATGCTACAAAAGGTCAGAGGGGGATTTTTTTGATGTAGTTTAAAACAGAATCATTTTCATATACAAATTAAAGCTTGAAATAATGAAAAGCTTTGATAATGATGATATCATTTCAGAAATAGAGAATACTAATCAGTTATCAAAGAACATAAACTATTTGTGATTTATAAACAAATCATAGTGGGTAAAATGAGAAATTCAATACTCATGGATTCTCAATTCTATTTTGTGAGATATAAGTACACATATGTGTATGTGTGTGTGTACATAAAATCGGTGGCAGAAACTTTCACTAGATTATAAAGAATGGTCCAACTAAATGGTAAATCCCTGTAGAGAAGGGAGGGCCACATATTACTATGCACTCTCATGAATACTATCTCCAACAGGTTAAGTATTACCCTTTCTTTGGAAATGAGGAAACCACAGCTCAGACACATTAATTAAGTAACCTGAAGACAGACCATTTTCTCAATATTCTTTTTTTTTACCATCTAGTTCAATGCTACCCTAAATTACATTTATGACATACTGATTTTGACAGCTCCATAAGCAGATCCTGAATTATTATATCTCTTACAGCACTTGACATGCCAGTATTTGCACACACACACACACACACACACAAACCTTAATGAATGTAAAACATACAGTAGTAGGGAATTTAGCACTGGAAGACCTGTGTTCAAAACTAGATTCTACCATGTGAGTCTTCTGTTATGATGATTATATCAATTTTTCAGGATTACTATTAAGGCAGGGTCAGTTTCTCTATGATTGGGGCCAAGAAATCCTCGTGGGGGGACTGTCCTATTCATTGTAGGATATTTAACAGCATCCCGCCCCGACCTAGTAAATTTGAGTAGCACCCTCCCTACCAGTTGTGACAACTAAAAATGTCTCCAATCACTTGTCAAATGCCCCTGGGAAGTGTTTTCCCCCTCCTGAGAACCACTGCTGAAGGCAAAGATATTATTAAAATAAACTGAAAAAAAAAAAAAAAGTATATTATTTCCCTCTATTCCAGAGAATCCCCTTTAGCTGGAAGAAAATAAGGACGAGATCCCCTGAGCCAAGCCTCTAAAACACTCCTAAAAGCAGCAATCAGCAACACAAAATTTTAATATATTAAAGATGGCCACAAATTCTTAGTTATTCCTCCAAATGAGAGACAAATTCCTACACTGAACTCAGGTGACCTTATTAACTAACTCCCTTGCCCAGCAGAAATAGGCTGACATCATGTCGTGGAACTGATAACGGCATACAAGCCTCATACTTTCTGCTCAGAAGCCCAACCACTGTAAGACAGTCCTGCCGGGAAGACACATGTGCAGGCACACGGGCCCCAGCTGAGCCCGGCCTCCAGCCTTCTCATCCAAAACGTCGGACACGGGAATACAACTGCCTCGGATCCTCCTGTCCAGCCCACCTGCTCCCTGAACACTCTCCAATGACCTCTGTTGATGCCACATTTAAGAGACAGCTGCCAAGATCTGCTCAAATTCCTGACCCTCAAAATTGAGAGAGATAATAAAAGTTGTTTTAAGCCACTAATGTTTGAGGTAGTTTGTTTTCATACAACTTGTATATATTTTATATGAGTATACTTTTCAATTAAAGATTTGATGTGTTTTAAAGGAAATCTTTGTATAACTATATTGACTTAAAAGAGGTAATACAATTCCTATCAATGTGACAATCACAGGCTTTCAGTCCCTTCCTCCAAAATAAAGCCTGGGGCAGGGAAAATTTGGATTCCAAGAATAAAAACATCAGGAACAATAAAAACAAAACTGATGGGGGATGGAAAACAAACTGCTGAACTTGTCCCAGAAGAAACTGGTAACTAACTAACCGCCAGGAGCAGAAGGCCGCAGAGCTAGGAAACAGGTGAGCTAGAAGCATTTTAGATTGTGCCCCATCATCTCCCTCCCCGGCCAGCTGCAGCTGTTGTCAGCAGGACAAATCAGGACAGCCTAAAAGCCCTAAGGGGAAGCTCAGAAAAACAGGTACAAAGTGAACAGCTATCCTTTTGGCATTCACTCTTCCCAGCCCTTCCCCCCAGGAAAAAGCCCCTCCAGAGTTGGTAGTGAATCACAATGTAAGAAAACTACCTCTTAAAATAAGTATCACTTCTTTCTAAGAGTTTACAACCCAAACCCTGATCAGAAGTTGCCTCATCAGCAGCAGCCAACAGGAAAATGCAACAGCCATTCTGTAGTGCCAGGTGGCTGGTTGACCTGGGACTCGATCAAGCCCTCCCTCCTTAAACTCACCTGGACGGACACAAACTAAAATCTGGGTGTTGGCCATTCTTAACATATATTATTAGATTAAGCAGATAATGCTGCACCCCAAGGGACCAGTAGCTTGGTAGCCAAAATAAAGACACACTTGTAACACAAAACTACTGTAAAAGACAGACAATACACTAAACACCTCCCAGCATCTGAAGCAGAACTACTGGACTGGACACCAGAATGCACACCTGGACAAAGGGACAAGATCAGTACTATGAAGTCACACAAGAAACCATGAGAATGAATCAAGTGAAAATACTAAGTATGAAAAATAACCACCCAGATGATAACAGGAGTTCCAAAGGGGCAGGGGGGGAGGGGCAGTAAAACATTTCAAGACCAAAAAGAAAAAAAAAATTTACAAAATAGAGAATAACTTCCCCAGAACTGATGATAAAAGAAGATTAAAGGGCTCAAAGAGCCAAATAATATATAAGAATAAAATTCATTCTAGAAAAATCAAGAATACTGTGTAAGATGGTAGGACTTTTAGAAAATATTCAAAAGTGTCCACAAGTAACCCTGAGTAACCCAGAAGAAAGCAAAACACCTGCATGGACAGAAAAGCTGCACTGCCACACCTGTGACAGGAGGGAAGCCCGGACACAGCCTCCACACCTGACAGTCAGGTAACCATGTTATGTTTCAGTAATGAATTACGTAGTGTTGAAAAAAAGAGAACATGCTAAGCAAATTTTATTATCTGAGGGAACTTAAAAAGCCCAATATCCATGAGAAACTTACATTAAAACTATATTCAGCATTTAATTTAAATTACTAAAACTTAAAAATTTTTTAAAAATTTGACAAACTTAGTAGCTTGTGTTTTGAAAATGCCTAGACTTCACTAAGAATGGGCCAACAACAATTGCATTTTAGATATAATTTACACAAATAATAGCTTCCAAGAGTAGTACTCAGAGTATTTTTACAACAGAGAAGAATATAATGTAGCTACTCTTACTGAGTGAGCATCTTATGACAGCTTTTGGACTTTTCAAATAACAAATTATGGTGTGGAAAATTTCAATACCCATTCCGCCAAAGAAAGTACTGGTCTTATTTCTACTCAGTGCTTTATCTTTTCATCAGTTTTATTAGCTCAGCTCACACGAGACCACTGCCTGCCTTGACTTCTGGAATACTGCCCCAATTCTTCCCTCTCAGGCCTGACTGCCAGGGCTGCAGCTGCACCACCAGTTCTGATTAAAATGTAAGTCTTTGAAAGAAGGTCTACGGCAAGGGATATAAAGGATTTCATTATCTTTTCTCAAAACTCACAGGGAGGATTAAGCCCAAATCACACCAACACTTGCACCCTTTTTCACTTAACACTTTATCTTGGGAATCAGTAATAGCAGTAACTTTTTAAAACTGCCTCCCTCAACTTATCATATGCATATAACTAGTTTCAAATAGATGGGCAGTTGAGTTATATCTGATCTTTACTAACTACAAGCATACTGGAAAGAATCTTGCATATTCACATATGTGGACTCTAAACCTACAGAATTTATCTGTGGGATAAATTGCACAAAACTGATGGATCAAAGGGTTTGTATATTTAAGTTTTGACAGATTTCCCCAAATCTTCTAAGATAATGTACTAGCCAAAAAGAAAGGACTCAAAAAGTCCTGTTAAGTGACAGGCAACCACCAGAAACCAAGTGAAGAGCCCACTCTGACAACGGCCAGCTCAGTTTGGGCAGGCACATCGCAGCCCTAGGCCTCTCTCTGTAAGTCTCAAATTCCTCTGCCCAGAAATCCACTCTTATTCTACAGTTTTTGACTGAAATAGCTTTGTTCAGATCAGCAACAGTCACGATTTTTAACCACATTACGTCAGCTCGCCTAACACAGTAATTGTTTGCTTTTGCGTAGATACATCTCTAAATCTGGGAAAATGCAGAAATCAATATAGAAATGATGAAGTAAACCAAAACCTACCATATTAATACTTTCATGCTATCAAATACTTGTAACAACTTATAATTTATTTTAGGCTCTACTTATGTGAGACAAGAAAATGTGATGCACTAAATTTGTAAGTTTAATTTATTGGACTTTTAAGAATTATTTAAGTTTTAGGGGAGATTTATTTGCTTTACTGGTAAATCTGCTTTGCTAACTGCTTGAAATATTTGAGGGAATCAGAGAAATGTAACTATAACTTACCCGATGGAATGTCTAAGGTAAATAATTAGGAATAAAAGTACTGGTCAATATTTAGCAGTATTTACTCCCTCCTATGCAGCATTAAAACCCAAAGACAATACATACAGCACTGAACAGTGAGTTTTATGGGTCAACCATTTTTAAAGAGAACTTCAGAAAAAGAGAGGTAACCACAGAATATGGTCTTCGATGTACACCAGATCAAGACATTTCACTTTAATTCCATTCCCTATAATACAGCATTCTTCAGTGAATATGTACCATAGGTCCTCAAATAACATAGTTTCATTCAATATCATTTAGTTAAAACTATGGATGGGGGGGAAAAATCGATTCCCGGCCGAGACTACTGTCTATGCAGTTGGCATGTTCTCTCCAGGTCTGCGAGGGTTTTCTCAGGTCCTCCGGTTTCCTCCCACATTCCAGCGGTGTGCCTGAGAGGTGGTCTCAGGGTGAGTGAGTGAGTGAGTATATGCGTGTGGTGCACCCTGCAATGGAACGGCCTCTAGTCCAGGGTGGGTTCCTGCCTTGAGCCCTGAGCTTCGGGAGAGGGGAGCCTCTGGCCACCCATGACCCTTAACTGGAAGAAAAAGGTTGGAAAATAATGATCTTACTTCTTTTTATTAATCTTTTTACATTGTATGTATAGCTCACACTTATTTCAATATTGACTATTTGAAGTGTTTTGGTTCTTTATTTAGAAGTTTGGTGACATTTTTGTGATCACAGATATGCCAACTCTTGTTTTTTATCAATTAACCTGTGGTAAAATTGGTTTCATTATATGTCATTCGCTTAAAGTAGAAATTGCCAAGAAACTATCTACAATGTTACTTGAGGACTTACTATATACTAAAGGCATTCACAAATATTATTTAATAGTAATAATAAATAAAAATAGGTATCTTAAATGTGACTACTTCTTTCAAAAAAGAATGGTGTCTTTTATAAAAGCATGTCATCAGCCCATATAGCACAAAACAAGCAGAGCATTTTCTCATGCTGCCCCAAAAAACAGTCCTCAATCAAAACCACAAAAGAGCTGTCTTATGATTTCTTCATGGAAATCATGGCCTTTACAATGAGGACATACAGCAACTGCTACAATAAAATGCAGGTGCTGTGGTAAGGATTATCATACATTCTATGATCAGTGGCTGAATGGGGCCAACATTAAGGCCACAGTTCTACTTACTTAAGCATGGTATAGCCCCTCACTGTGGCAATTATTTCCAGATACTTCTACCCTGGACTATTAACCAAATTAGTCTCCATTCCTTTACACTATGAAACTGTTATCAGACTTTAAAGATATTCTCTAGCTATAGATAAAGGCAGATAAATTTGAGGTTATACTGACAAACTGAAGAGCTAATATCTATTATTCTATTCCCTGAAAATCTCCCAAGCTCCTTTCCTTCTTTATAGATATTTACAAGTTAGGATAGGAGAAAACTCAGGGGCAATGTTTGAATGAATATCCCATTCTAACCTCTGCATTTTCTTTTTTAAAAAAATATTTCATTTTTCAATTGCAGTTGACATAAAATGATATATTAGTTTCAAATGAATAACACAGTGATTAGACATTTACATAACATACAATGGGATCACGTCATAGGTACCCATCTGACACAGTAGTTATTAAAATAGTATTGACTATACTCCCCATGCTGTACTTTACATCCTTGTGACTTTTTATAACTGGCAATTTGCACATCTTAATCCCTTCCCTTTTTTCACCCAAGCCCACAACATCCCCTTCCATCTGGTGACCATCAGTTTGTTCTCTGTATGTATGTTTCTTTGTCGGTATACTTTGTTTAGATTCCACATATAAGTGAAATCAGATAGCATTTATATTTCTCTGACTTACTGCATTTAGCATAATAACTTTAGGTCCATCCATGTAGTTGCAAATGGCAAGATTTCATTCTTTTTACAGCTCAGTAAAATTCCATTGTGTGTGTGTGTATATACCATATCTTCTTTATCCAATCATGTATCCATGGACACCTAGGCTGCTTCCATGTTTGGGCTATTGTAAATAATGTTGCAATGGACATACAGATATTCATGTCTTTTCAAATTAATGTTTTGGGTTTCTTCAGCCAAATACCCAAGAGTGAAATTGCTGGGCCCTTCTTTTTCTCTTGCTATACAGCCTTTGCTTTAAAGCCCCCTTTGTCTGACACTGCTACCCACGTTTTATTTTTGCCATTTCTATTTTCATGAAATGTCTTCCTCCATCCCTTTACTTACTTTCACTCTGTGTGTCTTTCCATCTGAAGTGAGTCTCTTGTAGACAGCGTATGTAAGGGTCTGTCTTGTTATTCCATTCAGACACTCTGTGTTTTCTGACTGGCGCATTTAATCTATTTGCATTTAAAGTTATTGTTGATAGATAGGCAGTTCTTGACATTTTGTTATTTATATTTTTATCTTTTTTTTCCTTTAAAATTTCTTGTAATACTGGTCTGGTGACAATAAACTCCTTTAGTTTCTTCTTGTCTGGGAAGTTATCTGTCCTTCAATTCTAAATGATGGTCTTGCTGGATAGAGTAATCTTGTTTGTAAGTCCTTGCTTTTCATCACTTTGAATATTTTGTGCCAGTCCCTTCTGGCCTGCAAAGTTTCTGCTGAGTAATCAACTAACAGTCTTATGGGAGCTCCACTGTAGGTAGCTAACTGCTTTTCTCTTACTGCTTTAAGATTCTCTTTTTGTTTTTAAATTTTGCTATTTCCATTATGATGTATTTTGGCATGGGCCTCTTTTGGCTCATCTTGTTTGGGATTCTGTGTTTCCTGGACATGTATGTCTACTTCCTCTATCAGCTTAAAAATTTTTCTATCATTTTTTCAAATATGTTTTCAATTCCTTCCTCTCTTTTCTTCCAGTACCCCCACGATGAAAATGCTGGTATACCTGATGTTGTCCCAGAGACTAAAACTATCCTCATTTTTGGGAGGGGAGTTCTTTTTGCTGTTCTAACTGGGTATAATTGGGTGTTTTCTGCTTCCTTATCTTCCAAATCACTGCTCCGATGCTCTGCTTCAACTACTCTAACTGTTGATTCCCTGTAATGTATTCTTCATTCCCACTATTCTACTCTTCATTTCCAATGTGTTCTTCCTTATGTTTCCTATCACTTTGCTGAAGTTCTCACTAAGTTCACTTGCTCTTCCCCTAAGTTCATTGAGAATCCTTACATTCAGTGTTTTGAACTCTGCATCTGGTAGCTTGCTTGTCTCCATTTTGTTTAGTTCCTTTTCTGGGGTTTTGTTCTGTTCTTTTTTTTTTTTTTTTAAGATTTTTATTTATTTATTTTTAGAGAAGGAAGGGAGGGAGAAAGAGAGAGAGGGGGAGAGAAACATGAATGTGCGGTTGCTGGGGGCCATGGCCTGCAACCCAAACATGTGCCCTGACTGGGAATCAAACCTGCAATGCTTTGGGTTCGCAGCCGCGCTGTTCTGTTCTTTTGTTTGGGGCATCTTTGTCTCCGCATTTGGAGACAATTGCCCCCCTGTGTCTGTCTCTGTGTATTTGGTAGAGCTGCCATGTCTGCAGTCTTGGTGGAGTGGCTTCAGTAGTACACATCCTGCAGGGCAAGGGGCACAGCCTCCTTGGTCACCTGAGCTAGGCTTTCCAGGCGCGCCCCTCCCCCACCCTATGTGGGCTGTGTACAGCCTCCTGTTGTTGCTGAGCTTTGATTACTGTTAGTAACTCACTGTGAGGGATTTACCCCCAGGCTGATCGGCTGAGAGGGCTGGCTGCAGTCACCATGGAGGATTTGCTGTGCAGGGGCCAACCGCACAAAGTAGGACTTGCTTCACTGAGGTTCTGGTGCCTACTGAGTCTACCCATTGAGTGTGTTGCTTGTGGAGGTAGCTGGGTGGTGCTTCAGCATGCTCGGAGGCTGTACACTGGGTGCTCTGGCTCTGGGCCTCTCGGGAGAGGAAGGCGAAGGTCAGGGGCCACCTGGCATTTATGTGTTGGGTTTAGAGGTGCCTGGGAGAGGCCAAGCTGACAACCAAGACCCAGAGCTTAGGAAAAGGTATAGGGTATGCGGAGACCAGATGCTGCATGTTTGAGAGATTTTAGGAAAGTCAGCAACATGAGTTAAAACAGGCCATTTGTATCTAATTTTCTATAATGTGCACATTTCCTCATTCTCTCACATTTGGTAAACATATTATTCTGTGTGTGTGTGTGTGTGTGTGTGTGTGTGTGTAAGTACCTAAACCTCTAGACAACTTCTAGTTGGTAACTACAAGATGCTATCAAGACAGAAGGGAAAACTGGTAGGATCAGAAATCAGCCACATGACCACAAAGCCAGGAAACCACAACTTTTAATCCTAAATGTATTTTGTGGGGTTTTTCCATGTCTAAAATTGATTCAACATTTTCTTATCAAAAACTAGCCAAAACATAGGCTACCAAGATGATTCACGTAATCAGATAATTATAAAAATTAACTTATTCAACACAGAGTCATTAAACACCTACTACATGCTAGGCCTACATAAATAAAAAAAAATTAAATATGTAAAATAAAGTAAACATAAGTCAACAAAGTACAATAAACTTATTTTTAAATGCATAAAAATGAATTGACCAGAGAGGTAAGAGGTTTACAGACTACCAAAGATTAAAAGTTGAAGTGCAATATAAGCAGGTAGAAATAATTGAGCAATGTTTAGTTTGTAGCACTTATGACATGGAAACAATTCACACATTAAAACCTGGTCTAAGTAGATGTCAAAACAGAATTTTTAAAAATTCTTAATAAAACAAAAGTAAATTAATCTCACATTTTATTTCTAAAGAATACTAAGAGGCTGGCTTCATGCTCAGTGGTGAAACATGATAAATATCCAGTTAATGTCAGCATTTAGTGAAACACTAGATACATTAAATTCATAAACAAGACAAGATGTTCGTTATAATCGCAATGTTCTAGAAGTTCTAACCAATGCAATTAGTAAGTGCCATTAAGAGATATAAAATCTGGAAAGGATAAAGCAAAATTATGTTTAGTTACAAATAAGGACAGCATTCCCAGAAAAGCTAAGTGAATTGGATATAAGACTATTAGAAATACTAAGTGAATTTAGTTAAGTTAGCTGATTAGACTTAAGAGAAAAAATCTTCCAAATGTTAACTGCACACAGGTGAGTTTGCGCAGCACATCACACAAAGAGGCTGTGCAGCCATGGGTAAGGGCACAGGCAGAGCCAGGCGGACATGGGTCAGAACTTCAACTCTACTGCTCCTTAGCGGCATAAGCCTTGATAAAGCCATCTAATGTCTCTACATTTTCTCAAGTGTAAAAAATGGTAACATAAATGTTGAAAAGTACACAGAGCCTGGCATTTAGTAGTTCAAGTAATGTGAAGTAGTATTATTGATATTATTAATAAAAAAAACACGTGTCCCTTCCTTAAGTAAAAAGATATATTAAATATACAGCATATATACTATATTAACCTTTCCAAAATCCAAAGAATCTTGAAGGTTCAATACATATCTGGCCCCAAAATTTTCAATAAAGGATTGCAGTCCTGTGCATTTCTAATGTCTTCTTAGGGATAAAAAGAGATTAATAAGAACTTTCATTATTTTTTTTAAGTCAGCCAGATCCCAGGCTGCCCACACTATGTTTTACAGTTCTAGAGATGCCAGTGGTTCAACAGGAGTCCCCACCAAAGAGCTAATCCACACTCCTTTTCTTCTAGAACCCTAAACTCCGTTAATAAGAACCTAGTCATTAGCAAGACTGTTCACTTAATATCAGCCTCTTCTAGATGATAAGCTCCATTAGCAACAGCGGGACTATGCATTTGTTTACCACCTTAACTCTTATACTTGAATTCTTATATCAGTGACCTGTAGTACCTGTCACCTTGTATATCTGTATCAGAGACCTACTTGCTTAATTCACAATTCGAGTTTTAGTAAATCCCTTGAGTTATTATACAGTGCTGAATGGGTGGTAACAAAGATACATCAGTTAGGATGTTTTATCTACATGTAACATAAAATCCAAAGCCATCTGAATTAAGGAAAGAATTTACTGTCTCAGGTAACTGAGAAGTCTAGTGGTATACTATCCTGGGGCAAGACTTGACTGGGGGCATGGTTTTCCTCTGCACTACTCCTCCTGTGCTGGCTTCTTATTCAACTGTCTGTCCCAACTATTCTGATTAGAAAACTAATCAGAAGACAGCCGCCAGGAATTTAATGACTGTACACTTTCAGGCTGACATTCAGCAGAAAAAAAATAAGTGCCTTTATCCCAGCATTTATTTCCAGCAAATGTCCTAAGGTCATTCTGATTGATCTGGCCTGGATAGCACACTTGCCATGACGGCCTTAGGTTGACACACACATTCCACTGCTACAATCTCTTCATAACATATATCAAAAAAAAAAAAACACATGAAAGCTGGCCTTAGTGATTTCAATCTTTTATATTACTAAATAATGCTATTACGGAATTAAAATTAATGAGTCAAGCACATCATACAACTTCCCATCTTCTTCAAGTTATTCCCCCATATTTTAAGCACAACCCATCAAGAAAAAAAGTAAATCCTTCCCTGAGTGTGAATCACTTTTTTTTTATTGATTGGTTTGAGAAAGGGAGGGAGAGGGAGAGAGACAGAGAAAGAGACAGACAGGCAGGTGTGCACACATCGATTTGTTGTTCCCATGTCAATTCTTGTATGTACCCTGACCAGAGATCAAACCCACGACCTTGGTGTGTCAGGATAATGTTCTAACCAACTGAGCTAACCGGCCAGGGCTGAATCACTCTTTGAAGGGTCCAGAATGTGTTACCAGATTACAACACAAGTTTCTGATTCTCCTTAACAGAACAGACAGCAACAACATACATTTTTCAGGAAGAAAACAGAGGCTCTTATTCTTCTTTTTAAAAGATTATAATAGCAGAATTTAAAGAAAAGATAGAATAATACATGAATATCTTAAGGGGGAAAAATGGTTTTGTTTCATAGAGTTTTGAAATACAAGCAACTAAATAATCCATCTTGTAACTCAAGACTGCTCTCACCAGATACTAGATCACCACCAAACTTCCTTCTGCCCTGGAGGTGCCACACCACCGCCACCATGGCAGCCCCCTCAACACACAATTAGATCTTAAGAACAGAGCAAATAGGTACTCTTTAGGCAGGTTTTTGTGAATGCACATTCTAAAGCCAAACAAATTAATCTTTATTATGCTTCTTACTATCCATGTCCTTCATTCCTATAATCAGCACAGGAAAGAGAGGGTAAACTATTCTGTTTTGCAACAGAGAAGAATGCAAAATTTATTAGATTGAAAGCCAATATGCAAATATATAGGACAGGAGCTGATTTTCATGGTAAAGTTGAACTAACACAGAAGGCTAAATCCAAACATCATTTTTAGAGGTGAACTAACCACTTGAAAATGGTGGCACACCAATCATCTTAAATCAAAAGCAAAACTTCACTCACAATTCTAGAAGGAAGCAGTGTGGTTAAAGAACGAGAATTAAAAGAAAATCTCTATAACTATTCAATTATGTGGACTGGTTTTTTAAATACTGTTCAAATAATTTTATTCAATAAATACACACCTGGTGGCGTTATTAAGAAAACAGCACTAGCACTAGGCACAGTAAGGATATAAACACAACCCCTGACTTCACAAAGTGTATAATGTGCCACGAAGGCAATATACACAAACATTGCCAGACAGCACAGAACACCGCAAGCAGAAATGCGTGTGAGACAAAAAGGCAATGAGTAATTGGAAAGGGGAGAAATCAAACGAATCAGAGCGATTTCCGCAGTAAGTAACAGAGCGTCTAAGGGCAAAATTGCTTAAACAATAAGGAAATTGATTCTCTCACATAGCAAGGATCCCACCATTAGGGAGGTTCTATTAAATGGGGTTCCACCCAGTTCTAGTCTCTGCATGTCTCTTGCCTCTGCCCTCTTTTACGGAAGGGCATCACCTCCAGGCTAGTAGCCAAGGTGAACACGGAAGCTACAAATGTTACATCCGGCTAAAACAAGCTCTAGGAAGAGGGATCATCTCTTTCTCAAAAGTAAAAAATCAGCCCTGGCTGGTGTGGCTCAGTGGATTGAGTGCCAGCTTGTGATCAAAGGGGTCACCTATTCAATTCCCAGTCAGGGCACATACCTGGGTTATAGGCCAGGTCCCCATGGGGCGGGGGGGCGGGGGGGGGAATGTGAGAAGCAACCACACATTGCTATTTCTCTCCCTCTCTTTCTCCCTCCCTTCCCCCTCTCTAAATAAATAAATAAAAATGTTTTTTTAAAAAGTACAAAATCCTTTTCCAGGAGCCTCTCACAGACTTCCCTTTCATTCCCCATTGGCTGAATCTGGGTCTCATGCCCATTCCTAAAACAATCACTTTCAAAGGCAATGAAACCTACCATAACCAAGATCAGAACAGATGCTGGTAACTATTAAGACCATCACTTCAGTGCTGGCTGAATATTTCAAGGAAGACAGGCCTTGAAGGTATGATTTGGACTAGTGGAAAAAAACAGAACAAAAAAACAGAGACAAAGGAAGGGATGTGCCTAACTGAAGAAGAAAGCAAAACTGCAATGATACATAAAACACGTTGCTAGGGACAAAGAATTCTCTTACACTGGACCGCTGTCATTCTCACCCAAGAGTTAACAGTCAGTAAATGCTAGGAATGTAGGAGGAGCAGTGCTCTTTTTAAGGAAAGGATTTAAGTTCTCCGTGGGGGTATTCAGACTCACCACTCCTTATCAATAGTCACCCACTCAGCTGTCTCTGGGTTGGAAACATTCCACATTATGCATAGAGATGACTGCAGACTCACTGTCAGTAGTTGTTCCTTGAAGGTGTCTTCTCACTTGGGTTGAGGTTTCACTCAAAAATCCACAGACTCACAACTGGCCCTTATCTGCAAATGAAAGCATACAATCAGGAGGCAAAAAGTTGCAGGACACAATTCTTGTCCCCCACCTATAATTAATGATTCATATGAAAACTGAACTTAAAACACCAGATTCATTAAGTGCCCTGTTCAAACTAAGCAACCTGTATTTCAAAGGTTGTGATGTACTTATTACAGTTACCACCCTTCCCCCATCTATGTACATTTATCATAGTGTCCAGAGTATACCAAATGCAACTCTTACCAAAGCTTTGCCCGCTGGGCAGAATCCAACACATTTGTTTAGTGGACCCACAAAAGGCGGCCTACACAGCATGTTAAAAGATAGCTACCTACATGTATATATCAGAGGACAACATAAAAATCATGATTTCTGACGTCTCCTGGGAAAAAAAACAGAAGATGGGCAATTATGGGCCCATGTCTGCACATGGAAACCCTGGGTCAGAGCTGATTAGCACCGAGTCCTTCAGCTGGGATGGGGTGCGCAGTGCCCCGCAGGCGTCGTCACCTCTCACTCGAGGGCTCGGCCATCTGTCTGGCCCTGTTGGCATTTGAGCTAGCAAACTGTGCTACTTACTTATGATAGCTCGCAGGGAACGTTGATTACTATCAAAGCCAAGCACGTTTTTCACCTTGAGGACACAACACAGCACAGGGATAACCACAATGGCTTTGGGGTCACAGGGCCCTGGGTTTGAGCTCAAGTTCTACACACGACTAGCTGTGTGGCCTCAGGCCTATTATTTACAAGTCTCCAATTAAACATATAAGCACTTAACACACAAAAAAAACAGATCTAAAATCTAGTGTGTTCAAGCTAAACTGATAATCCAAAATCCACTGCTTCTTAAGACTTTTTCATCTAAATAAATCAGTGATACATGTAGTTAGTTCTCAAGTCTCAAATCTCCAAGTCCTTATCAAATACCCTCCCTCACACTCCCAGAAACCATCACCTAGGCAGTTAATTTTCTCTCTAAAATACGTAATTTGGATATATTCTTAGAATCCCACTTTTTAAAAAAACCTTAAAAACAAACAACAATTCCTGTCTCAGAATCACTTTCCTGAAATTACTTATAAATTCAACTATTTAAATAATGGTAGATTGAAATTTCAAAGTTCCATATTAGGAGGAACATTACTATTTCATTAAAAGAAAATGGAGACAAAATGCTGGCGATGACACACATCACTCCTGGCAAGGTGCCTTGACACACTCACATTTTGTAAGCTCACGTTTACTCAAATCTAAACTGAAAATGAACCCATTGTGCTTAGTCTGAAAGACAATTAGAATTAATAAGTGAGTTTGGGAAAGTTACAGGATTTACAAGATCGATACCCCAAAACAGTATAAAACAATTATTCAAAGAACAAATCAAACTGAAATTCAAAATAACTGTACAGTGTACCAGAAGATAATTAGGAATAAGTTATCAATTGGTGTGCAAAGAAGACAAATAAATGCACACATTATGATTCAATACATCTATACATAACAGGTCAATTAATTTTTCACAGAGGTGCAAAGACAGTTCAGTGGGGAAAGGACAGCATTTTCAACAAATACAGCTGGAATGACTGCATATCCATACCTTGTAACATAAGAAAATTAACTCAAAATGGATCATGGACCTAAAAGGCAAAACCTAAAATTATGCAACTTCATGAAGAAAACATAAGGGAAGATTTTTGTGGCCTCGGCTCAGACAAAGATTTCTAAAGCTACGACACAAAAGCATGGTACATAAAAGACAAAAGTGAAAACCAGAACTTCATCAAAATCACTAATGTCTACTGTTGTAAACACAGTGAAGCCACATACTGGAAGAAAGTATATGAGAATCACATTATCTGAAATTAAACTTGTTTCCAGAATATAAGAAGAACTCTCAAAACTCAATAATGGAAGCCTCAATTTAAAACAGGAACGAACGACCTGAACACATTCTTCTCCACTGATGCACACACAGCAAATAAGCACATGAAAGTCAGTCAGTCTACCATCACTACTCACGAGGAAAATGCAGGCAACAGAAAGGGTATGGAGCCACAGGAAGTAACTCTCGTGTTGTTGGTGAGACTGTGAAATAGTAAAACCACTTTTGAATACAATCTGGAAGTTTCTTAAAATACTAAACACAGACATACCAGACAATGCAACCATTCCATTCCCAGGAACTTACGTAAGGGAAATTAAAGTGTATGTCCACAAAAGACTGTCTAAAGCAGCTTTATCTGTAATTGCCAAAAACTGTGATACAACCCAACCGTCCATCAGGTGACTCAATAAAGGGTGGTGCAACCCTGGCTGGTGTAGCTTAGTGGATTGAGTGTGGGCCTGTAAAGCAAAGGGTCACTGGTTCAATTCCCAGTCAAGGCACATGCCTGGGTTGCAGGCCAGGTCCCCAGTAGGGGACACATGAGAGGCAACCACACACTGATGTTTCTCTCCCTCTTCCTCCCTTCCTTCCCTTCTCTCTAAAAATAAATAAAATCTTTTTTAAAAAAAAAAAAACTAAACAAATAAAGGGTGGTACAGTGGTCTTCTGTCCATGTGGGATATCTTCCAAGACCCCCAGTGGATGCCTGAAAGCATAGACAGTACTGAACCCTATGTAGCCTATGCTTTTTCCTATGCATGCATATGTATAATAAAGTTTAATTTATAAATAAGGCACAATAAGTGATTAACAACAATAACTAATGTGGACGCTGGACAAAGGGATGAATAATGTGTCAAGCAGGAATAAATGGAACAGCACGAGATTTCATCATACTCAAAATTGAACTCAATTTTAAACTTATGAATTGTTTATTGCTGGAATCTTCCATTTAATACTTTTGGACCATAACTGATCGTGAGTAACTGAAACCACGCAAAGCAAAACCACGATAAGGGGGATTACTATAGCTGTTCAGTGTATTGCTACTTGCACTAAAAAATA
Organism: Phyllostomus discolor; assembly: GCF_004126475.2. Classification (NCBI taxonomy): domain Eukaryota; kingdom Metazoa; phylum Chordata; class Mammalia; order Chiroptera; family Phyllostomidae; genus Phyllostomus; species Phyllostomus discolor. The sequence goes on along the minus strand of NC_040915.2, from coordinate 5,696,007 downwards.
GTAAACTATTATACATTCATTAACATGGTTGAATCTCAAAATAAGTGTGCTAAGAAGCCATACCAAGTATATACTATAGAATCCATTTAAAATTCTACTCTCTAGTAATAGAGAGTTCTGCTGATTGCCCCTTCCATTTTTTCCTTCCCCTGACCTAAAAGAAGCCTGAACTCTGTATTTGCTTGAGACAGATTTAAGAAACTAATAGGGCTCCCATCTTCTCACCTGGTGCCTTCCCAATCAATAAAGCTTTCCTCACCCCAAACTCTAATGTTCTGAGTTTTGGCCTTTCAAAAGTCAGGCACACAACTTTGGACCAGTAGCAGGAACTCAAACAAACCCATTCCCAAGAGCAATGAAAAAAACATACGTCCACACAAAGAAAACGGGCTAAAGGAGACAGCACGGGACAGCAGTTAAGAAAACAGGCTCAGGAGTCAAACAGTCAAAGCCTGAATTCTGGTTCTGCCACTTACTGTGAAATGGAAATAATTAATAAGGCCAAGTATGGTTCACGTTAGGATACTACAGTAAAAGGCCCAGAATATGATCTAATACAAAGCTAGCCTTTGGAAGTATGGCTATCTGAAGGGGAACTGTGTTTAATATATGATGTAACATTATGACAGTAATTTCCTTAATAATATTCCAGAAAAAAAATTTAAATACACACCCCCTCACAGCAACTGCAGTACAATGCAGTGTTTGAGTTTACTTGGATTTTGCTTATGGTCAGTATCAGGTTATTTCATTCATTTGGATTCTGATTGCCATGGAAAATTACGGACAAGATATTTTACCTTCCTGAGATTTGGTTTCCTCATCAAAGATAAATGAAGACAATGCTACTTATCTCACAGGCTTATTGTAAGAATGTAGTAAGATGTATAAAATGTTTACATAGTACACTGCTTTGCACATATTTGTTACATAATTACAATATCTATTGTAACTAGAGTGACCATTCGCCCTTATTTACTTGTAATAGTCCCAGTTTATGAAGGTTTCCACAATGTAATTACTATAGTTATCTCCCTTTCCCTGTCAGTATGTCCCAGTTAGGATGATGAATTATATGGTCACCCTAATTTATAACTGAAACACTTTCAAGATTTTCTCCCTACTAAGTTCTTCATGCTCTGTATTCCCTTTTAGTGGCATTACCTCTTTGCTCTCCAATTCACAATCCCCCTTCTCCAAACACACGCAGAGTCTTGGGCTCTCGTTACCTGCTCATCCAGGTGCCTGGTGAACTCGATGCTTCAAACCAGGTTCTTCTGTGGTCCCATACTCCTCAGCAATGTCAAGTTTCCCAAACCTACTCTTTCTCTGAATTCCAGAATAAAACCTAGTGACCTAAAAATACTACCACTACCAACAGTGGATTAAAATTCTAGCTCTTTTTAGGGATGTATCTATGACAGACAATGCCTTAACTCAAAGTAGAGAGTCTCTAATAACGTGACTGTCAGATGCTGTGGCAGCTGATTAGGAAAGACCATGAGAGGACCATTTTCACTCCTAAATCAAACAATTTTGTTGGGTTTCCACTGAATGAGTGTATTAGACCAGCCTTGATTTCCTTACTCTTTGCTGGTTCCCAATAATCCGGTCACAACAATGGCTGGCAGCTCAAATATCAGATAGCAGTTCTTAAGGAAAGAACTTGCCCCCCTTTCACTCTGTAAATGCTCCCCTGGGTTACTTCTATCACTACCCTGAGTCCAGCTATTATATGTATAGTGATGATAGCCAAATCTACATTTCCAGCCAAAGCTCCGCAGCCAGGGGTTTCCCACCTGACCTCACATACCCAACAGAGCACCCCCACCTGGACGTGCTGCCTCTGCCTCAGGTGGAACTGAGCGCCACTGCTTCCCCACCCCTCCTCTACTCCAAACCCATTCACTTCATTTACATTAAATTCTCTTATCCAGTCCCCCAAACCAAAAATGAGACTATTATCCTTGACACCTGCCTTTCCATCTCTTCCCCCACAGCCAAATAACAATCAAATTCTCTTAACTATTTTTCCAATCTGTCTCTGTTCCCAATACCAGAGTCACACTACTCAAGGTCTGGGCACCACCACCGTAACTAAAAAATAGCCTAACAGCTGCTAACTGATCTAGTCACGGATCTCAGCACCTCCCACTCCTTCCCTTTTGGGCTAAAATGATCCTTTTAAAATCAATGCCTGCTTTTGTTCTCTTTTTCTAACTTAAAACTCCCTTTAATGACTCACTGTTATCCTCAGGAACAGTTCAGTTCTTTAATACAACATCTAAGGGCCCTTATGATTGGGTCCCCCCCCCCATTCTCTTCAATCTCATTTACAGCCACTTCTACTCAATGTCCAATAATTGTGCCAACCACCCACTCAATTTCTTTCCTGTTTCTCAAAAACACCAGGCTTGTTCTCTTGTTTACAAGGCATCACACTTGCCATTCACCTCTGCCTAGCATATTCTTCAGAACTTAATATATGGCCATCACTTCCCTCCTATGTGAGACACTCTTCCAAAGCATTGTGCTGAAACCGGAAAAGTCAGTGTTTGAACTGCCTGTTACTTCCAGAACTGGTAAGTAGAGACAAGGGTTGAATCTGTATAGGCACTTAATTCAGAAGACCAATGATCTGAGATAACAGCGGGTTAAGTACCCTCAAATACCACCTTAACATCTTATTTTAAGCCAACACTTTTATAAGGAAAAGAGGGGGTAGATAAGGCATTTAGAAAAGAGGGGGCAAACCGGCAGGATTTTCCTAGTACTTCTTTATCTGTTGGTCAACAATTCATTATCTGAACACAATGGCCAGATAGCATCTCCATTGCTTGCAGACCCCCTGGGGCGCAACAGCTGAATTGCTTGTTGACATCATGAAGTCATTCATTCCGTCCAGTTCCTGAAATGACAGTCTTCCACTGGCATTAATCACTTAAGCCTATCAACTAAGGCTAAACTCTTGAGTTACCCTATCAATGTGCTTCCCTTCAGGACACTTACATTGCCAGGGTTATCAAGCCTGGCTGCAGGGGAAACTTGGGCCCAGAATTTCAGATTCAAAAGTTCAGGAAAATGGTAAGCTGTTTCAAGTGCCATATCTTAAGTGACATTAATAAACTAGGAGGCAGGCTTTCTGAAAATTGTGTCACATAATCAAGAGTTAAGGAAACTACAGAGATGCAGCCTAGCAAAAAGCAGAGGTGGAAGATACAGCAGACTTCCGACACGTGTAGGCCCTAGCGTACAGAATGTGAAAGAGGAAGCAGATTTCCTGTGGGTTGTCGAACAGGGTAAAACGAAAATCACCAGGTAGAAGTTTCAGGAAAGCAGTATTTTGTTTAAAAAAAAAAAAAAAAAAGACAAACCACCTAAAAGTACAACTGCCCCTGAAAACATAATGGGATGTCTAGAAAAGTGGTGAATTCACAGTCACAAGAGGTTCTAAAGACCAGGAGCACTGGACAGATTCCTGCATTTGGGAGAATGTCAGACTTGACAGTACCTACAGTCCCAATCGATTCCAAGATTCTGAGGTAACAAAGTGAACCGTGTGGCCTCTCTGGCTCCGTGCTCAAGCCTGTGTTCTCCCCTGGCCTGCAGGCTAGTAGCCCCGCTTTGTCTTGCATGCAGACATGCTAATCATTAGATGGAATTCTGCGTGTGGCTTGAGTTTTCCAAAAACAGCCCCTCCCATTTCCCCTGTCTGACCTAAAAGAAGCCTGAACTCTACAGTCTCTTAAGGTGGGTTTGAGGATTAGGTCCCCATCTTAGTTGGCATCTTCTTGATCAACAAGCCTTCCTTACTCCAAATTTGGTCCTTTGAGATTTGGTCTTTTTGAAGTACACAGACTTTGGACCTCTATGACACAAATTCATAAATATTTTAAATATGACTAGGTAGCAGCTCAATTAAAGCACATTACCCCAGCCCATCCTAAAATAAACATAAGGTCCTAAGACATGAGATTTAACTGCCTGTTTTACAAAGAAATCAGAAGAATTAATATAAAGATAGCTAAATACATTACATTTTCCCACATTAATGAACTTTCTAAAAAAATTATTTCCAGTAAGATTCCAAGTAGGGAGCGTGTCCTAGTTTATCTGATTCTGTATGAAAAGCCAGAGAGAAAACTAGACACCAATTGTCAATTTACGCAGAGAGAATGCTGATTTCCCAAGGGGTAAAATGACATCAACAAGGCTTCCTGAGGATGTAATAACTTTTACAAAGACTTTGTAAATTAATCAATACTTGGCTTCTGATTTATACATAAGGAAGAAGGAAACACAAGGAAGAATTTTAAAAGGTTTCCCAATGTTTTACAGAATTAGAATGGCAATGTTTTTAAAAAAAAATCCACAGAGAACAGGACTAAATAAAAACTCTGTGCTCTCTGTCTCATACTTGATTTCACCTTGAGGTTAAACTGATCTGGAAAGAAGCCATTTTGCACGACAGAGAACAAAAATGCAAAAAGGGAAATGTAAGGTATCTATCCTCACTGCATGACTTTTTTAAGAATCACATAAAAATGTCTAGTCACTGTCATCTGTTTTTGTTTTTTGTTTTAGAGAGAGAGGAAGGAAGGGAGAAAGAGTGAGAGAAACATCAATCAGTTGCCTCTTGCATGTGTCCACACTGGGGACCGCACCCACAATCCAGACATGTCCCCTGACTGGGAATCAAACTAGTGACCTTCTGCTTTGCAGGACAACCCCCGACCAAGTGAACCACACCAGTCAGGGAGGTCACTGTTATCTTTAACTCAGTACTGTTTAAAATCACCATATTTTTATTTTATAACACTTAAAGAAGAGGTATTTTATTTTCATTAAAACACTTAGCTTTTTTTTTAAGATTTTATTTATTTATTTTTAGGGAGGGAAGGCGGTGGGGGGGGGGGGGGAGAGAGAGAGAGAAACATCAATGTGCGGTTGCTGGGGGTTATGGCCTGCAACCCAGGAATGTACCCTGGCTGGGAATTGAACCTGGGACACTTTGGTTCCCAGCCCATGCTCAATCCACTGAGCTATGCCAGCCAGGGCTAAACCACTTAGCTTTAATAAATATGCTGTACTCATTTATTTTATTCAGGGAGTGGAATAATCTTTATACCCACAGGAAAAATTTTCTAGTAAGACATTTTAAAAATACTCATAAAACATTATTCACCTTTCCATGCAACTTTTCACAATACTACTGCATATATGGAAGGCTGTAACAGGGAAGCCACTTAAACTAAGTTGAATTGCGTTCTTCCACCTTCCTACTCCCTACTCCCTAAAAAGATACATTACAGCCCCAACCCCCAGGACCTCTGAATGTGACCTTGTTCGGAAACAGGGCTGTTACAGATGTAATTAGGTAAAGGCGTGATACTCGAGTAGGGTGGGCCTCTAATCCAGTGTAGTGGGCATCCTCATGAAAAGCCAGCTGTGTGAAGACAAGAAGACAGCAGGAGGAACTCCCAGGGTCAACTGGGCGTGGGGCCGACTGCCAGCACACCACCCGAGGCTGGGAGAGGCAAAGACTCATCCCCTACGGGTTCCGGGGGAGCATGACCCTGCTGACACTTTGACTGTGGACTTCTAGTCTCCAGAACTATGACAACACATTTCTGTTTGTGACATTTCTTTGTGGCAGCCCTAGGAAATCAATACACCTTCCATTTAACCAGAAGAGTGAAAACAGTCACATGAATCGAAATGTTACAATCATGATCACTACAATCCGTTACCCAATCAAAACTGGATTTGGCCTTGTACTGGAATGCTCAGCATCAGCAACTTCTCCAGAAATGAACTCACCCTTCTATTGAATATCCCATTTACTCACTATCTAGGCCAGTAGGTTTTATACATGTGTATGTTTTCCCATCATTTTCTAATTGGGTAATCAGTCTCCATATTTTCATTTTATATCCCATTTATTTACTCATCTAAGGAGTGCATATATACACAGCAAAATGAAACAGTACCTCACTTTCACTTGCCTGTCCATGAATCATCCTGTCTTCCACTCCAAGATCACCATCATCAATAGTTTATGTATCTTTCCACTGAGATCTATGCATTTATTAAAAATCATGCTGCACTTTTATCACTTTATGTATTTTGAGAGATCATTCTGTAATGCACTTATATTTTTATTAGTTGTACAGTATTCCACTCTATTGATGCATCATAATATATTAACCAATCCCCTACAGATGGATATTTAGGTCGCTGCCAATATTTATCTTTATCACAAATGGTTAAAATGGCTATCTTTTTAGTATCTTTTTGTTGAGCCCTTTCTTTGCCATCCTATTTGTAACTGCGATCTCCTATTCCTTATCTGGTGGTCCCCATCTTGCACCTTTTTCCTCGCAGCACTTTGAGTTATCTGGCTTTCTATATGTTTTACTTCTTGTTTGTCTTCACCAACTAGATTGTAGGCTCTATGAAAACAGATTTTGTCTCTTTAGTTTGCAAAAGAACTCCCTATTACCTAAGTGCCTGACACATAGCTAATGCTCAGTATTTATTGAATAACTGAATGTTTTTATTTACTCCTACAAAAGAAAAAAAAGCATAAGAGATACAACACAGCTTCTCTTTAAGGTAAAATAAATCATAGCTCCCCAATTGAGCAGTATTTGTCCTCTTTGTCTTGTATTTTCCATAGTGTCAAATAAGATTGTTGTACTCTAGTTTGATCCAGATTTTATATAGTCTGTGAACCCAGGAGTGTATCCATTTAAAACAGTCTATTGGACCAAAGATGATGTTTCCTGGTCTTTCTGAATATTAACTCAAATAGTAGGTACTTCGTGGAGTCTCTGAACCCTTGTATGTAGTGGCCATCCTGAAATGACAGTATCTTAACATGCAATTTCTTCTACCAGCTGTGCATTTTCAGTCAGCAAAAGAATGACTCAGTGTGGTATTATTTCTGGTAAATGCAGAGGGCGCGGAAATCTCAACTTATGGTATTTTGCTGTGTGTAATGTGTCCCCTGTATTAACGCACACCCACGTTTTGTGTGCATTATACGCGGGATTATTATACCCGTGCCATGTAACCATTATACCTATGTACAACACGCATCCTTGTTTTTCCTTCAAAAATTTGTACAAAAAAGTATGCATTATCCATGGCAAAATATGGTATTTTGAGAAAGTTGATGTATGTTTAACTCGTCCCAACTGCCTTTATAAGGAAACAGGGCAAGTGGGGTCATTCTTTTGCAAAGGGATCAGTCTGCACTTCCATCAGGGCCTGGCATACTAGGACCTCAGAGTAAAGTGGTTGCCAACAAACTATCCATTGGGAAGGGTAGAGATGAGTATTTTAGAAACATAAGTTCTTACTCATTTTTAGATTGCTAAAAATCTAATAAATCTGCAAATTATACTATAAAAATACCTTTATGTTCAACTGTTCAACATTCAAATTAGCAAGTATATATATTATTCAGTATGATGATCTTTACTTTGAAGAAGCTTAGAAATAGTTTATTCCAAGAAAACACAAGAGAATGATTCCCTAGTGAATTTAATTCCACACACTTCTGCATATATAAATCTTATCTGTTACCAAGTGCCAAATAACCCCAAAACTTAGCAAAGGAATCATTAGGAAAGTTCCTGGGGGCAAAAACAGCACTTTGAAGGGTTCTTTGTGCTTGAGGAGAAGGGGAAAGATAACATATAAAATTTGCAAGATAACTTAGATGTAAAGGACAATCTTGAGCTTAAATGCATTTTGAAAATTGTATTTCTAAACAAGATAACAATTTGTATGATTTTAAAAGACAGTTATGGCCATAAAACAGTAATCTGGAGATTTCCTTTTTAATGAGAAAAAGGAGCATGCTTAGGCTGCTCGAAAAGGCTTTCCCCACGCCTGAGAGACTTTTACATTAGCCTGTCTTTTGTTCCAGTATGTTTAAGGCTTTCTTTTTTATAGTAAAGTCTGGAAAATTGGGTATTTATCTTGGTATACAGTATGGGGTAGAGATCAAGGGTTTTCTTTCCCCTCATTTCTGTATTTTGGCAATTGGCAATCATTTCCATAAATTCTGATTACTGGGTTCACTGGTCTGTAGAGTACTTTTTATGAAAACCATGCTGGCTTCACCATAAAGGTCAGTTATACAGTTTGTCAAAACAAAGCTTTCAGGCAAAATAAAAAGGTATATAAGACAATTTACTTGAAAGAATAAATACACAATACCAATTAAAGCAGAAGGTAAGCTGTTCCCCTTAACTCAAGGGTCTTCTGCGAGGTTTGATACTTTCCAGAGGGTCACAGATCTGAACAGCTTCAAGAAAACCAATGTCATGATCTCCAGCTACTCTTTCCTAAAGCTGACGTGCGCCGGCATCACTCGTTCTCTTTTTCTACCTCCCCTCCACAGCACCTTTTCTACGTTATGGGGGAAAGTCATACTTCTTATCTCAAACTTCCATATGGTACATACTTTGCTTCAAGAAACCATCCAGACACCAAATGGGTAACTGGGAGGTAAGGTCTCCTGTGAGCATAGCGAGAATCACCCAACAAACTTGTGGCAAGAATCCTTGTGTAATCAATCAATCAATCAATCAATCAATCAATGTAAGATTTAGAATTTGGAAGTGGAAGCAACTGTCCGGCGGTTGTCCAGTGCAGGTGTTGCCAAGTTCATTAAAATTGGAAAGGTCAGTTTCTGACAAGAAAACACACCCAACTTGGTTGGTGTGACAACAAGGACTAAAAAGTGTTACAGCAATACTTTCCTTTAAGGTGAATAGGCAGGACAGACAGGGCCAAGGTTTAGGCAATGTATTCTTTAAAAACATATACAACATACAGTACTCCAGAAATTATATTTTATGCAACTTTTTCACTTAAGATGCAAAAATTTAGGTGTCAGTTCTGAAATATAGAAAAGGAGGTACAAAGTTTCTCAAAAAAATTTTAGAGGGCACATGCACAAAACATTGAAAGATTACACTAACTTGCTGACACAGAGCAGCGGTGCTCCAGAACTGGAACTAACCAGAGCAGCAACAGGGCGCCATCGGCTCTTCAAAGAGTCAATCTGGAGAGCAGCTGTGGGGGAGGGGGGAATGGGGACCAACGCTTCCATTTCGGTGCCCCCAAATGCTCAGACCAAACCTAATTCCTTGCTCCAGGTAGTCAACAGGTATCCTTAAAGCAGAGTTAAATTTCCAGGTCATCCTAACGATCTGTCTTACAAACAACAGTTGCCAACTGAACCTACACCCCCAGCTTACTCTCAAATGCTTACTAGTGAAGAACAACCTACGTTACAATATTTGGAAGTTATTTAGCATAAGGTTCTTTAATAAGATGCTCATCATACTGAAAATACTCAACAATCTGACATGAAATATAAGAGATATATATACATGTATTTTCTGATAGAAAAGCACACTGACTTGCACTCTCTCTCTCAAAACTTTATAAGGAAACAAAATGTTTAGAAAGTTTAATATCAAAAAAACATACAACTTTTCATTCTATATTATAAGGGGAAAGCTGTAATTACTAGCTCATGCATCCTTTTTATTTTTTAAGGATTTTACTTATTTATTCTTAGAGAGAGGGGATGGAAGGGAGAGGAACACTGACTGGTTGCCTCTCACACAGGACTCAACCCAGGCACGTGCCCTGACCAGGGGGTTGGACCGGTGACCTTTCACTTTGCTGGAAAATGCTCAACCAACTGAGCAACACCAGTCAGGGCTCATACATCCTTTTTAACGATTTCCACAGCTTCTCCAATATTAACAAAATAACAAACTGAGGCAGCATGTAGGAAACACTTAAATTATGTATTAATTCAATTCCATAGAAACCCAGCAATTAGGACAAAAAGTAAGATTTTACAGTTACATCCTTTGGCTATATTTCACCGATTCAATCTAGAAAGAAACACACTGCAGTTTCTACAAACACTAGTTTATTTCCAGTTGAAAATATAAGAATTACATCCTGCCTTATGAAAATAAAATAGAATACAACAGAATTGTAAAACAGAAAACATTAGAATTGATGTGCTTCTTTATGAAAAGAGCTCACATTAAAGGAAACAAAAAATTTCTGAACAAATCAAGTCTAAGTTGGGTTTTTTAATCTTACCACCTTTAAAATATACTGCATATAAAGTCTTATCATCTAATAAACAGAAGGCTTCGGCTGAATGTTAGATATGTCAGATTAGTCAAGTAGCACTTGGCATTCACTCTTTCCCACCACTCCCTATAGATGCCTTCCTGTACTTCAGGGACAGGAAGGCTAAAACAAAACCAAACCAAAAAAACTACACATCCCAGAGTTTTCCTTATAGCTAGCATTTGAGACGTAAAGCAGGTTCTCCCAGTAAGAAGGCCTCCTATGAGATTAGGATAGGAAAGTGAGCTGGAAACTCTTCCTATTGCTGATTTAAGTGGTAATGGATGGCACAAAGAAACAAATGATTAGAAGCTGTTACAGTAGTCAAACTCTCCTCACCAGATTTAAAGGCGAGGAGAAACAGTCAGGGCACCAGACTCAGTACTCCAATGACTGGTTCCCAGTTTCAGCTTCCTGCCCTCTCAGCTTCAGTCTTGCTTAAATAAATATATTAGTCTAGTGGTGCTCCTTGGACCCAGGCTCTTCCAGGCCATCCAATGATGTTATAAGTACCAAATTCCTTATACAAAATACCTTTCTGCCTGAAAATCCTAGAGTAGCTTTTTTCTTATAATAAACTCTGACAGATACAGTATTGTTCATTAAGTCTAAAATATGTATTACCTATATTCCTTCACACTTTAGAAGTCAAATACATAAGAATTAGTACTATTCTATACCATAATTATTATATAATTTGAAAATCTGAGGTCCATATAAAGAATTAAAAGTTCTCTTAGTTGTAGTCTGAAATAATTTCATTTATAATACAAGGCCTGTCCAGAAAGTATCCAGCCATCTACTATGAAAAATAGACACATTTATTGAAGAAGATACAAGATACAAGAAACACTGTACATAGGACAATAATGCTTTAGTTCCCTTCAAAGTAGGCACCTTGGGACCTCACTTAGTTCTCCCAATCACCATTAGCTGCCCCACTGTATTTTCCTGAATCCCACTGATGATCTGAAATATTTTCTCTTGCATAGGTGATTTCAGTTTTGGGAACAGCCAGAAGTCACATGACACCAAATCTGGGTGATTTGATGTTTCGCCAAAAGACTGCATGAGATGTGATGCAGGAGCAGGTAGGTGTGTTGTCATAATGAAGCTGCCCATCACCAGTTGCCCTTTTGAATTATCTGAATAGTTTCCATGGTGGAATGTTCAAGCTTAACACAAATTTTTGATGAGGATTCGTTGCTCTGCTCACTCAGTCATTTCGAATGTGATGGCCACACAGCACACACACACACACTCACTCAATGGCATCTATACTGCCCCTACTGAGCAGCACAGTGGAGTCGTCATTGCTCACACATGGGCATTCCAGTCTCCCCCATCGATGTTGCACAAACCATTCTCATTATTTTAACAATGGCTGGACTTTTATGATAATTACTAGATCAACATAAAGGAGTAATGTTCCTAATAATGAATGGTCTCGCTTTAAATTTATGTCATATACAATGCTATATAGCTGTGGTTATTTTCTTAAAAATTTGCCCTGGCCAGGTGGCTCAGTCCACTGGAGCATCATCTCATACACGGAAAGGTTGTGGGCACATAACTAGGTTGCAGGTTCTAACCCCAACCAGTGTGCATATGCTAGTTAGCACTCTAACCGTCTTCCCCCTGGAAACACGCCGTAACAAATTGCTAATGGGTGATACATGCTGAAGTACCTAATTTAACCATTCCTCTTTACTGAACATTTGCGCAATTTCCAATTGTTCTTTAATGCAAATAGTGCTTCACTGAATGTTTCTAGAAAGAAAACTTTTTTAAGGATAAACAAAACAAGGTGTATTCATACAACCAAATTATTATTCAGCTATTAAAAGGAATGAGTACTAAATGCATGCTGTGACAGGGATGAACCTTGAAAAGTATGCTAAGTGAAAGAATGCGGTTTAAAAAAGGCCACACATTTCCTGTACTGCTGGTGGAAATGTAAAATGTACAATCACTTTGGAAGACAGTATAGCAGTTTCACTTACAGGTAAGTAACTAAAATAAATTGAAACATACATCCACACAAAGTTGTACGTGAATGTTCATAGCAGTGCTATTCTTAACAGCCAAACTCTAGAAAGAAAACAAATATCCATAAATTGATGACTGGGTAAATAAAATGTGGTATATTCATACAACTGAATAATATTCTGCCACAACAGAGAATGAAGTGCTGGTACATGCTACAACTAAGATGCACCTCGAAACACTATGCAAAGTGAAAGAAACCACTCACCAAAAGCCACATAGTATACGACCCCATTTATGTAAAATGTCCAAAAAGAGGCAAACCAAGAGAGACAGAAAATAGATTAGTGGTTGCCTGGGGCTTGGGGGGAGGGAGGAATGTAGAATGACTCCTAATTTATTTTTGGGATGATGAAAATACTCTAAAATTAGACAAGAGTGACCACTGCACAACTGACTTAATATACTTTAAAAAGGTGAACTATGATATGTAAAATTAGGATTCTGACACCAACATTAAGCGATTCTGACACCAGCTGGGTACCCAATAATTCATCTCAAATCTGACATGAGCTTCTTAGATAACATCAAATCCCACAGGTTAAGGGCTCCCTCCTACAAGACTACAGCTTTTCCCCTTCAGAGGTCAATCATACATCCAGGTTGTCACTGTGTGAATTCCCATGACCCACCTCACCTCAGGTATCATTTAATTTGCTAGAGCTGTTAAGAAAACTCTCAGAAACACTTACTAGATTTTGTTTCTTATACAATGATACAACTCAGGTAGAGCTAGGTAGAAGAGATGCACAGAGCAAGGAAGGGGGATAGAGACACGGAGCCTCCATGCTTTCCCAGCATTGCAACCGCACCAACCCAGAAGCACCCCAAACCCATCCATCCTCTTGGGTTCTTTGTGGAGGCTCCACTGCAAAGGCATGGCTGATGAAAGCACTGGCCACTGGCAAGTCACCCTCCAGCCCTTTTCCCTTCCAGAGGCCCCAGGGATGAGACTTGATGTTCCATCCCGCTAATCACAAGGTTTGGTCCAAGGCAACCAGCCCCCATCCACTGGTGTGGTCCAAAAAACTGCCTCATTAACATAACAAAAGAAACTCCTTTTCCTCATTCAATGGTTTTAAAGCGTTCTGTACCACAAAGAGGGAAGATGACCACATATGTATTTCTTACTATAAATTACATTACATGAATTATCTCAATAAAGCTGCCATTAAAAAAGAACAATAATCTCCCTCAAGAAGGAATGGCAGGAGGAATTTGTTATTCCCTTAGGACACAGCTATACTCACAAGGCAAAAATATTCCTCACTACTCTGATATATGCCACACTGCTTTTCAAAAGGGTTCTACAGATTTATACTCCCAACAGCAATTTATTTAGTACCTGTCTCACAGTACCTCAGTTGATTTAGCACCATTTATTAAATCTTAAATCTGGTAAGAGAAACTTGTTACTGATTATTACTTAAACTGAACACCTTTTCTCATATTTTAGTCATTTTTTTCTTTTGGAAAGGGTCAGTTCTTAGCATTTAAAACAGTCATCTTTACACATACAATTGCTTCAGTCTCTTAGGAAACACAGACATTAGTTACTTTCTTACCATTCTGGTCAGCAATAATTAACTCATCATAAGTTGTACTTCAGCTTTAAGACTTTCCTTGAAGTCAAAATACTTTATTAAGTACATAGTTGCAAGAACCACTCTCCTCAGACAAGCAGAGTAAAGGACACTACAAATATGAGTTCAACTGGGTTACATATATTTCTAGTTTTCTGACTGCAATTCACTTTCAAGAGAAATGTCCATGTGAGTCCTGAGATATTTTAATATACAGGGTAGAAAGAAAATGACACATTTATTAACACTTTCTACAAACCTAGTACTTCATATGTACCTCATTTACCCTAGCAAGCCTATTACCCTCACTTAATGGAAAAAAAAATAAAAATCACCAAGAGTAAGAGCTTGCCATTGCAGCAAATATGTGGCCACGTTAGGGGTCAATTTGAGGTGTGCCTGATTCTGCTAGTTCCCAAGCTCACTGACTCTTTAAAAAAAAAAAAAATCAGAGAATACTTTGAATACTAGTTCTTCCACTTACTGTGTAACTAATTCCTAAACTTCTTTAATGTGTATGTACCATCTGCAAAAACGAGGCCAATATTCACAAAATTAATATATAAATGGGAGGCTAGAAAGTTACTATGAAATAAAATGTTCTTAAATACCTATTATTTGAAACAGCAAAATGTTATGAAGTAATTCTCATTTCTTTTTTTAAGATTTTATGTATTTAGAGAGAGGGTAAGGGAGGGAGAAAGAAAGGGAAAACATCAATGCATGTGGCTGCCTCTCGCACGCCCCCAACTGAGGACCTGGCCCACAACCCAGGCACACGCCCTAACTGGGAATCAAACTAGCCACCTTTCTGTTCTCAGGCCAGCACTCAATCCACTGAAACATGCCGGCCAGGTTGAAATAATTCTAAATACTTTTCTTCAATTTATATCAAGATTCACTTTACCTTCCAACAGCCAGAGCCACATGCATACCCATTTACAAACAAGTGAGGAGTCACTAGGTGAGAACATTTTTTAGGCACTGACTGCTAGCCTCTACTTTAGACACCGACTGCATCATTTCTCAGGAGAAAATACCACATCAATACATTGGTTTTGATTCTTCTTCACCACATGGGAAATGTTGTCATCTATTTATGCACCACCCAGAGAGTAGCAATGAGGGGTAAGAGAAGTGGCTACTTCAGCTACTCAAGAAGAGATAAAGACTGCAGAGGCTCGTGAGTAAGCAGTAAACAACAAAAGACAATGTCAGGGACAATCAAACCAAGGCAGGAAATCAGTGGTTCACTCTACCCTAGGTAATGGATACCACTGTGGTAAAAGAAAAGTCACATAAATTATAAAACCCTTAAAGCAAGTGGTCCCCAACCTTTTCAGCACCAGGGACTGGTTTGTGGAAGATGATTTTTCCACAGACTGGGGAGAGGGAGGGGGGATGGTTTGGGGATGATTCAAGGGCATTACATTGAAGCTCCCTTCCTGCTGTAAGGCCAGGTGCCTAACAGTCCAGGGCAGAGGTTGGAAGACGCCTGCCTTAAAGGACCCTTGATTAATTTTAAGACCCAAACAACTGCTTGACAAGATTGGGACCGATTTCCAAAGGATGCTATACACCAACATATATAATTCCACAAGATTTTTCACAGACATGAAACAAAAATCAACTCAAACATTATTATAAGAATTACTATGCTAAAATCTTCTTTTTCCAAGAAGGCCCACACCCCTCATTCAGACACGTAAAAAAGATAGCAGTATCTAAGGGTCATAATTTGGATAGATGAAAGCCTTCAATAAAATACATTTTCCTAAAATTATTTTAATATTAAGACATCAGTAGGACTACAGGCAGACCAAACTATACAAACTTATCTACAGCTGCATATTTTACCCTGGAGCTATTATTAAAATAATTCTACTGTACACAGAATCATGTACTGTTTTCCTTAGCTGGTATACTACAATAAGGCTATTGTACAATGTTAAGAGGGCCCTTAAGAAAAAATTACTGAAGTAATTCTTGTCTCGAGGTGACTTACCACATTCTCCTCTCCATAAACACCATTGTTTTTAATCACAACTTGACTTACAGCTTTACCCTCTGTCAAACAAAATTTTCACTTCCCAATAAGATCCTTGCAAACTGAATAAAAAGCAATGCTCTTATGATTACAGTATTTGCCAAAGTGAGATACTATAGAGCAATATGTGTACAAAGATCTTACTTTTGTGGAAAACATTTATTCATTGATTTGTCTGGAAGGACAATTCATCAAAACATTACCAGTGGATATCTTAGGGTGGTAGGATTATAGATGCTCCTTCCCTCCTCCCTCGCCTCCCTCTCCCCCTCCCCCCCCTTTCTTTTTTGACCCTCACTCAAGGTGCTCATTGATTTTTAAAGACGGGGGTGAGGGGGAGAGAGAGAAACATTGAACCAGCCTAGCCCTAACTGGGGACTGAACCTACAACCTAGGCATGTGCGCCCTGACCAGGAATCGAACTCACAACCCTTTGGTCCACAGGATGACACTTCGACCAACTGAGCCACACCAGCTAGGGTGAATGTTTTCTTTTCTTTAGCATGTATGTATTTTCTGCATTAACGCAAGCAATTTTTAGTGCTTGTGCATGAGACAGAACAATTTGAGTTTTAAAAAATCTAGGTACTGTATTTAAGACACTTTCTTAACTTTGGTTGTGTATTTGATGCCAGGTATTGTTCTGGGCATTGTGGACAGCAAGAACAAGACAAAGGAGCTCCCTGCGCTCCTAAAGTTTATAACCTACTTGGGGACACAATAAAAAGATTAAAAACACACAACTTGAAGGACTGACAAATGCTATGAAGAAAGTGGAACAGTGATGGGGGCTATCTCAAACTGAGTGGTTAGGAAATGAGGTAATATTTAAGCTGAGATCTTCAAGATAAGGGACCAAGCTTGCAAACATCTAGGGGAAAAGAAAACAATTTCTTTAAAAGCCCCTAATGCAAGAACAAGCATGGTACGTTTGAGAAACTGAACAGCTACTGTGGCTAGGAGTAGTGAGCCAAGATGAGATATTCTGAGAGGTTGTCAGGTCCACATCATAAAAACAGAGTGTGAGTTTGTATTTTCTGGTGAATACAGTTTGTATTCTATTTTAAGTGGACTGGGAAGAGTAGTTTGATAAATGTATTAAATGAATACATACTTTAATGCATTATTTTAATGACCCTTATGAGACTTAGGTCACAGCCTATTAACTGTATTCACTTTTCTCAATATAACAATTTTGGTTGTTTCACAATCTATCTAGAACATTATGAAGTTAAGTTGGTATAGTATGGTAGGTCTCAAATTACGGACACAGCTGAAATAAACTTGGTAATAATACTGCACACCAGCTCAGAAGTCAAGATCTTATTAATACAAGATGGGTATTTCAAATGTGAAATGCCAAGATGAACTCAGGTAGGTCACTGTCAAATTCTAATGAAGATGACCTAATTAGTCTACAAAATAGATTATAATTCAAAACCTAGGCAAACACTTGTAGTGTGTGATCCAAAATGACTTTACATGGTAGGTAAATAAACCTTTTTAAAATTATAATTGTCATGTTTTAATATGAAAATTTTTGTATTTTAATTGCATATTTTAATGTGAAAGAAAAGATATAACACCAAACATGATTTATAAATATTATTGCTTAGGAGTTAAAGTAAAGTAGCAAGCATATGCAACTTTAATTATATTTGCATACCAAAACACTATACAGATACATATAAACACATATACGTCCACAAAAACTGAATCCACACTATGGCCACATGAAAGTCCCTAAGACAAGTCAACCAAGACATAAGTACCGCACTGCACAAAAATAGGGAAATGCTTCAGCTGGTTCATAGAGAATAATTTATGCTTACGTGTAAACAATTATCTATTCATTCAGGAACTTCTACTAAGCCACCTATTTCAACAATTAAAGAAAATTATTTTTTTTAAATCAACAGGAAACGAGACCTACAGCTCAGGAAAAAAAATTTTTTTAAATCTTGCCTCAGCAGAATGAAATACTAAAAGTTTGCATCGATTTCCCTTGTACCCTCATTTACCACCTAAATACCAGTTAAATTGTAGTTTCAATAAGCCCTTAAATATATTCAAACACTTTTCACTTAAAAACACAAACATTTATATGCATGTATTATTCTCCGTAAGAGTTGTGTACACTAATGTAGCTAGCTGCTACCTTACCACAGAAATACAATGAATGCCCCCCTTCTCTGAGCAGGGGAGTAAATAGACAGTGCAGTACTGAGAGGACATGACATACTGACAAATTTTTGTATACTGAAAATACCTCCATAAAAACAATGAGACTTCTGTTTGAACTTTCTACCAATAAATGAGAAATGCTAGTACATAGTCAGGCAAATTACTTTCTTAGTAACTGCTTTTCTTTAACAAGAGGAATTCAGCAATGGAAAAGCAACTAAGTTTTTGCTCCTAATCTCAGTCCATACACCTGATTTTAAAAAAATGTATATTATAGTTCAGCTTGAAGTGTTTAAGTCCATGCAAATCAGCCAACACTCAGAATTCAAGAAACAGCGTTTAAAAAAAATATGGGGCAAGCCAAAAATAGGGTTTTAAAAAAAATATTGTCACTCTACTTCCAAATAAGGCTTTCTTTTTCTTTATTGCATTTACCTTACTTGCCTTTCTCTACTCCTTTCCCACCTCCTCTGTCCCTACCATTTCCCTGTGTATTTTCACTTTCCATACACAAAAACTGATTTGAAACTTACCTTATCCTCTTGTATCTAAATCTGTTTTTACTTAATTCCTATGGGATTAATGGTTTTAGGCTAAAATACTTTTAGTAACAAAAAAGTACACACACAGTTACCAAAGACATGAATGACTAGGTAAGCAGCCATTCACTTGGCAGGTTGAGAGCCCACTGTGCCAGCCACTGTTATGAACACTGGGGATTTTGCAGTGAATAAAACAAAGACCTTTTCCTGAGGTCACGAACACAGAAGTGTTTGGCAGGTTCAAGAACCTTTCAAGGAGACCTATGTGCCTCGTGTGGAGGGAACCAGTGGGTACACAGGGAGGGAGGCAGGGAGACACAGATGACAGAGGGCCTCGTACATACTGTCTGTTGAATTCTGGCTTTTACTCTAAATGATAAGGACAGCAACTGAAGCAACTCAAATAGAAATAAAATAATCGTGCTTTCATTGCAAACAGTTGCTGGGTGGAGAACAGAAAAGAGCAGAGCAGCAGGGAGACGAGAAAGGAGACTACTGAAATAACACAGGCAAGTGAGGATGGCTGCCTAGAGCGGGTGGCGGCAGCTGAAGATAGCAAGCTGCGGTTATACTTATTCTCAAGGTAGATTTTAAAGTAAACAAAGGACATACTGGGTTGGCCAAAAAGCCCATTATGCCTTTTCCCATAAAATGAAAGACATTTTTCATTTTCACCAATAACTTTATTGATTAGGATATTTTGAGTATGTCGACCATCTCCCGCTATTGGCTTCTAGTGGGTAGAGGCCAGAGGTGGTGCTACACATCTTCCAAAGCACAAGACAGCAAAGGTTCCGTATTTGGCCAGAATGTCAACAGTACCAAGAAACTCCACAAACCACTTTTGACAAGTTCCATCAGTCATAGCACCTTCTCTATACACTGCACAAATCTTTTATTGCACTTCAGTTACATTTTAACCTTTCTTGAAATAATAAAGCACAATATGACAAAAATGTTGCATATTTTCTTCCATCTTAAATATTTAAATGGCTGCACAAAAATTCACCAATTTGATCATTTTTTTAATGTACACTCATATGACAGCTGTCACAATACAATATAACAAAGTTGTTTCGAATGAAGTTTAAGACAACTAAGCACGACTACAGCCCTGCATGACGTAAAAAACATAATGGAGTTTTTGGCCGACACAATACTTTCATGCTGCATTACAGATAAGGAGTATGAAAAGGAGAGGAGTCAAGAATGTCTAAGGTTTCAGCCAGAGAAAGTAAAAGATGCAGCTGACATTTAGTAAGATGAGGAAGACTGGAAAAGGAATGCTCATTGGGATGGGTGAGGGGGGAAGGAGGATGAGTTGTTCAGTTATGACAGGTTAAATTTCAGATGTCTAACCGGAAATGTTGACTAGGCAGTTGGGTATGTAAGTCTGGAAGTAGGAAAGAGATCCAGACTAAAAATAACATTTTTAGTTTGAAATATATGATAACTCCGGCTAGAGAATAGACAGGATGAGTCCACAAGAGATTAACATGCATATAGTGAAGAGATCTGAACATGGAGCTCTGGGACGCAGCCTTGTGTTTTAGACATTGGGGCAATGAAAAGGAGCCAGCAAAAGAAACTGAAAATAAGCAGTAGTGTCTCAGAAGCAAAGGGAAGAAAGCTTTCAAAGAAGAAAAATTATCAACCACGTCAAATGCTGCTGTTGCTGCTACTTACAGTGGAATTAGGACTGAGAACTGACTAGGGAATTTATCACCAAGGAGGTCACTAGTTATCTCAACGAGAGCAGTTACCAGGGAGTAGAAAAGAAAAAACCTGATTGTAAGGGATCCTAAAAAGAGTGGGAGTACTGGTAACTGCAAATAACTCTTTCAGAGTGTAGCAGGTGAAGAAAGATGGGTGTTGGGGAGGTTTTTGTTGCTGTTTTTAAAAATGGACAATATTTCAGCACATCTATATGCTGAAAGGAATAATCAGTAGAAATGGGAAACACACACTGACGATGCAGTATGCATGCTGGCTGGCAGGCAGGCAGGCAGGCAGGCGGGCAAATGGGGTGATGCTGAAGTAATGCAATGGCCTTGACAGGAGAAAGGGAAGAGGAGACAAAGGGAAGAGTAGAGGCAGTGGTCACAGCACACCCGGAAATGCTGCAAGTATGGGCACAGATGTACAGAGACATGCAAAGGTTTTCTTCGGACTGCTTTCATTTTTAATATACAGGAAACAAGGTCATCAGCTGAAAATGAAGAGAAAAGAGGTGCTACACAGGCATGAGGAGAGAGGGTACAGCAGTCATTCGGGGGAGTGGCAGAGTGACTGTGGGCAGCAGGGAGGGCCCTCCTGAGGTCGGTGTCACCAATTTAAAGGAAGAGCAGGTCAGCATGGGTGTGTTTTCCTCAAGGCACACTCAACTGCCAGGTGCAGGCCGGACTAGATGGTGAGCTGGAGGCTGCCAGGTGAGTACAGTAAAAGGAGTGTTACCAGGGAATTGAAGGTGTAAAAATGGGAGAAATCCTAACAGTGGACCATGGAACAATAAAAAGGTGGTGGTGGCCCGCCTGGCGTTGCCTCAGTGGACTGAGCACTGCCCTGCGAACCAAAAGGTTGCAGGTCCAATTCCCAGTCAGGGCACTTGCCTATGCTGCAGGCCAGGTCCCCAGTTGAGGGCATGTGAGAGGCAACCTATCAACATTTCTCTCCCTTTTTCTAACCTCCCTTCCCCTCTAAAATAAATGAAATCTTAAAAAAAAAAAAAAAAAAAAGGTGGTAGCAGGAATGGAGTGTAGGTCCCAGACATAAAAGTGCTCTTCAAGTTGGGGTATTTGACAGAATGAACTGGAAAATTGGATGAGGCCCCGGTGAAATGCTTGAAACTGCATTGTAAGAAACAACCTTAATTAAGTACAGGCAGGTCTGGTTAAATGCTACAGAACTACGTTAAAGACTAAAGCAAGACCACTCCCTGGGCAAAGTGAGCCTGCACAGGAGGGAAACTGGAAGGCCAAGGAGCCAGAGCAGAAGAATGATGTCACAGGAACTGCAGCTGGAGGTTCCCAGGCATGGAGTCCCTGAGAAAACCATTTCCAGTACTCCTGGAGAAAGATCAGCTCTGAACAAGCTGATCAACTGAGGCACCAATGCTGGAGCAGGACAGCACAAGCCACATTAAAACCATACCTTTTTCCCAACCTCCTTTCCCCACTGAGCTGGATCCTGGACGGTGAGGATGGCAAACTGTTACAAAAACAGACTCTTCCTCCAAAGCAGGCTTCTAGATCTGAATCAGTTCTGAGGTGGGGAAGAAAAGTTCTGAACTGTCAGAGTTTCAACACCGACTATTATACTACACTTATATTCTAATGACTAAAATAAGACTAATGCTGACAAGTGAGCAGAACATTTTTTACTACTTAAAAGTTACTAGAAAAACGATCTTCCTAAGAGCTAGAGCAACGGGGAAAGGCTTAATCTACAGGGAGGGTTCCAAGGTGCAGTGAGAGCAAGTCAGTCATTTCTGCTTGAACTTGTATCAAGTCCCATCCATGGAACATACCAGTTCTACAAATATCCATGGGTTCCTACTATGGATCAGGTGCAAAATATATATAAAACAGTGCTGATTAGACAAAAAAATTTACTTTTGCTTTATTAAACAAAATGTGAAAATAGATTAAGTCGAATAAAGCAAAGTGATTTTGTTTTAGTGGGAGAGGTGTACAAAAGTTTAATCACAAGATATAAGAAACCCTAGCATGAATTTCTAAGTGGATAAACTACAAAATGGAAATACCAGTGTCCATCATTTAGTCATTTTTAAAGATGCCTAAATTTAACCTGGAGTTATTTAATGCTTTCTAGGAAAAAGAGGGAGTTTGTTTTACCATAATCCATCTTGAGTAAGATACACTTACAAGTGTTTTATACTGTCAGGAGGAAGACAATTTATTGCCAAGTCTTTGGGTTTCACTTCAGAAACTGCCTTCAGATGGGGCCCCAGAGCAGTTTCAGCTACATCCTGCTCTGTTCTTCATTTGCTAGTATTATAGAAAGGTTCAAGTATACTTAAGCTTTGAACTGAGGAAGCAGGATACATAAAGTTAATTATTAATAAGCTAAATTCCAAGGTTTTCCAGATAGTATGGGGGTAAAAAAAAAAAAAAAAAAAAAACCAGAATAAACGCCCTCACCTCACTAATAAGTATTAAGGATAAACATATGTTTCACTCATTTCCTCTCAAGAATGCAGAAGGAACCCATGTCTCCCTCTGAGACAGATCTAAAACATTACTGACATTTAAACATTCAACAAAATGTGAAAATACTTCTTTCATGAGAACTGAGATTAAGAACACTGGTAACAGATCAAAATCAATATGCATTTGCAATTGTGAGAAAAATCTTATAAAGCCTTAACAAAATATCTCAGGCTCATCCTAAAGCAGATGAGAAACCTAAACTTTCATGATTAATAAAAAAAAGACAACTGGGACCTAAAAATACAATAGCAACCTATCCTAGAGAATAATTATGAGAAATTAGTTATCAAGTGCTTTGGAAATGTTTACAAAATGCTAATTGATATGCTCTCACAATCTACACAGGCAAATATGGACACAGCTGCAATGTGCCACATCAGCATCATTCTTAATCACTTTATTAATTACATCTGATAAAAGGCTTTTAAGTCATTCTAAAGGGCCTTACAAAAAAAGAACCCCTCTCCCCAAATACACACACAAACCCTGATGAAGAAAGAACCAACATTTCAAATATCCAAACAATTATAAAATAGGAGGATCCTGGAATTTATTTAACCTCAAAACATTATGAACTACTACAAAGTAGAAAGAAATACTCTGAAAACATTTTTAGTATTTTTTAAGGTACAAAAAAAATGTCATAAATAGTTGTAATTTCTTGAAAAAATTATTTTAACATGTGCCAATGCTGTTGATTGTCAACAAGTCTGATGTTCTTATCCAAATAAAAATATGCCAAGGATTTTTTATTCAACATATCACAGCTTGCTTACATTGTTCATTATCACTAGTATCACTTACTCTTAGATTTCTCACCGACACCAGACTATTGAGTATATTGTCAAATAACTCTTTCTATAAAAATGCATATTAAAAAAAAAACTATCACAACTCTCTACCACTAAATTGGAGGGACAACTTCCCTTATTATTTCTAGGAACAACCATAAAAAAGCTAACAGCCAGTAAGTCTAAAGATCTGAAAATTCTATTTGAATGTACACTTTGCCTCATAAACATTGGTAAGTCAAAAGGGTCCACCCTAAATTCCAAACTTATCTGTAAAAAAAATTATAATCTACATTATTTTGTCATGATGAGGATTGACTCCGGAGCACATTAATTTAGACTTATAAAGGGGCCAAATAAAAGTTTTTTAATCATACATTCAGAATTAATGAATACCATACTACAAATCTCATCCTCTTTTTACCACACTTGTAATACTACAGGGAAAATCCAAATGTAGAACCACTAATTATTACTAAGGCCTACCCTTTTCCCCACTATCAAGTCATTACTATATTATTTACACATGGTGAATAAAAGTCAAAATAAAATCTATAAAAAGGTGCTTTACTTAAAAACATTTCTTATAGAAAAGGGATCCACTGTTTCTCCTTGGAGATTTTTAAAAATAGAAAATGTTCCATAGCAAAGACTATTTACAGAAAACAGAACCAGAAGTGCATGACTTTTTCAATAAATACACCTTACCAAAATCATTTAATATGGGAGAGGAAAAGAATCAAAATACTAGTTTGAGATTCCTCCACTCTTCATTTTAAATTGTAGACAGACTGTATTAAACTGACGATATGAAAATGTAACCCAATGTTCTTAGCCCTATAATTAGTTACCTTTAAACCGACTGTTCTGCAGCTCCACTTCCTGCAGCTTCACCTGCCATCTTTCCCAACTTCAAGTAGCACTCGGGTACAAGACAGTCCCCACTTGCAACACCGACAATGAGGAAAGCACTTCACACTCAAGTTTAAAACAGTAATTGTGGGTTTTGTTTGCCCCCTACACGCTCAGCATCCAGCACAGGTGTGTCAGTACATAATAGGTACTTAATGAGTATCTGTTGAGTAAACGGTGAGGTTTAATTATATTGGTGCAACATTAGTTTTCTTTCTCCCCTAAGTCTGAAGTTCTCCCTGGCTTGAAAAGCAACTCAAGATCATACCATAGTCCCTTAGAAGCACATGAACTTCTTTATTAATAATGAAATTGAAAGCTGGTTCTCAGCAGAAAAAACAATCCAAGCACCTCTGATGTTCTCCATTCTTTTTAATGAAAATTAGAAATAAGGTTCGTTTTCCGGAAACAGAAGAGGTCTACCATCAAGATGAAAAATTCCACATTTAATCATTTTCTACACCCATAATTTATATTGGTGATAATAACTGATTACTCATCAACACAAATTTTGGGTAAACCCACACAACAGAAACAAGCATTTAAGCAAACTACATGTTGTTTGAGATATTTTTTCACTTAGAGTCAAGCGAATATGTGCCTAAATTTTACTGGATTTGAGATCTGCTCTGTCTGATGTTTCAAGAGTCAGTCTTCATTCACGTATTTTACTGGGCACCTACTGTATGCCAGGCCCTCGGGAAAAACGTGTAAATTCTTTGAACTGACCATCAGCACCAAATTCCCCTACAAAAGCTTATCATTTAAAACAATCTCAGCTAAAGAGAAATCCCAACGTTGTTTCTTCTACAGAAAACAGCCCACTGGGGCTTCTTTCCACTGTTAATGCAGCATCAGCGAGTCGCTTACCTACCACACCCGTTACCAAAAATCACAACTGAAGCAGCAAGCGCTGGGTAAAACAACCTGTAAGAGTAGCACCAGCCCCTCCGGGGAGGTGGTCGGGGCTTTCTTTCCGGGGCCAAAAGAGCCGCCGCGAGACCCGCGGGCGGACTACGCCGGACGCCGCGGGCGAGCTGCCGGATCCGCAGCAGGGGGTCCCCGCCCGCGCCAACCCTCACCTGGAGGACTCCGGCCCTCCTTGCCCTCCTCCTGCGCCGCCCTCCCGACTTCCAGACCTGCAAAGTTGGGGGGAGGGGGTCTTCATTGCCGTTTTACGTCGGCTGGCGGCTGGCTTCCTCACTCGCCCGCCAGCAGTGAATTTGGAACGGAGCATGGAACCGTTTCTCAGAGGGAATGGAAGAAAACCCAAAGGCAGGGTCCGTGTGAGGACCTCACCCAGACCTGAAAATGGAGCCGCAGGCTCAGCCCACACAGCCCGCAACGCGCCACGGGCAGGGCCGGGCCGCGCTACCCCCTGAGCCTTCGGCGGCAGGGATTCGCGGCTTCGGACCCCCGCCCAACGGGCCTCGACTGCGAGGAGTGGGAACCGGTGCGCGACCAGGGCCGGCGCTGCACTTACCGTCGTCTTTGTCTCGGCCGCCTGCTCCGGCCGCAGCCGCTCTCAGCGCCGGCTCCGCGGCTCCTACCACCCCCACGGCCGCAGCTGCGCTCCCCGGCGCACTCGCCGCTTCCTGGCCCCTCCCTCCCCGCCCAGGCTCGCGCGCGGGCGGGGCGAGGGGCGGGGCGAGGGCGGGGCGCGCTCCCAGAGCCGCGGGAGGGCCGAGCCGCTAGCTGGCCCCGCCCCCGGCCCTGTCCCAGGCCCCGCCCCCTGCCAGCCCCGGGCTTGGACTCTGCTCGGACCCCAGCGACGCGCCGCGCCCTCAAGCTGCGCGGACTAGAAAGCTCTTTCCACGGCAAGCAGAGGGCAGAGAGCTGGGCTGGAGCACGCGCGGGAAAGAACGCGCCAGAAAATGGCGACCAGGGCTGGTGGGAGAGTGCAGGAGCCCGTCCTACCCACGAGTGGTCCCCAGCTGCTCACGCCCCTTCCCCGAACCACGCGGAGGGACAGTGCCCACAGTCGAAGTGGAGCCGGGGACTCTCCCCGGCCAAGTGAGGTTGGTGCTGAGCCTTCGGACTACTTGTCAGTAGTGGCAGTTGAGAAAGGTGACCTGATGTCATCGGACCACTGTTTTTATTTTTACGTCAGAGTCGTTGAATCCGTCATTAACTGGCTTAGGGCAGAGAACATCCACCTGGCACTTGAAATGTGCGAAATTAGTTGTCTCTGGATCTCTGAGACTCCTGAGTCTATATCCCAGAAATCAGAAACACACTGGAGTGCCCCTAGGTAGCAGCCAATATTTTACTAAAATGCGCATAATACTTGGAATATAGAAACGTACATCTTCCCCTTCTCAACTGATTTTATGAGTGCAACTCAAGACCATGCCACAGTCCTTCCTAGTTGTTTAGGCCAAAAATTTTGCAGTCATCCCTGGCTCCTCTGATTCTCTCATCTTCACCTCCAATCTGTCAAGCAAACCTGCTCTTGGTTGCACCTTTAAAATGAATTGGAATCACACCACTTCTCATCTGCATTACTTCCACTTTCTCTGGCCTTCAAAAGCCTGTAAATGTTCTGCCTGCCCATCATTAACTCAGTCCACTGTCCAAAAAAAAGAGAGAGAATATCCTCTTACAAGAAAAGTCAGCTCCTGTCTCATCTAGTCAAAATCCTCCAATAGCTCCCTATTTCAGTCCTTATTAAAGCTAGGGTCTTTACAGAGTGACTTACAAAGCCGTTCCCTCTGCAGGGAACATTCTTCCCCAAGGTCCTTCACCTCTCTCTTACTCTTTGTATATTATCTCACCTTTAACAACAATGCTTACTTAGCCTGACCACGCTGTCTAAAACTGCACTGTCCAAACCCCAACTCCCAGTCCTTGCTTTTTCTTTTCTTCCCATGACTCTTCAAACCTTGCAACAATCTTTATTTATTTTGTACATATGGTCTTCTCCAATATTAGATGAATTTGTTTTGTCTAACTGTTGTATCCCAAGTGCCTAGAATAAATGAAAAAAATTTTAAGCCCTTGGACATAATGAAAAGTTCAAAGCAACAAAAACAATGACCAATTTTTTTATTTTAAATTTCCTCTCAGTTCCAATTTCTATCAATTTACCATAAGAGCCTCATTCACATCATAACATAAGCATTTTGATTCTCTAGTTATCCTGAGTATAGTGATAGTTTGACATTTAATGCAATTTTTCTAATCAATGACATTCTGGTATTCTATTTCACTGAGTCAGAGTAATGTGATAAACTAGAGGAAAGCTTCTGGTGTGAAAGGCATGTTAATTATAGGAGTTACCTAGGACAAACAAAACAGAAAATTCTGAACTTGATATATGTGTTTGTAATCCTTCCTTTGAATTACAAATGTGGTCATCTTGTGTGATGCCTTAAGTATTAGTATTTCCTATCACTTATTCGTAAAGGTTAATAGTCATTATATAAATATTTATTTTCAGATTTTTTCGTATTTTGTTTATAAAATGTGATTGAATACTTTGAAAATATCTAATTTCAGTTACTACTCATACACCCTTCCCATTAGTAGGAAATAAAAAGTAAATTAAGACAATTGCATTTAATGATAGGATATCTTTCGTATGAAAGTCTGTATTTATAATTACTTGCTCTGTATAGCATAGTCTCTTTACATATTTAATTTATTCTTTATGATTTAAAACAATTTAAGGGTACAGATTATCCCTTACAATTAAGATTATTTTTTATAAAATTAAATAGACAGCTTTTAAAAACCATTGGCAGTGTTCCATCAAAGTCAAAATATTGTTTGTAATAACAATTAAACCAAATAATAATTTTTCAGAGTCAATATTATGTGTCTGTACAGTCCTTAAAATTGTTACCAAATAAAATCTTATTCCAAAAGGCCAAGGTAGAAAATAAACACTGTTCACAAAATATGCATTGAAATGCTGCTAAAAGTAAGTTACAGTACGAAAGAAAGTGTTTCACACACTGACTAGTCCATAAACAGGAAAATTATCTCAACAAAAACAACGTGATATATTTGTATCATAACAAACAATATAAACACTAACACCAAGGACAACAGGGAGCGGTGTGTTGGTTTACCCAACTGCGATCACTACTCATAAGCTCACATAGCTGCCACACTGGCCTGATTTTCTTATCTTTCATGTAAATACATTTTCCTTCTAAATAGTTAAAACAAATGAGTTTTTTTTCTAAGTGTATGCTATTAACATTTTAAAAAACTACTTTCTAAAATCTGATGCCACTATTTCTCACACACAGGAGAGGTGGTGTATGGAGTCATCGAGTCTGGAGTTCAGACTCTACCAGATAATTAGCTGGGTGACCCTGAGCAAGGCTCTGAACGTTTCCAAACCTTTATATTTTTCTAATTTAATGAGATCATAGTAGTCATTATTTCCAAGAATTGTTGGAAGAAATCAATGAGACAACCCTAGCAAAGTTCTTAGTCCTCGGCCTGGCACATGGTAAGTGCTGGTAAATACTAGCTATTATCATTATACAAGCATATAATTAAGCTCATTGCCCTATATTTGTAATACTGAGAAAATGGCTCATAATAGGCCACAAATGGGATGGTTTGAGTTCTATAGCAAGATAGTATAATATGCAATTAACTGTGTATTTTTAAAGTGGCACTAACATTTCTTCTACTACCACTGTGTGCCAGGCACAATTCTAGGCCACAACAGAAGCTAAGAGCAATAAGGCCCAGACCTAGAATAGCTTCACAGTTGAATAAGAAGAGACATACAGTTGCTAAATCATTGCTTTCAAAGTAGTATGACCATATTTCCTGTTTTGCCAGGGACACCTTTTGTCCTGACTTAATGGTTATTTCTGTCCCCTTTCATTTTCAATAAGTCTGGGTTTGGATGATAAATTATGTTGTCACACCTAACTAGAAGTATGTGTAAATTGCTTGGGGTACAGAAAGAACCATCAGTTCTTTCTGCGTAATGCTATCCAGACTTAAACTGCTCCTTGAAAGGAACATCTGAATTTGCTAAGTGCCACTCTGCCAAGACCCGGTGACATAGACCTAATGTATAGAAACAAACACGGGGAGGCAGCCAAAATGAGGCAGCAGACATGCCCCAAATGAAAGAGCAGAATAAAACTCCAGAAAAAGAACTAAATAAAATGGAGACAAGCATTCTACCAGATGCAGAGTTCAAAACACTGATTGTAAGGATACTCAATGAACTTAGGGGGAGAGTAGATGAACTTAGCGAGAACTTCAACAAAGAGACAGGAAACATAAAGATGGAGATAGGCAATATAAAAAGGACTGGTCACAATGAAGAATAGAATAACTGAAATGAAGGATACCTTAGCAGAATCAACAGTAGAGGAAATGAAGCAAAGGATCAAATCAATGATTTGGAAGACAAGGTAGCAGAAACACCCAATCAGAAAAACAAAAAGAAAAAAGAATGAAAAAAATTGAGGATAGTTTAAGGGACCTCCAGGACAACATCAAGCACACCAACATTCATGTCAGAAGAGTACTAGAAGAAGAGAGAAAGCAAGGAATTGAAAAGCTATTTGGAGAAACAACTATGGAAAACTTTCTTACCCTGGTGAAGGAAATAGATAAACAGGTCCAAGAAGTGCAGAGAGTCCCAAACAAGATGAACCCAAAGAGGCCCACATCAAGACACATCATAAGTAAAATGCCAAATGTTAAAGAGAATCTTAAAAGAAGCAAGGCAAAAGCAATTAGTTACCTACAAAGGAGATAGGTAAGGCTGTCAGCTGATTTCACAACAGAAGTTTTTCAGGTCAAAAGGGATTAGCATGAAATGTTCAAAATGATGAAATGCAAGGACCTACCGCCAAGATTACTCTATCCACCAAGACTATCATTTAGAATCAAAGAACAGATAAATAGCTTCCCAGACAAGAAAAAGCTAAAGGAGTTCATCACCACCAAATCAGTAATACAGAAATGTTAAAGGGACAAGAAGAGGAGACTAAAAATATGAATAATAAAATGACAATAACTACATACCTATCAATAATTACTTTAACTGTAAACAGATTAATGCTCCAATTAAAAGACATAATGTGACTGAGTGGATACCAATGGACAAGACTCATACATATGCTGCCTACAAGAGATGCACTAAAGGTCAAAAGACATACACAGACTGAAAGTAAAGGGATGGAAAAAGATATTACATACAAATGGAAATTAAAAATAAGCTGAAATAGTAATACTTATACCAGACAAAATAGACTTCAAAACAAAGGCTATAACAAGAGACAAAAAAGGACCCAGCAATTCCACTTTTGGGTATTTACCTGAAGAAAACTAAAACATGAATTGGAAAAGACATGGGCGTACCTACATTCATTGTCATTAGTTATTTACAATAGCTAAGATATGGAAGCAACCCAAGTGCCCACCGCTGGGCAACTGAATAAAGAAGACGAGGTACAACAGAACATTACTCAGCTGTAAAAAGAGTGAAATCCTGCATCTAGGACAACACAGATGAACGTAAAGTTATTATGCTAAGTGAAATAAATCAGAAAAAGATAAATACCATATGACTTCACTTGTATGTGGACTCTAAAAAAAATAAATGAGCAAACAAAAACCCACAGATACTGAAAACAAACCAATGGTTGCCAGATGGGAGGGGTTTAGGGGATGGATGAAAAAGGGGAAGGAATTAATATGTGCAAATTGCCAGTTATAAAAATAGTCATGGGGATGTAAAGTACAGCATAGGGAATGTAGTCAATATTATTGAAATAACTATGTATGGTGTCAGACGAGTACTAGAGCTACTGGGGTGATTACTTCCTAAGTTACACAAATGTCTAATCAGTCTGTTTTACACCTGAATCTAATAAACTATTGTGCGTCAACTGTAACTGGGAAATTTAAAAATTACGTGAATAAATAGATAGATAGATTAGCAAAGTGGACCAAAAGAAGGAAGAAAGGCTGATGATTTCGTTTTTATTATTCTCAGTCAAAACCAAAGCTTTTCTATACTTAACTCAGTAAACCCCCTTGACCCATGTTGTATGAATAGCTTCAGGATTTCATTTTTTTTTCCTGAAGATATAACAGGCATACTCCAAGACACAAACAATACAGCATGGATTTATTCATTTATTTCTACGGCAAATAGCTATTGAATATTTACTATGTTTGCGTGGTCTGTCTTTAGTGCAACAGAATATACAAAAATATTTACAAGACACAGGGAAGCACCATAAAACCTAGTGGCAAACACCAATTATCTGAGCTAATTATTCAACAAGATAATGAGACTCATACCACGTAAAGTGTGATTTGGGGACACTGAGAAAAATCAGGAAATGCGTGGAACTTACAGAGAAAGGAGAAAATGACCAGCTCAGGGAATGATAGTCCACGACCCTTTCTGTGGGTGGAGCTGCTACAGGTGGGAGGGGGAACTGAAGTCAAACTTTGCCTCACACTTTTGCCTGGAGTAGCCCCTTGCTGCTCACCAGACCACAGCTATTCATTGAATGCCTGCTGTTTGCCAGTTAGCATACCAGGTGCTGTGGGAAAACTTCATCTAAAGCATACTCTTTGTCCTTAACGAAATGGCACACGGCAACATGTGAGTAGTTAGAAGCGGTAGCCTTGCCAATGCCGTGGAGGGGACCTGTGTGGAGAGGAACTTGATGGGAGTCTCTGGGAAGAAGGGAGGTAGATTAGTGTTTTCTAAACCGTGGACGGCACACCTCTGGTGACGGGAGAGATGCTCTCAGGTAGCAGGCGATGCTACACCTCAGAGGAGCCAAGCTGGGGTGAGGATGGGGAGTAGTTTGGGGTACATGCAGCTTGCCTAGCCTCAACACACAGCCTGTGGTACAGTAGCCTCTCATCTAAAAAACAAACAACAAAACAAAACAAAACACAAAGAGTTAGGGGTTGTGATATAAAAGGCTTCTGGGGGCAACCAGGGCCTTTTGAGAACCACTCTATGTCAGGTTAGAGACCACCAGTGACCAGCAATGTCATTTTTTCAAACAGTTAGCTCCTATATGCGGCAGATAACTCATATTTCCCACATGGAATAGTGATGAAAGTTTCCTGTAGGCATTTGTTAAAGATATGAGTCAGCTAAACGGAACCTCTCAATTAAACAACAGTGGCAATCACGAGAGGAGGGGTGTGGCACTTTAGGGAGCACAGGCCTGCTGAGCACAGGTTCAGGAACGGTCACCTGGAAGGTGAGTTCCCACCGGGAGCAAGAGCCACAGCGGATTTGAGCTTGGTAGTTGGCACACACAGTGGGGAAAGAAAGCCCAAAATACAGGTAAGCTTTAGGAGCAGGGTCTGCACTGGGCCGCAGGCCAGGAGGAGGTGCTCGCTCCTTGTCCTCCCCGCCCCCACCCCCACCCCGGCCCAGAGGAAGCAGCAGAACTGGCCCGAGGGTCCTGTTAAGGAGCCATTCAGCAGGCATCAGCCCGTTTACCAGGGCTCCAGTGAGAGAAAACACGGGGCTCCGACGTACCTCAAAGTGCCTGGACACTGGCGCCCGTAAAGCAGTTAGGACAGAAACATTACACTTCCTCCTAGCATAGAGAGCTCCGTGCTGATTTCACAAAGAAAGCTGGTGAGGAGTCAAGTATGGAGGTAAAGTCGGAAGAGAGGGAAGATGGCAAACCAGGATTCTTCACATCCCGTACTCCACTCCTCCCAAGTGATTCAGCACCTACTTTTGCCCCCACGACTAGCTAAACTGAGTAGCTGGGAGAGTTCTGATAGCTAGCTCCCTGCCACTGTCACTGTGACGGTGGCCATGCCCAGGTATGATCCCTGGGACTGTCGTGGGCGCATTGCTGAAACGCACCACACGCCCCCCCAGTATCCCATGAGCTGTTCCCTGGAGTCTGTGAACAAGATGAGCTATGGTCCCCATGGTTACATGATATCATGGGTCATAGTTGACCTTAAAATAAGGTAATCTGGATTGGCCTGATCTCACTGCGTGAGCCCTTAAAAGCAGAGTTTTCTCTGCTGGCTGGCAGAAGGAGCAGTCAGAGAAATTCAAGGCATGCCGAGGATCTAGTGCACTACTGCTGGCTTAGAGATGGGGGCCAGAGCAAGGAATCCAGCTGGTTGGCCTCTGCTTG
Source organism: Phyllostomus discolor (assembly GCF_004126475.2). Lineage (NCBI taxonomy): Eukaryota > Metazoa > Chordata > Mammalia > Chiroptera > Phyllostomidae > Phyllostomus > Phyllostomus discolor. Next base: position 5,662,372 of record NC_040915.2, on the reverse strand, counting down.
ACAGCCAACCAGGAAACAGGGACCTAAGTCCTATACCCACAAGGAACTGAATTCTGCCAACAACAAAAATGCACTGGGAAGCAGACTTTTCTCCCTATCTCCAGATGAGAACTCAGACTTCCAGGCACCTAGATTTCAGCCACCCCACACTGGACTTCTGACCTAGAGATAATATAAGCTAATAAATGGGCGTTGCTTTAGGCCACTAATAGTCATTTGTTGCACAGCAATAGAACACTAACACAACCACTGTCACTGAATTAACCCTTCTTTAGACAGGCTGGCCCTCCAGCCTCAAGAGTGTGTCTGAGTTCCCAGTCTTGTCATTCCACAAAGACAGATGGACCACTTCTCAGGCCTGCATCGCTCTTGATTACATGGAGAGGGGCACCATGGGAAGAGATTGGAATTCCTGATAGGTGAGGGAATTATATTTTCTTTTGGGTAAAAAAGGAAACCTGACCTTATTTTGAAGTAACTGGCTAATGAGACCTCACCATCGTGGGTGGTAGGATTTTGGGCCACGCACGGTGCCAGTCCCTGAAAGGAAAGGCAGTATGCTCTCAGAAAAAGGAAAAGATCGCCAGGGTCAGGTGGGTATGAGCTTGCTTTGCAGATTGCTTGCTGAGTGTGGGCTCGTAGGAAATTCCTTGACCTCCTTGAGCCCCAGTCTACTTATCTTAAAATGGTAATAATTCCTATCTAATAAATTCAGGGAGGGTGAAATGAAAAGTAAAATCTCAATGCCTGCAGCACAGCAGACTATCAATAGTTTGTCTCCATTATTACTGCAGAATTTCTTCACAACTTCCTCACAATATTTTTAAAGCAGAAGTAACTAAATTATAGCATATACTAGACCAGTGCTATCTTACAGCAAGAAAATGCGTGCCACACATGTAATTTAAATTTCTAGTAGCCACATGAAAAAGAGTAAAATGAACATATGAAACGAATTTCAATATATATTTTATGTAACCCAAAATATTAAAATATTGTCATTTCACATGCAATAAAATCAAAATATATTGATACATTTTACTTTTTTTACTAAGCCTTCAAAACTGTTTATATTTTTCCTACTCATAGCACATCTCAACACAATGCAGCCATGTTTCAAGAACTCAGTAACAACGTGTAGCTAGTGGTTATGATATTGGACAGCCGAATACTAGACCTCTAAATAAATATTTCAATAAATTCCCCTCTACTCTTTGTTAATTATAAAATAAGTAGGTGATAAATAGGTAACTATAGATGAATGAGAACACACATGCACCCCCCACACATCTGGCACATGCCAACCCCAGATGGTTTTCTGTTGTTTCGTTTTGTTTACCATCAGTTAGATACAATGAGTCACGCGTCAGTCCCAGGATCCAGGTACAAGTGGTACGTGGGTTTCCGATTTCCGATTCCACAACGTTCCACAAATCAGGGCTACAGAGCCAAAGTAAAGCAGTACTAGGGACCATGATAGCTGGTTAAAACAAAAACCTGTCTTGCACCAAAGAACACACGTTAATTTTTAAAGCAACTTTAGTAGAGGACTATATGTTTATTTCCTTTGCTCTTCCTTTGAAGACATCGGACTCTACTGGCAGAATCCACGTAAACATGTTGCCCCTTTCTCTGCCAATGCCTCCGTTTGAGAGAACAGGGACCGAAGCAAACCGGAACTGGGGGGAAATAGGGGCAGTGCACAGCAGCCAGGGAAAGACTTTTACGAAATCGGCGACGCTTCTACTGGGGGCTTCAAAGACAATTCAGACAAGGATCTTGCACCGAGGGTGGGTATGCTCAGAAAAAAATAGAACACATCCAGATGCGTATAATACAAGAGTGCAATGCCGAAAGAGATCAAGAGATTAAAAAAAAAAAAAAAAGCAGAAGCAAGTATCTGCAAGAACAGAATCCTGTTTAGTGGGGACCAGGGAAGTCATCCTAGAAAAGTGCCCTTTGTGAGAGGTTTTAAAGAATGGTTTTTAAAAAGTAGAGTGAATAGGCCTCAATTCAGTTCAACAGATACTGGCTGCCTACTACTGTGTGGCAGGCCCCAAAGTGGGCAGTGCAGATTTACTGATGGAAGCAGGCATGTAAGCTGCTGGGATGAGGATGGAGAATTGGCAAAACCAAGTAAAACCAGCAATACAGGACTGCTCTGGCTTCCAGCACCTCTGTACACCTCGTACATCCCTCTGCCTCCTAAGTTCTTCTCAGGCCTGGCCTATTGTAGCCACCACAACTTCTCTGTTGCTGACCTCCATTTAGAATACCAGTCTTGGTCTTACCTTGCTCTCAGGTCAGCCTGGCCTTGGGATGAATGTTTCATTCTCTAGCCTCTAGCCTGCAGCCACAAGACTGCCCAGCCCCTGCTCTGGCTGTAGCTCTAGTCAGGAAGCTGCTGAATCAAGAAGCTGCCACCACAGCTTCCGGCTCCTGCATTACTCTTAGTGTGAAGAGGAAGTCGGGCAGTTTGCTAAGCATTATCAAAGAGATAGTTCTAGTGGAGGATATTTCACTCAGCCTGTGGGGATCCAGGAAGGATTCCTAAAAGAGCAGGTGCTTGAGAGGAATTATCCAAAAATAAAAGGAAGAAGGAGATTTTTTTGGCATTGAAGAACAAGTAAGAAATCAGGGAGAGATGGGAGGGTGCCCTTAGGGAACTCGACAGTGCGTGCAGAGTTGGAGACGGGCACCCGTGGGCGTGGAGAGGAAATGATGCTGAGCCTGCAGAAAGAGACTAGGTCATGCTAAGGAGTTTGGCCTTATTTAGAAAATGACAATAACTAGGCAGAAAGACCAAATGCACTGTGGACATATCATTAATGTATCATACATAACCTTTGAACTTCAAAATACTCTTCCTTCAATTTCTTCCTTGAGATGTTACAGTAGCACTCCTTCATAAAGGGCAGTGTGTGAGAACTTGAAATGGAATTATAGTACCTACATGATTATTTCATGCTCATCAGTTTGCATTTAATAGATCATCAATATTGTAGAGGTTGATTTCTCTCTGGTTATTTTTTTATTAATCTGAACAGTTTTTTTATTAACTAGGATTCTCTTCTTGTGAACAATAATTACACACACGTGAGATTCGATGGGCAATGTCAATTTCATGACCTATTCTGCTATTCACATATTGTTTCCTAGACAATTTTTTCTTTTTTAAATTTTTCTCACATACAGAACTGCCTATTCTACTCCAGGTTCAATGTAAAGAGAAAATCATGAAAATCTCTTAGAAGAGCCTGGTGTCTTAAAAGAGAAAGAAAATTAACTTATTTGGAGGAGGAGGAAGTTAACATTTTGACCATTTGACAAGTTCATGGGAATTTCTTAAATCAGGAAAAGATGAAAGTTTGGGGGTTTTTTAGTTGTTTTTTTAAATAACTACCTTTAGTAAAGAATGATCTCTATAATGACTTATTGGTTTAGAAAACTGAAAAGGACCAAAGGGACTTTTCACAGTTTCTTGTTCAGCAAGATCTTCCCAACATATTCTTTTGCCAAGAAATTATTTCCTATTCCATTAACTGTGAATTGTAAATCAATAAGACAGATAGACAAAGTATTAAAATAAGTCACGTACTTGTTAAAAATTCTGATAAATAGTCCTGGCTGGGGTGACACAGTGAACTGAGTGCTGGCCTGCAAACCAAAGGGTCACCGGTTTGATTCCCACTCAGGGCACATGCCTGAGTTGTGGGCCAGGTCCCCAGTGGGGGCCACGTGAGAGACAACCACACACTGATGTTTCTCTCCCTCTCTTTCTCCCTCCCTTCCCCTGTCTCTAAAAATAAATAAATAAAATCTCAAAAAAACAAAGAATTCTGATAGCTATAGTGTTACCCCTTATATCTTCACTTTATTTTTATATAGTTTTATTACATCTGTATATGTTTTTTAATAAATAAGTTCAGGAGTTTTTTTAAAAGATTTTACTTATTTATTTTTAGAGAGAAGGGAAGGGAGGGAAAAAGAGAGGGAGAGAAACATCAGTGTGTGGTTGCCTCTCATATGGCCCCCACTGAGCACCTGGCCCATAAACCAGGCATGTGCCCTGACTGGGAATTGAACTGGCAACCCTTTGGTTCACAGCTGGTGCTCAATCCACTGAGCTACACCAGCCAGGGCACATCTGTATATGTTTTTAAAGCACATTGTTTTCACTGTTGCTTCTATGTTGTGCACCTTTACTCCTGTTAGTGCCTCTGCCTGGAACCTGCCCCACCCCCCAAAAACACACCTGCCAACCTCCTCCTTCCCTTTAAGATTTAACTCAGGGGTCACTTTCTCCCGGCTACTTGCTTAAAGTACACTTTTTAAATTAATGGAATTTTTTAGTAATTTTAGGTTTAGTAGTTTTAGGACACAGAAAAATTGGGTGGAAAGTACAGACAGTTACCATATAACCTTCATCTCCCACCCTGAAGTTTCCCCAATATTAACATCTTACATTAGTGTGGTATATTTTTTAAAATTAATATTTTAAACACAATTTTAAAATTTCTTCTAAGGAAGTCTTGAATATCTTCTGTTAGATTTATTTCCAGAGGCTTGATATTCTCTATTATTACTATAAATACTTTCTTCTTTTTAATTATGTTTTCTAGTCATTTGGTGCTAGTATATAGAGAAACAACTGGTGTTTGTCTACATTAGACATTTTGTTAACTTGTAGATTACTTTTGGCTTTCTTTGTAAACAATATCAACTATAAATGATGACCATTTTCTTTCTTTCTTGGCAAACTTTATGTCTATACACTGGTTAGGACCACCAATGTAAGACTGAATAGAAAAGATGATGGAGGGATCTTTGTCTCATCCCTGTCTTTAAAGGGAATGCTTCTAATATTTTCCCATATAAGATGATGTTTGCTCTAGGTTATTTACAGATAACTCTTAATCACATTAAGAAAGATGAGAAAGTAGATCCAACATATATAAAATTAGTGTCCTCAAAGATATGAGCCCTTCCCCCCAGAAAGGACCGTCTTAAGTATTTAAAGACATAAATCAAGAAAACTTTTTCTCCAAATAAACGGTAACTTGACTCTAGTATGAACCAACCAACATAAAACATACCCTAGCAAGGACCTTATTGAGCATCCTCATTAAGAAAGAAAACTTTGATTTGCCAGGCTTGAGTTTCATATTTCTCCACAGCCCTAATTAGAAGTCGGTTAAGTAATTTCTACAAAGAGCTCAAAGCTCTCAAGGATAAAAAGTGTGACTGAAGAGTTTTATGCCCAGTGAATTTCTTTTCAGGTATAAAAACAATACAAATACAGTTCTGATAGAAGAACCCGGGGAATGTAATACCCATGAGTTCTTGAACTAATACTTGAGGACCCACTTTATGCAACTGAGAGATAAATGGGGAAACTATGGCAACAGGACAAAGTATGTGACATTGAATTCATGTAACTGGGAGAGCTAAACAAAATAAAAGTCAGGCTTGTGGTTAAAATGTAAATGTCATAAGTTCTGATGTTAAAGAAATGTTACTTTTAACAAAAGTTGGGACAGGAAGAAAAAAATAAAGACTCAGATAATATATATATAAGAAAAGTCATCTGGTATTGGGATTTTAGAAAATCCCTTCAGGTGATTCAAATATGCATTGAAATGTAGGAACCACTGAACTATGAGAATAATAATAATTACTTTCTTGTTTAAGCCTCAAATATCCATCATAGGTTTGCCACACTGTGGACTTCTACCGGTCTGGGGACTGTTAGACAAGGAGTGGGCAGTGTGCAAGAATCCATCTATTCAATCTTATATGAGAGAACCAAGTATTTTTTTCTTCTTGGTATAACACATTGTTTTAATGTACAGTCTTGGCAAGAACAGATGGTTCCTGACCATGAACCTGACTAATTGTTACAGAAATCACCCACAAGAGTTACAGTGAATAAATGTAATCAGCATGCCCTGTACCCGGAACATCCCTATCAATCACAGAGATTAACAAAAGAACAGTAAGCACAGTAAAAACCAAAAATAAGTAAATCAGAAAACAAACAAACATCCAAAAAGCCCCAGAAATAACTACTGCCAGCTCTGGTATCCAGCAAACCCAGCAAGAAGGCTTGGGGTCTCTTCCTTAGCAGAAGAGGAGTAGGGAACTGTTGTAATCCTTGTCTTTTCTTATTCCTATAATTTTCTTATTTCAGTCTGGCCTAATTACTTGTCTGTAGTTTTGCTGCACAGAAGCAGAGAAATGCATTCCAGACTATCAGCCTGGCTGTGATTCTGAGCCACTGGTAGTCGATATCGTGACTTTTCTTCCACATTTTCTCTGTATACTATAGGAACAGCTCCCGTAATTGTGAGTCCCTAGCTTCAGCCACAAAGAATACACACATTCACTTTGATTGATTGTTTTTCTGATAGGAAAACAAGCCCGAGTTTCCTTTTCCCAATGAACCCACCACTCCTTGGTGATCTGCATCTTTTCAGGTGTTGAGGGTGAGTAGATCTTGCTGCGGTGGCCTAAGCTCTCAAGGCTGGAAGCAGACTCTTCAGCAGCGTCTCTCACTCTTGGGATCATGGGAGTCAGCGGCCACCCCACTCACTTCTGGGTTAGCAGACACTTCTGGGTTGGCCTTACCCCTCTGGGGCTTTAGACACTTCGCTCACCCCTTTTCCAATACTATTTGGAGATGTCCTTTGTGTGTTTGAAATTACTGTGTTTTCTGGAGGTGTGAATACAGTTTTCTCCATATGCCCATTAATCATATTGTTTAGATCTTCTTTACCTTTTTCTGTTTTTTTTAAGCCTGTTTATTATACCAATATTAAAAGACGTGACTTCATATCACCAATATGGTTGTGATTTTGTCTAATTCTACTGTAGTTACGTCAATTTTTTTTAAATATGGGACCATGTTAAATACATACAAATTTGAAATTTTATATTTCCCTGGTGAATTGGAATGGGACCTTTTATCATTACAAAGTGTTCATCTCTAGTAGCACTAAAGCCTGATATTATTAAAGCTGCATCAGCTTTCTTTTTTGTTAGTGTTTGTATGGTATATAACTTTTTCCATTCTTTTGCTTTCAATTTCAAGATCTCCACTCAAAACAATAGGAGTTTACTGAATTCTAATGAGAAAGCCATGTAGGTCAGCCCAGTGAATAACTCCATTGTCTTCCGGCTTCTATTGTTGTTGCTGGATCTGTGGCCCCTTTAAAGGTGCACACTGCAGATGGGAGCCTGGCTGCAGGAACTCCCGTTCAGACGGTTCGGAACAACTGTTGCTACAACAAAGCTCCCTCTCTCAAGGACTGAGGCTAGGAGTCTCCTGGGCTAATCCTGAAACAAACTGAATTTCTGAGGAGCTTTAACTTTTTATTGACATCCAAACCTCTCCATTTCACCAAGAATCTTTGCTTTAGAAATGACCTAGTTCTGAGATCAGAATCGGCTACATAATTTGTGCAAAATGAAAATGTGGAGCTGCTTGTTAAAAAAATTATTAAGCGCTGGCCGGGTGGCTCAGTTGATTGGAGCATCATACCCGATGTGACAGGGTTACCGGTTCGATACCCAGTCAGGGCACATGCAAGAGTCAACCAACAAATGCACAAATGGGTGGAACAATGGATTGGTGTTTCTCTCTCTCTCAAGTCAATCAATCAATCACATAAAATCAAATATCTTTAAAAAATAAAAATAAAAATATCTTTAAAAAATTATTAAGAATATCAACACAGCAATAGCAGAGCATTAAGCCAAGTTCAGGGTCCTTCTGAGTATGGGACCCTGTGTGATGACAGAGGCCGCACAGCCAGGAAACTGTGTCTGTGTGAGAGAGGCTCTGCTTGCTGACCGGATCCACTATTTCTCTGCACAGATGGAGCCATTTGTTCCATGAGGACTTGGGTGAAACTCAAAGGAGAAGAAAACTAATAGCAAAAAATGAGCCATAAATCTTTAGAAAAAAAATCAATAACCTTCTTGCAAACATATATAGACTTTTTCTAGAAAGAGTATATAAATAATGAATTTACAGTTCTCAGCTATTAATTTCAGAAGACAACTTACCCTAATTGTCATAAGAAGTGTAAAGAGACTCAGTTTTGCTCATTTACCACAACTATTACCACTTAGAAAAAGGTAGAATTAGGTGGAAGGAAAAAAAAACAGAATTCAATTCTGTTTTCTGAGTATTTCCCCACAGTCATCACCATCCTTCAGGTTTCACTGCTGAAATAACTTAAATGAAACAGATGCACACCAGAAAGTAAACAGTAGTTCCATGATGTGTAGATGGAAGAGTATCAAGCCAAATTAAAAGTTGATATCTAATAAGATACCATGCTTTCATTACACTGGGAAAATGTAAAGCAATAACATTATTTATTTGCTCAACAAATCTTTATTGAGTACCTATTGTATGTCCAGTAGAGAGATAGTAAAAAAAATGATTGTATATGTGTTTGTGTATGTATCAAAGATTAGTGCTAAAGGGAACAAAGCAAGTAACAGGAAGAGGAAGCAGAGAGGGGTTGAAGTTTTAAAGGGATGGTGGTCAAGGCAGATTCCACTGAGATGACATTTGAGGAAAAACATGCAGGTGTTATGAGAGGTTTCAGTGTTTGTGGATATGAAGAGATTGTTGATAAAGGAGAAGACGTAAATGACGCAAGATGGTCTGGGAGGGGACAAGGGGGTGAGTCAGGGGCACACGCAAAGGGGCTGGCCCTGTAAAGGGAAAAGACAACTTGTTTTCTGAGATCAGAGAAAAGTATTTAAAAAGGAATTCAGAGTAAGAGCACTCTGCAAAGTGTTGACTTTCATGCAAAGTGGAGGTGACGGGAGCAGCCTGGGAGTGTGTGCAGCATGTATGCCAAAATCTAAAGAAACAGTGGTAATACTAGTAGAGAAAATGAAGTACATAGGACAATATATAAATTGAGAGGTGAAGTATAAAACAAGGAAAACAAACTTATTTAGGATAATACATGACAAGAGTGTTTAATGGATGATTAATATCACAGCTTATAAACAAAGCACCATGCAAAACTAGACCATACTTTCATAATCTTGAGAAAAACATAAAATAAATGAAGGAAATTCAGGGGGTAGAAATTTTCTAGCATGCACCAGAAATTTTTTTAATGTCAATAAACATTGGTTTAGATTTTATGTTCTCTGGCAATAAAGGCAAAAATGAATTACATTATGGCATATATTATTCATTTCTGACATAAGAATGCAAACAAAATCACTGATGTGGACATCTACTTTCCCAGAACTAATTTTAGGACAAATTTACCATAAGCTCTTTGATGTTTAAAGGAAACCAGATAGCATAATAGATAATAATTTTACCATGATTTTATTAAAACCAGGGAATTGCTATTCAAAATTTTATAAGCCAGAAGGCATAATGTCAGATCACAGGTACAAAGAGTGTAGGTCCTTTGTTTTGGGATGATCTCATGTTACAGGGATGTTTACTTAAAAAATAAAAGATTTTACTGATTTATTTTGAGAGAGAGATAGAGGGAGAGGAAGAGAGGGAGGGAGAAGGAGAAGACGAGAGGAGGGGAAGGGAGGGAGAAAGGGAGAGAATCATCAATGTGTGAGAGAAACATGATCGATTGCCTCCACCACGCCCCCAGCCAGAGACTGGCCTGCAACCCAGGCATGTGCTCTGACTGGAAATGGAACCATCGACCTTCAGGAGGACGGAGGACAACCAACCCACTGAGCTACACCAGTCAGGGCAGGGGTGTTTACTCTTAAAGAGTCGCACTGAAGTTCTGAGTAAGATCTGGCTGGAGTTAAAATGATCTACAGAAGGTTGAGTTATGCTTGATTGCACCTCAGCATATAAATGCACTTTCCTGATAGCTTTTACAAAGCCTTAAAATAAATGGCCAGTAGAAATTAGATGTACAGCTTGAGAGGTAACCAGGCAAAAATAAACAAACAAAGGAATGTTAGGGGTAGAGAAATCTGATACTGCTATGTTTATGAATAAAAGAATAGAATAAAAAAGTAGTTTAGATTCTGAGCTAAGAAAGAACAATAAAAATCCATAACATGATTTTGAAATTCAGAAAAATGTTGCTTCAAACATATAGAAATATATAAAATCTGTAACTAAGCCTATAAGAAAGACAGAAAAATCGCCCAGGCGCCAGAAATGAAAAGATACGTCATTCTAGGTGGGAATGGTAAACAAGAATCTAGGTCACTTGTTTTGTGATCTCTGCTGATACTAAGGCAGATTACTGAATACAAATGTTGACTCTAATAGCTGGAGACTGGGGTTAATAAGCATAGGAGAACATAACATACAGCCTCGGGCCTTTTCAAGTAGAGATATGGAGCTGATGCTTCCCCAAAAAAGGCAATGACTGTGAATGGATTTCTCCTCCGGCTGGAAAAACTCCATCAAATCACAGAGGAGTCAAGGAAGTTTGCCCTGAGCAGGACGCTGGCATAGAGATCCCCAACTGCCCCGCTGAGAAACAAAACCTAAAGCTAAGCCTCTCTCACATGTGGAATCTGAATTTATTCTGCCCCCACGGTGAGGGAACTCCCAGCCGAGATATTAATATTAAAGCTGATGCTGGACCCCAATGAAAAGCACCAGGGTGCCTGCCCCTAGCTAACCCGAGACTGCTCTATAGAGATGCTGTTTCAGCAATGGTCACGTGACTTCTGCACTCAGGGGTCACAATTGAAAATGACAAACCCACTCAAGATACATTGCAAGTCATTTAAAAAAGTCAAGAAAATTAATTTCAAAAGAATTCATAATAATAAAGAAATTTTAAAGAAAAAATTTTAAGAAAAAAAACAAGAACCAAAATTACAGGATAATAACTACAAAAAAGAACAGGTAATTTTGATTTTAAAATATATGTATCTTCTGGAAATGAACAATATCATTTGATTTGAAAAATTCAACGATCTTGTTTTTACTAAAGCCCAGATTACACACAGCTGAAGAAAACAGTGCAGTGGAGGGTGGAGCAGAGAAGATGATTCAGACTAGATCATGGAGGAGTAAAAGGATGGGAAAACCACAGGAGAGGTTAGGGGACATGAAAGGCAGGCTGAAAAGCCCAATGTCATCTAAAGGAGTTTTAGACAGAATAGAGTAGAGGCTATCTATGAAAACATAATGGCTGAGAATTTTCCAGAAATGATGAATGAAATAAATCCCCAAATCAGAGAAGAATGGAGAGAGACTGAAGAACAAATAAAAATAAACCCAAACTCAGACACATCACAGTGATGCTACAACATAAAGAAGTTAAAAGAAAACTCTCATGGCAACTTTGAGAAAAAATGGATACTACAAAATAGCTCAGATAAAAAGAAAAGGCTGAAAGGCAACTTGGAAGTACAATTTCATGGACAATGGATATGTCAGTCGCAACACAGAAACCAGAAAGCAAAAAATAATACTTTCAAAGTGCTGAAGAAGACGAACTGCCGGAAGAGAATTCTGTAACAAGTGCAGCTACTGTTCACAAGTGAAAGAAAATAAAGACGTTTCAGAGAGGCGGATTAAGGGAGTCTGCCTCTCACAGAACCTCATGTAACTTTCTAAACAAAAAGAAAATGCAACTAAAACACAGGGAGATGCAAGAAACAATGGTGAGCACAGGACCGGAAAATAACTAAAAGAGCAAAAAAAATGACTAAGTTGGTTGTTTGAAATAACGTGATCCCCTTTCCCCCCACCCCCACAAAAAGACCAAAAACAGATTTTATTTTGGGGAGAACTAGATAAGTTGATTTAAAGTTTATATGGAAAAGTAAGGATAGTTGAGAAAATGATGAAATAGAAGAGTAATGAGTGTGACCTTTCTCTACAAGGCAAACAAACATGTTTATAAAGACAGTGATTTGATATTGGTATCTGAATACACAGAAAATCAGTGGAACAGAATAGAAAATGCAGGCATTTTGTTTCAACATGTTGGAATGTGTTATGTGACAAAGGTAGCACAAATCTGTGGTTTAGGCAATTAGTGTGTTAGAATAACTGGCAGCTATAGGGGAGGGGATAAATTTAATTTCTACCTGCCTAAAACCCCACACCAAAACAAAATCTTAGTGGATGAGAGACTTAAATGTAAAAAAAGTAAACTATAAAAATACTGTCAGAAAATATGGAAGAATATTTATTAAAAATCTTGAAGTGGGGAAGACTTAGATTCTAAGTGTGACCAAAAAACCCAGAAACTGTCAAAGAAAACAGTGATAAACTTATCACATATAAAACCAAAAATTCCTGAAGGCCCCCCAAATTTAAAAAGTTAAAAGACACATGATAACCTGGCGGGGTGGTGGGAGGAAATCTTGTAATCATAAACAAAAGAGAAAACCCCAACAATTCTATGGGAAAATGGCCACAGGCTATGAACTGACATTTCACAAAGGGAAATACCAATGGTTCTTAATATATGGATATATAAAAAGACTTTGGACTTGAGTCATAATAAAAGAAATACAGCTCAAAAGTATGGCAAAATGAAGTCCTTACCTGTCTGATAAACAACAGAATTCCAAATGCGCTTAATGAAGGTATGGAGAATTTTGAAAAATAAATATGTAACTGATAACAATGTATTTAATGAGCCTGAAGGTGATTGGATATAGGAAAATGCTAGTTGCTGCTTCAGTTAAACTCCACAATTTCATTTACCTAACACAAAAGAAGTGTATTTTTTGTACATGAAATAGTCCAGCACAGGATTTCCTAGTCGTGGGAGTAACTACTTCCATCTTTTGCTCTGTGGTCTTTTCAAAGATTTGGTAATTAGTTTCCTGTGTTAACTTCGCTCAGATGGACCTAAAGCTGTGCCTGTGTTTTGAACTGGAGAACAACTGATACGGGGATCCATCCACCAGACTCTGCAACAAGTCTCATTATTAGTGGCGAGATGTTAGCGGATTTTCCGGGGAAGGCAAGACTAGGACGAGATGCCAACCCTGGCTGCTTCCCGGGAACACGGTCTGGGCAATGAGCAAACTGAAGTGGATTTTAAGGAATTAAAAAATAAGGCAACATAACTGTCATTAGGACAAACTGGATATTTGGCAACACTTCTGGGGACTATATCATTAAACAAAATCAACTGTATGCTTACAAATGCTATGTGAAAGGTTTCATTTCTTGAAAGAAAAAAAGGAATCGTCAAAGGAAATAATGGTAAAATGATTATCTGTTAGATATGGGTGCTGTGTGTATAGATGTCTCTTATGGTTTTCTCTCTTTCCTTGAAGAAAAAGAACTACTTTCGGTCAGAGCTCAAAGTTTTCTTACATTACTAAAACCCAACTATACAGTAAATTAAATTACAGAATACATGGGGACATTGTATTGGCTATTAATCTTAGTAAATATTATATGAAAGAAAAATATTTTTGAGACCAATCACAATAATTTGATAGTATATATACCACCTTCTTCTCAACACTATAAAATGAACTTGTTTCCTCAGCTCATGCGCACAGGGTCAGAGGGTGGGGGAAGGGGAGACAGAACTCAGATAAAGAACATAAGTCTCACAGAAGCCAAAGACTGAAGCCAAAAAATTCCAGGGAAACTAGAAAGCCACCAGGAACCAAGGCTGCTCTATGTTTATAGGCTATGGGGCAGATCCTTTATGTGGTGCTGTAGGTTGGACAGACAACGAAAGACATGACTAATGTGCTTATTAACCATGAAGCTGGTTACACACCTCTAACAAATAGCCCACTCATCCAATCATCTACTATAACATCAGTAAAATAGTGGCTGCCATTGTTAATCCTAAAATTTCCTTCTTTAACCTTCTTTGTACCACCTTTAAGTCTAGAATTCTAGAAACTGGTAAACTATAACACATTTGAAAGCCACTATATTTCAGTTACCCAAATAAACAGAACTTTTCACTTTTATACTTGGTAAGGAAAGTTACCAATGGAAACTGAAATAGAATAGCCCCAAATAAAATGAAATTCTAAAAAATGAATGTTCGACTTCAGTTTTACAAAACAAACATATTTAACCTGATGTGGGGTCGTGAGCTACCAAATAGAGGAGTTGGATTTCATAACTATAAAGTCCTACTTCTTATAAGACCACATCTTCTCAAGGGACCGTCTTCAAAATACCATGAATACTACTGATGGTGATGGTGCCCTCTCTTGATTGGTCAGCTGTTGTACTGTCCAAGTCATCAGGCTTCTTCATTTCATACTTCTCTCCAACTGTATGATGCCCAAATCATACAGTTACCTGGGGGTAACACAATCCAAAATGCTCTGAGTAACTGTATCAATCAGGGTTTGACCAGAGAAGCAAACCAGGAGGAAGAGTATTTGTATGCTAAGTAGAGGCAAGTTGGTGGTGACTTCCCTTTGGCCTTTTTTACTAGAATAACCTTTATTCCAAAAGTCAGGAAACCAATGTAGGGCTACTGCCAGATGCTGAGTATGTCTATTCCAACTGTGTGTACCAGAACTGGAGAAATAACCGTAGGGTATGAATTCAGGACCTTCAGAAGCTCCTCCTTTCACTGGTGGACCATGACCATGCTTTGGTCTCTAGGAATGAGTTTCAGAGTCCTACAATCCCCACAAAGTTAGGTTATTCCACTTCCCCAATGCACATCACCCTGGTAAATGATCGCAGGTCCCTTTGGGGATGGTTATGAAGCATACTTACGGAATATATTTTTGACTGTGTATCCTTCTGGGGAACCTGGTCTCCCTTAATGCTAGAGGCTCTGGGTTGTGAATTGGCCCCATATAGGAATGGTTTCAGGGGCCAAGACTCTCTGTTGTGCAATTCAAGTTAGATTTCTGCTCATCTGAACTAGAGTTTCCAGACTTCAGCAGACTGGCCCTCTATTCTGACCTAGGGACACCATGCGCAATTAGCCCAAACCACAGATCTCCTTGAATCAACTTGTTCTGAGAACTACTTTGGCTCTGTGGTTGGTTAACCATGCCTACCTTGTGTTTGGCAATGAAGTACTGCCCCTCAGTCCCTGCCACCTCGGGAACTTACCCTCTTTCGGTTCCAGGTTTTAGTGAACATCCAAGTGAACTGGTAAAGCCACTCTCCATTCCTTGACCTAACCTATGGGGTCCAGAACTGCTGCTCCGTGCCCCCATATTCATACATTTGGCCCGATCTTACTTTATGCTCTTCCCACCCTGCTCCAACACTCTTAAAATCCCAAACACCCAACATGTTTTTATCAACCGAAATCGGCAAAAATTTGCCATATTTTTAGTGCACTTGGTTCCTTCTCATGAGTCATTTTATAACTGACCTCCTGAGGCCTGCCAGCATGCAAGCCTGGTTACAGGTCAAGAGACAACGAGAGGTGGCCCTGCACCAAGGCCCTGTGCAGGCTCCGTCTCCTCTCAGGTTCATTAGGTGAGAGGGTGCTGACCTTTTCAGACAGGAGGAAGGGCTGCTTCTGCTGGCAAAGAAGGCTGGGTAGAATTTAGGTTGAGGACTGAACTTCATTTAAGTCTGCCCATAGAGTCCACATACTGACTCATTTTATAGAGAGAGGGGGAGGAAAAGAGAGAGAGATAGAAACATCAATTTGTTCTTCCACTTCATTGGTTGATTCTTGTATGTGCCCTGACCAGGGATAGAACTTGCAACCTTGACGTATCGGGACAACGCTCTAATCAACTGAGCTACTGGCCAGGGCCCACATACCAGTTTTCAAAATTGCTCTTCTTTGCAGTCAATACCCTAAGTTGAACAACAACAACAACAAAAACCCAGTGAAATTGTAAAATCAATTTGCCTTGTAACTCAATCAGTTAAAGAATTAACTTTTGGACACTTCCGGCAAGATGGAGGAATAGGTGGACACACCGTGCCTCCTCGCACAACCAAGATTAGAAAACCAATAATTTACAACAATAATTTACTATCAGAATAACACCCAGATCCGGCAGAGGATTTATCTGAATGGAAGTCGGGCAGCCAAGAAGTTGAAGTAGACGCGTTCATCCAGACTGGTAGGAGAAGACGAGCTGGTGGGCGCGGGGCTGGCTCGGGTCGGCGGCGCGCGGAGGTCGGGGGAAGGTTTGGCGCGAAATTGGCGCAAAAGCCATCCGGCGCACAAGAAGGTAGCGGTGATCCCTGAGTACGCAAGCTGCGGCTGGCAGACCCAGAGGGGCAGCGATTGTGGACCAGGGCAGAACTCGCGGCCCGGAAGCCCAGACAAGGGTCTGAGTCCAGGGGAACGGAACTACCGCCATTGTTTTCTCCCGCCCCGCCCCCATATATAACGTCACAATCTAGCGACTGGAGTGCCCAGCCCCGGTGAGCACCTAAGGCTCTGCCCCCCACCATAACAAGAGCAACCAGACCGGAAAAAAAAAAAAAGGAGAGACAGGGGGAAAAAAAACAAAAAACTATGTTTTCAACAGAGCAGATCAGTCCCCCAGGACTCATCCTTTTGAGCGACCAAGAACTAGCCAATCTATCAGATGCGCAGTTCAAAACACTAGTGATCAGAAAGCTCACGGAACTGGTTGATTTTGGACGAAATTTAGATGAAAGAATGCAGATTACCATAAAACAGATGCAGGAAGACACGCGGAGGAGAGCCAATAGGGAAAGGAAGGAATATGAGTCTCAAAACAATACAGTGGACCAGAAGGAAGATAGAATCAACCAAGCAGGAAAGCATGATGAAATAAGAATTCAAAAAATTGAGGAAAAGATTAAGAGCATCCAAGACACCTTTAAACATTCCAATATCCGAATTATAGGGGTACCAGAATCGGAAGGGGAAAAGCAACAGATTGAGCACGTATTTGAACAAATAATAAAGGAGAACTTCCCCAATCTGGCAAAGGGAACAGTCTTCCAAGAAATCCAAGAAGCTCAGAGAGCCCCAAAGAAGTTGGACCCAAGAAGAAACACACCAAGGCACATCATAATTACATTAGCCAAAGTAAAAACGAAGGAGAGAATCCTAGAAGCAGCAAGAGGTAAGGGGACAGTAACCTACAAAGGAGTTCCCATCAGACTGTCAGCTGATTTCTCCAAAGAGACCTTACAGGCAAGAAGGGGCTGGAAAGAAATACTCCAAGTCATGAAAGACAAGGACCTACAACCCAGATTGCTCTATCCAGCAAAGCTTTCATTTAGAATGGAAGGGCAGATAAAGTGCTTCTCAGATAAGGTCAAGTTAAAGGAGTTCATCATCACCAAGCCCTTATTTTATGAAATGCTAAAGGGACTTATCTAAGAAAAGAAGATAAAGAAAAGACATGTATAGTAAAAGGACAGCAAACTCACAAATATTAACAACCACACCTAAAGCAAAACCAAAAGAAACTAAGTAAACAATTAGAACAGGAACAGAACCACAGAAATGGAGGGCACATGGAGGGTTAGCAGCAGGGGGGTGGGAGGAGGAGAGAGGGGGAAAAGGTATAGAGAATAAGTAGCATAGAATGTAGGTTGAAAATAGATAGGGGGAGGGCAAGAATAGTATGGGAAATGTAGAAACTAAAGAACTCATAAGTATGACACATGGACATGAACTAAAGGGGGAAATGTGGGTGGGAGGGGGGTACAGGGTGGAGGGGAGAGAAGGGGGGAAATGGGACAACTGTAATAGCATAATCAATAAAATATAAAAAAAAAAGAACTTTTGGTTTGTTTCTTGGAAATCTTTCAGAAACTTTGTTTCTGCATGAGATATAATTTCTTTTAGGGCAGTCATAAATTAGTGATTCTGAATGTCCCTAGAATCCCCTGGCTTGTAAGTTACAAAAAAAAAAGTCACCTTAATATTTAGAACCAAGTTCCATTCCTTCAAAAACTCTCACTCATGTGACTAAAACCTTGGGCCTCTTCTGAGATTCTGTCTTACAGCCGTATCTCTGGGGTTTTCAGAGGTTGTCACAGTCTCACAAACCATGCGAGTCTGCCGTGTGTCGCACTGCTGTCCCTTGGATCTGGGCTCTGTCTGGCTCTAGGCCACCTGGCTCCTGTCCCTGCTGTGGTCACTCTATCCCCTGCGTCCAGGCAGCCCATGTCATTGTCACCACCAGTCTGCCCCAGGATGCTAGTGCTCACCTTTCTTTTCTAAAGTGGGTAAAGAAATCATTTCCTCTTCCTCATGTTCTGTACTCTTGTGGAAGCCCATTTCGGGGCTGCCTGGGGCCTGAGGTGTTACATAGTGTAAGGAGTTTTTCAGTATTATGCACACACTTCCCTTCCAGACATGTCCGGGCTGGAGTCAGAACCTGTGGGGAGGTTGAAGAGCGGGAGGCAGTGTATGGACACAAATCCTCGAAGTCCAGAGCCTCCAGGCTGAGTTTGGTTGACCGTGTCGGGCTTCTTTCCCAGAGACTGTGACAAACTTCCTCTGAGCAGCTGTGTCATCCACTTTTCTTTTACCCAGCTTCCGACTCAGTTTGAATTCCTATCATAAACATTTTTTCAAATACTTGTCCCAAAAGATGCCTGAATTTGCCCTGACTGGTGTGGCTCAGTGGGTTGGGTGTCGTCCCACAACCAAAGGTTGTCGGTTCAATTCCGGATTGGGACACAGGCCTGTGTTGCGGGTTCGATCCCTGGTGGGGGCTGGTTTGATTCCCGGTGGGGTGTGTACAAGAGGCAACTGATCTACGTTTCTCTCTCACATCGATGCCTCTCTTCCTCTATTTCTCCCTCCCTGCCCTTCTCCCTAAAAATAAATAAGTAAAATCTTTTAAAAATTAAAAAAAAAAGATGACTCAATTTGCGGCTTAATCAAGAATATCAACAGATCCAGTGGTGTGTGTGGGCCTCGTTCACACTGGGACACAGGGGACAGCCCCTCCACTGCAGGATTTAAACTCACGTTTGGCTTTTTCCCAGGGAAGCAACACACTCACACATACATACATATGTGCATACACACGCATCTGTGAACAAAACAAAAATCTTTGGCCTCCAGAGTTTACATTTTAGTGGAGAGACAGATAATAAATAACATAGAATAAATTTAAAAATATATGTATTAGCGGGTGATGACTACAGAGAAAAGGGAATTGTAGAACGGGTTAAGAATAATCAGAAGTGCCAGCCATGTGTGCATGCACGTGTGTGTGTGTGTGCGTGGGTACAGCTGTAGAAGTAAACAGGGGGCTAGGACAAGACTCATTGAGAAGGTCCCCTCACTGAGGGGAGACATGAAGGAGAGGAAGCCGGCTAAGGAGAAGGACATTGCAGGCAGAGGGTGCAGCCAGATCAAAGCCCTTACCCCACAGTGGGTCTGGGGTAATAGAGAAACAGCAAGGGGGCCAGTGAGTGAAGGGGAGAGTGGAGGCTGAGACCAGAGACAAAATGGGGTGCCACGTTAAGTAGGACCCTGAGCCTACCGTAAGAGTTTTGGCTTTTACTCTGAGTAAAATGGGAAGTTATTGGAGGATTCTGAATAGACAAATGACACGATCTGTCTTACATTCTTATAGTTCACTCTGGCTACTAACTATGGGGTTTAGGTTAGAGGAAGAAGGAGAGTGAGGGAGGTTACTGGGTTAGTCCGGGTGCGAGAGGGTGGTAGCGCAGACCAGGGTAGTAACAGAGGAAGCGGGGAGTAACTAGATTCTGGTGATATTGGAAGGGAGCGCCAAAAAGGTTTCCCGATAAACCGGATGTGAGAGAGAGGAGTCAGAGCTCACACAAAGGCAGTGACGGAGCAGATGGAAGGATGGAGTTGTCAGGGACTTTCAAGTGCAGGTGGAAGAGCAGAGCTGAAGGTCTGTTTAGACCACAGGCAACGAACACAAGGCCTGCGGGCCGAACCCAGCCCCCAACCTTGTTTTATCCGGCCCGGCACCTTCTTTCTACCCAGCTCTACCCAGCGACAGCGCCGAGCTCCTTGCCCTTAGTTAAGGAGTAGTTACATTTACACAGTCCTAAAATTACATTTGGCCCTTTGAAGGTGATCGTGAGGCTGACGTGCCCCCAGTGAAAATGAGTTTGACACCCCTGGTTTAGATCTGTGGATTTTGAGATTCCTGTTCGATAGTCAAGGGGGGGTGTTGAACTTGCTGTTGGATACGTGTCAGGAATTCAAAAGAGATATCTGAGCTGGAGAGATAACTTCGGGAGTTTTCAGACTGGAAGGTACATTTATGGCCCAGAGAACAGATGAGATCATCAAGGCAGGCAAAGCAGGGAGAAAAGGAGGGAGGGCCCAGGACTGAGCCTGGGGCACTCCAACACCAAGAGGCTGGAGGGAGGAGACCAAGTCAGCCAGAGACTGGGAGGGAGGAGGAAAACCGAGAGTTCGGTGTGCTAGAAGCCAGGTGAAGAAAGTGCATCGAGGAGGAGCGACTGATTGACGTCATAAAATGGTGCCGGTCAGGTAAGATGAGGTCTGAGGACTGACCACTGGAATGACCAGCATGAAGCCAGCTGATGGCCTCGACAAGCACACTTTCGGTGCAGTGGTGTGGGCAAAGGCCTTACTGGAGTAGGGTCAGGAGAGAGTGGGGAGGGGAAGAGTGGAGACAGAATTTACAGATGGCTATTAAGGAGTTTGTACAGAAATCGTGCAGCAGATGAGAGCAGAAAGCAGGTCAAAAGGTGTTTTTTGTTCATTTTATCAAAGACAGTAGAAATAATAGTATGCTTGTCGGCTGACGGATGGTGAAAAATTGACACCACAGGCTAGAGAGCAGGAACAATGGGAGCAACTTCACTGTCTACTGATTCAAACGCTAATCTCTGCTGTCGACGCCCTCACAGCCACACCCCAAAATAATGTTTAACCAGTTATCTGGGCATCCTTTAGCCCAGTCACGTTGACACAGACAAACTGACCATCACACCCAGCTAAAGTGACATGGATTTAGCCCCTCCACTGTGGACAGCACAGCACTACACACGCCAAACGCAAAAGAAGGGAGGAACGGGCCTCACAGCGAACAGCCTCTTGTGTGAGCACCCCCGTCAGTGGGGAAAACCCACAGACAACTACGAGCAACCCTTGGACAGCCACTCTCCCTTTCCAGAGGATGAAGCTTTCACGGACTATTTCTATTACAGGATAGAGAAGCTTCATGCCTAACACAATAACCGCTGACTTCTACAATTTCTAAAGTAGAGAGGAAAATGTTTCTAGTTACTTGCAAAAATAAATTCTTCTTTCTCATTTTCCCTCTTTTCAGCCCTTTTTTCCTTACTTCCCATCAGTTGTTTTCCATAGATGAATTGTGTAAATTTAATATTTTATTAATTATTAGCATTGAAAAGAACATGGCAAGTTACCATTGATTTTAATGTATATATAAAGTCAGAAATCAAATAACTAAACTCTACCTGAAGAATATTTACAATAAACATTGTGTAAAGTTATGCTTTCAGTGATAAGACAATTAGTAATATTAATAGTACATTGCTCCCCAAACCTTTCCAACAGCTCTGACTCATCATTACATAATGCTCACATGATGAGCTCTCCTGGTTTCAATTCCTAAGAAAGAGTAACTAAGTTTTTCTACTTAATAGCTCTGTGTATACAAGAAATTCCCACTTAGATTTCAGTATTGGGATAGAATCTTATAGTGCAAAAATAAAACAGACTTTTCACAAACGCACACACATAAAATCAGTAAGGAGTTCAGTTCTTAGCAGTCCAAAAGTCCCTGAGTCCTGAGACAGAGGATTCCAGAGAAGGTGAGGACACAGGCTTTTGCCTGTAGACCGCCTGGGTGGCCGCCCAGGTTTACCTACCAGCTTTGTGTGCGGGGTCAGGTTATCTAACCTCTCTGTGCGTCAGTTTCCTCATCTCTAAAGGAAGAATAACTGTCCGGACTTGCAATTGATATTTTAACTACTTCAAAACAGCACCTGGCACATTGTAAGATCTTTATGTTAGCAATTATTTGCATGATTTGATAATGACACTGAATCAAAGAAACCAGAGATACTGATACATGAACTTTAAAGCAAACAAAATGAGTGGAGGTGCCGACTCGCACACACCCCTGCACTTGCCTTTAGTCTCTAGTGCGTGCCTGTTGCAGATGAGTACCCCAAAACCCTGTTTGGCCCCAGGTGACACACTGTCCACTTCTCAACCAGTTGTTCTGCCTCGGCAGCTTCTTTCACAGAGTGACGTGTGCCCTGCGTATGCACTGGCATGGACGAGCCACCCTTGCCTTCTCAATACCACGTCCAGTGATTCCCCCAGAAAGACAGGTACAGGGACAGTAGCATTTTCTGCCTCCGTCCTGCCACTCACTGAGTTTTTGTTTCCTACTCTGCTTGCCACCAAGCTTCCAGATTTGCCCTAGATTCAAGTCTTCCGGCCTGTCCCCCTGGAAGGTACAATAAGCACGGACTGGTTTCTTGGCTAACGGAATTAAATCATTGTCACCCCACCCATTCTCTTAAAATAGCAGATTATTTTTCTCACCTTCCTAGCACTGTTTCTTAGCTAATTTAATTGACTCATCATCACCCTATCCATTTACTTAAAATAGGAAATTGTTTCTTTCTTCTTCCTTTCTCGTTCTAAATGGAACTCAGCTAACGGTAAAACATGAGCCTTTCTTTCCTCTATTGCCATTTAACCTGCAGCATCTTCAAGCCAGAATTGAATGTCAATGGCCATCAGAAAGATAACTTCTTTCTTTGCCTCCCCTAAATACACCTGGGGCATGGGCCTCCCCTCTGGAGACTGGGCATGCGACTGACCGCAGGGGGCGTCCTGGGCAGGATGCATGGGGAGGCACAGATGCCAACTTGGAAAGCAGACTTTCCATTAATCTGACAAAGATTCTGTTCTCTTATGACCAATATTACAAATAAAATTTTAAAATGTAGTCTTCTTCATAAAACAAAAAACTCCCCCCAAATGGGTTATCATTATAGACGAATGATTTGTGTTCATCTCTCTTACCAGTGGGCATCATCTAATCCACTGAGGGCCTGAATGCATAAAAAGGTGAAAGAAAAGCTAATTTGCTTTCTGTTTGAGCTGAGACATCCATCTTTTGCCCCCGGACATTAGTATTTTTGGTCCTTGGGCTTTCAGACTCTGACCAAGACCAACATCATCACGTTCCACCACCCATACCCCCCGGCCTACGGCCTTCAGACTGGCACTGAATCACACCACGGCTTCCCTGGTTCTCCAGCTTGGAGGGGGCACATTGTGGAACTTCTTGGCCTCCATAAACAGCACAAGCCAATTCCTACAATAAATATAAATATTCATATCTATTTGTTGTTTCTCTGGAGAACCCTCATTAACACTCTGAGTGAGAGTGGACAAGCAGAACATTTAGTCTCAGGTGAGGTGCTCCCGAAAACACCCTGGCCTTGGAGACACACAAACGGGTGTGTTTGACTGGGGATTAGAGGCAGTCACAGGCAGGCGCTGACAGCGCAGAACTGTGCCGCAGCGAGGGGGCCGTCGCCAATGTCTCCGGGGGTCCCAGTCCATCCTTGGCTCGTCCTGAGCAAAATTCCAGAAGTCGTTCTGCTGGATTTGCTTTGTGATCTTAAATAATTTATAGTCTTTGGTCATTCTACCTCATTTTCTACATCTATAATAGGACATTCTATCGAGGTGCCATAGAGTCACATTAGCTAAATGTGCTGTTGCAGAGGAAATAAGTGTTATAACTGCTTGCTTGGAAATATATTTTCTGAGAAAAAACAGGATTATTCCTAAAACAAATGACATAATTAAATGCAAGTATATGACCAGAGCATAAAGTGCTGACAGCTTACATTTATAGAAATTCAATACTTTTAAGTGATTCCTGTATCAACCATTACTCATCAATATGGATGTAAAATATAGAGAAATTAGAGTGATCATAAGCAGAAATAATCAAAACCTTATTCCAATACACTTATATTGCAGTTGCTGTGGCAACCCACAACTTTCCTTTTCCTGCATTGTGTGTGCATCGAAGCCACAAAACATCTTGGCAAATGACATTATAGCAGCCCCAGGCCTGAGTACAATAGTTAATAACCCATTTCACTGAACTGTATTTCAGTCATATTTGTTCACTACTGTGGAGGGAAATAATAAAGCACTACAGTTCCTGGAAAATATGGCCAGACTTTATTTTTAGTGTAAAGGGTCAGAATTTCATTCTTCTGAAAAGGATACAGAGGTACACTCAGAATAAGCAACAAATGTGGACTTAAATGTAGGCTGCTATCAGGTAGCTTCTTAGTACCAAACTTAATTAAGTTAATTAAATGATAATTGATGATTTTTAAATCTTTTTTTTTAAGATTTTATTTATTTATTTTTAGAGAGGGAAGGGAGGGAGAGAGAGAGAGAGAGAGAGAAACATCAATGTGCAGTTGCTGGGGGTTATGGCCTACAACCCAGGCATGTACCCTGGCTGGGAATCGAACCTGGGACACTCTGGTTCCCAGCCCGCACTCAATCCACTGAGCTACGCCAGCCAGGGCTGATGATTTTTAAATCTTAAAATATACCAGGACTGTGGCCTTGCTACTTACTGATGTAATTTTATGTTCAAGTCACTATGCCAAGATCACAGGAGCTAAAAATATAATATAAATTGTACTCTTTTAAAATAAAAATTATATTGTAGCACAATATACATATATTCAGAAAGATATACAACTTGCAAGTATTTGAGCTCAATAAATTTTCACAAAATGAACATTGTGCAATACCCACTTGGATCAAAATATAGAAGATTACTAGTACCCTTGTAGCTTGCTTCCAGTTTGGGCTAATAGAAATGGTAATGCTGCCACCATTTTTGTACATGTCTTTGGCGAATATAGTTCCATACCTCCAGGGTACAAATGCTGGTTCATAGGACATGCATGTGTCTAGCTTTAGTAGATACTGCTAAAGAGGTTTCCAGAGTTGGACCAATCTGCATTCCTGATGCTCCACACCCTTGTCAACTCTTGGTATTATCTGTCATTTACATTTTAGTCATTCTAGTGAGCATGTAGTCATATTGCCTTGCACTTTTATTTTTTCCATTTCCATGGTGAATAATATAGTTGTGCATGTTTTTCACAGTTTAGGGGCTAATTAGATATCTCCTTTTGGAGATGTCTATTCAAGCCCTGTGTCCATTTTTTTAAGGTAAGTCTTTTGTATATTGATTTGGAGGAATTCTTTATATATCCAGGATATAAATCAGGTACATGAATTGAAAATATCTTCTTCCACTTTGTAGTTTCTGATCATTTTCTTAATCTGTTTTTGACAATGTGTTCTTAAGTTTAATGTAGCTGAATTAATCATTAATTTTCTTCTATGGTTAATGCTATTTTGTGTCCTAGTTAAGAAATATTTGCCTGACCCGAAGTCAACAAGATATTCTTTTATGTTTTCCTTTAAAAGCTTTGTTGTTTTCTCTTTCATGTTTAGATCTACATGACATTTGAAATGAATTTTTAAAAGATTTTATTTATTTATTTTCAGAGGGAAAGGGAAGGAAAAAGGGAAGGAGAGAAGCATCAGTGTGTGGTTGCCTCTCATGCATCCCCTACTGGGAATCTGGCCTGCAACCTAGGCATGTGCCCTAACTGGGAATCGAACCAGCAACCCCTTGCTTTACAGGCTGGCACGCAACACACTAAGCCACACCAGCCAGGGCTGAAATTAATTTTTTAGTATAGTGTGAGATAAGTACTAAGATTTTTTTCATATTGACAACCTATTTACCCACTCCAGTTAGTGAAAAGAACATCTTTTCTAAAGACAGGCCTACACAAGAAGGCACATTCAGAAAACATGTCTTTAAAAGCAGAATTGTATATAATTATGTGGCAAATTTGGAATGTTCTAGATTGCCAATTAGATAGTATAAGAAAATTAATTTGTCTTTAGACTAGAAGCTAGCAAAGTTTTAATGTAAAGAACAAGAGAGTAGATATTTTAGGCTCATATAGTTTCTATCACAGCTGTTCACTGTTGCTACAGTATGCTGCTGTATCACAGAAGCAGCCACCGACAACACCTCAGTGAATGGCCATGGTTGCAGTCCAACCAAACTTTATTTATAAAAACAGGTGGGAGACTGGATTGAGCCTGATGGAAGCCTGGATTTTGCTAACTCGTGCTCTAGATTGTCACCAGATTACCAAATAATTACGTCTTTCTTGATTTCCTTGCATCAGTGAAAGCCTGATGCAGGAATAGGCTGCCGGCAGACCGGGGCCTTATCCTGCTTGAGGACTGTTCACAGGACTCGGTGCAGATTCGCCCAGTCTCAG
This sequence comes from Phyllostomus discolor, assembly GCF_004126475.2. Lineage (NCBI taxonomy): Eukaryota > Metazoa > Chordata > Mammalia > Chiroptera > Phyllostomidae > Phyllostomus > Phyllostomus discolor. Next base: position 5,636,115 of record NC_040915.2, on the reverse strand, counting down.
CTACCTCAGCTCTTTCCCGAGCACCTATGTCAAGATTGACTGAGTCACCATGAACTGCCCCAGTGAATCATCCCCAGGCAGTCATGTAGTGGGAGTCTCTGGAAAGATTTGGAAGGATCGATTATGAAGTTCCCTGAGATGAGAGGGAAGGATCTTCTTCAAGGACCTGACTGGAACACGGCCCCAGTGGACACACCCAGGGGGACCTGGAGATCAGGAAAACCTGCACACAGGACAGGAAATGCTGCTGTGTTCCCTGCTCCAGTGCAGACGAGCCGTGTCCACCATGTAAATTTAAAAAGACTGTATCCTCACTCTCTACCAACGGCCTGTTTCTGTCAATCACTTCACAAGCCCTTAGAACAGCTACACTTTGGGTTACAGAGTATGACCTTCACTGTAAGTGAAAATAAGAAATTGGTCTAAGCCACACACCAGTCACAAGGAAAAACCATGTTTCGTCCAAGTGGCAGACACTCTCCCCTTCTGAAAACATTCTTCATGCACTCCTTGATATGACATCACCAGGTAAACACAGTTTTGTTATGGGTCTAAATAGAAAAGTTGTCAATGCATTTTGCTAAGCATTTTAAGCTCCAGCCTCCCTCATGGAATAGTCAAATTTCCAGTTGTAATTTATATATTTTAATTAACCATCATCATTTTTAAATAATGGGTTAAAGTGTCATGAGAAGTTAATCAAATTTTACTTAGGTAGTTGCTTAAGCAAATCGCAGGATTTTAGAGATAACAGCAGTGGACAAGTCAGCTACCTCTGAGCATTCTCCTAAGTGTTTCCTGAGTTCCTCAAGTACACACAGTTGTTTGAATCAAAGGTTGTTCCCTTCATGCAAACAAGGCCAACCAACTGTTCCCAGACAATTTGGAATTTGGACCAAGGGATTTTAGCCCTGAGTGGCTGCTCTTGAATAGAGGAGGTGAAAACTCAGGAGCTGCTATTTGCACTTACTTTCCTCCCCTGAACTGAAAAACAGAGCCAACTGAGCAATAGCGAAGAAGCAGCAAGTGAGGGGGCAGGGGTGAGGGCAGCGTGGGCTGTGTGCAGATGGCCCTTCAGTCTGTCCCTGCAGCCCCACTCTGACCAGCCTGAATCTGGGAGACACAAACTTACTCTGTAAACCAATTCCCTTTCTTTCAAGCTAGCCAAAGGGGGATTTCCAGTACACATTAGTAAAATATTTCTAACTAACACATTATCTAGTTCACACTTCTCATTACACAGGAAAAGAAACGGAAGTCTGGGGATGATGAATGATTTGCTCAAGGACCCCGTTTCCAGTGACACAGCTGTGGTTAGGGTCTCGTCTCCTGCTCCCTCTTTGGTGGACTTTTCACCAGGCGGTGCTAGACAGACATCTACTAAATGAATGAATGACTCCATTCATTAACTCACTACAAATCTCAACTTATAATTAGCTCTTTTCTAATGCGCTTGACATCTTCATTTGGTCTGAATAGGTAACTTAACTGTCCCTGGGGAACTTTGCAGAAGAGGAACATCCAGCTTTGGTTGTACTTCTGCTCAAGCCATTTGAGCTGCCTAGGAAAAGCGTATGTGTTGAAGTGGATTTGTGCATTGCCCAGATGCCCTAGCTCCTGGGAGTGCTGGCTGCTGGAGGTCCATAGCTCCTGCTCTTTCTGAAATTATGCCCTGAAGGGGATTGCCTCACTGAAATTATAAAGCCTTTTCCATGGGTTCAGCCTGCCCTCCATGGAACAAAAGCCAGCCCCTTGCCTCAGTTCAGCACAATCTGGAAGGCCATTTAGCTCAAGGCCTTGTTTGTAACTGTATCACAGCTCCCCAGCTCCCTCTGCCCAGTCACCGGAGCTCACCCCCTAACTTAACCTCCTACAAGCAAATCTCTATCTCCAAGTCTATTTTTCTGCAAATCTTACCTAAGACTGTAGCTCTTTCACTTTGTTGCCAGAGTAAAAAATAAGAGGAAGAAGAAAAGTTCCCAGAACAGTTTGTGGCAGAGAGCTCGCTCCCCCAGTTCTCCTGCCTCATGAAGTCCTACTTTGGCTTCTTTTTTTTTTTTAATGGTGTTAGGTGTGAATTATTTTATATCTGTTTACTTCTCCAAGAGATAAAAAGCACATCATCTTTCTATTTATTATAGTCTATAAACCACTTTCTAATAAATTACTTTCATATTCTTAAAACTCTGTTTAATCCCTAAAATAGCACTAATCACACCAAAATCGTCCACTTCCTTGCTGGTCTTCCCTGCTAGACTGTCTTGTCTTTGATTCTCTAGCACCTCTGTGAGACGGATCCTGGGCAATCCAGTTAATGTCAATTGAGTAAATGAAGAGACTGCAGTAAGATAACATTAGGAAAAAGATGACAAACAGGAAAAAGCTCAACTGAGGGCCCAAATCATATTCTTTGAGTTAGATTTCTTATACTCAGAAGTCTTCAGATTTTAATAATGAAATGCCAGAAAGATATTTTAAAATATTGTGTATTTTTTTTCCTCAGAAGTATCAGTTTCTGGAATTTGGAGTCTGGCAACATGAGAACTAAGCTAACATCAGACCATTCCCCCAACAATATGCTTAATAAGATTTCATTTTCATTTCCTCCAACTTTGATTCTGAAAAATTTCAAAACTAAGGGCAAGTTGGAAGTCTATTAAAAAATGCATCAAAACCTTTTTTTCCCTTTCTCTCTTTGAGTATCTTCATGAACTTATGGGTTATTTTATTTTTTATGTAATGTGTTAGGCTATTATAGCTATTACTTTTTTTTTAAAGATTTTATTTCATTTATTTTTAGAGAGGGAAGGGAGGGAGAAAGAGAGAGAGAGAAAAACATCAATGTGCGGTTGCTGGGGGCCGTGGCCTGCAACCCAGGCATGTGCCCTGATAGGGAATCGAACCTGTGACACTTTGGTTTGCGGCCCGCGCTCAATCCACTGAGCTACACCAGCCAGGGATATAGTTATTACTTTTGATGCATAAGTAGCCCCAAATTCGATCAGTAAGAATCCCTTCAATCTCGCTCCTGTGTCCTTTTAAGACGACCCCGTGAGTCTTTCAGCACGGCTTTGCATTCTGGCTTGTCTTACAAGGCTGAGCTCACGAGAACAGAAAGTGAATTCCCACAGGCCAGAATGGAGAGGTCTGAAAGCCAATGCAGAGTGAAACTATAGGTTGATGTGGAGATGGTCCTGGAGGCAGTGAGGAACCTGACCATAGACTGTTTATACAGCTAGGGACTTAGCCAGTTCTCACATATCAACAGGTGATGAGTCCCTGGACTTGGGTGTAGCAGTAAATAGAACTGTATCTGTTCTTTTTTTGTTTGTTTTGTTTCCTTTTTAGATTCCACATGAGACCATCCAGTATTTGTCTCTTTCTGACTTATTTCACTAAGCATGATGCCCTCAAGGTCCACCCATGTAGTCACAAATGGCAAGATTTCCTTCTTTTTTTTATGGCTGAATAACATTCCATATATGTATGCATATATATGTGTGTGCATCACGTTTTCCTTATCCACTCACCCACTGATGGACACTCAGGTTGCTTCCATATCTTGGTTACTGTAAATAACACTGCAGTGAACATGGGGTGCACATGACTTCTCCAATTCATGTTTTCAGTACCTTTGGGTGAGGACCTAGCAGTAGAATCGCTGGGTCATATGGTAACTCTATTTTTAATTTTTAAAGGGGACTCCACACTGTTTTCCATAGTGGCTGAACCAATTTACATTCCTACCAACAGTGCACGAGATTCCCATTTCCCCACATCCTCTCCAATACTTATTTCAGATCTTTCTTAATAACAGACATTCTAACAGGTGTAAAATGATATCTCTCTATGGTTTTGATTTGCATTTCCCTGGTTATTACTGATGTTCAGCACCTTTTTATGTCTGTTTGCCATCTGTATGTCCTCTTTGGAAAAATGTATTCAGATCCTCAGCTTCCATTTAATTTTTTTTTTAATTTTTAAAGATTTTATTTACTTATTTTTAGAGAGGGGAGGAGAGGGAGGAGAGAAACACCAATGTGTGGCTGCCTCTCACACATCCCCTACTGGGGACCTGGCCCACAACCCAGGCATGTGCCCTGACTGGGAATCGAGCTGGCGACCCTTTGGTGTGCAGGCAGGCACTCGATCCACTGGGCCACACCAGCCAGGGCCTCAGCCTGCTTTTAAAGTAGACTGTTTATTATTATTATTTTTATCATTGCTTTGTATGACTTCTTCATGTATTTTGGTTATTAATACCTTATCAGATACGTGATGTGCAAATATTTCCTCCCATTCTCTAAGTTGCCTTTTCATTTTGTTGATAGTTTCCTTTGCTGCATAATGTAAATAAGTCTTGGTATGGATAAATGCCTTAATTTCTCTCAGGTAAATACCTAGGAGTGGCAAGTCCAGTATATGGGGAATATATGGTTAACTTTTTAAAAAACTGCTGAACAGTTTTCCAAAGTTGTTCTGCCATTTTTCATCCTTGCCAACCCTTGGTATGGTCAGTCACTCTAATTTTAGGTATGTAGTAGCATTTTATACCTTTTAATTTCTAGTGACTAATGATGTTGAGTTCTTATTTTCCATTTGTATATCTTTTTCAATAAAGTGCTCAAATATTTATCTATTAAAATTTGGGTTATTTTATTATTATTAAAAGTTCTTTATATATTCTAGATAAAAGTTCCTTATCAGTTTATGATTTGTAAACATTTTCTCCCAGTCTATAGCTTGTCTTTTCATTAGCAGTTATCTTTTGCAGAGCAAAGGTTTTTAATTTTGATAAATCCTAGTTTATTAATTTTTTCTTTTATGTATTCAGTTTTTGGTGCCATATCTAAGAAATCTTTGCCTAACCCAAAGTCACAAAGATTTTCTCCTATTACTTCAAAAAGTTTTATAGTTTTTAAGTTTTACCTTTAGGTCTGTGATCAATATTGAGTTAATTTTTGTCTATGGTATGAGGTATGAATCAGAGTTCCATTTTATTTTTTTGCATTGGACAATTAATTTTACTCTTTTGTCATGGTTGATAGAGCTATTTATGGACCTTTATTATTCCTCACATATTTTTGAGTAAGTTTTACTAGTTCTTCAAAAAATCCTACTATAATATTAACTGTGATTACAATGAATTTAGAGATCATTTGGGGAGAACTGACATGAGCATATGTTAATTATTTCACTGAAATTCCTGAGACAATCATCAAGGCTACCTCCATTTTGCTAAGCCTACTGGAATTTTAACTGCAATTGCAATACTGGAATTTTTACTGAGACTATAATACAATTACTCCCTCTTCAATAAAACACTTTCTTGACTTGGCTTCTAGGACTCTACATACCAGAGATCAACAAACATTTTCTGTAAGGAAGCCAGATAGCAATTTTAGGCTTTGTGGATTCATTTTTGCAGTAATTACTCAACTATACCATTGTAGTGTGAAAGCGGTCATAGATAATATGTAAATGAATTAAATGTGGTAGTGTTCCAGTAAAAATTTATTTACAGGAAAAGGTAATGGGTCAGATTTGATCCTTGTGAGGCATTACTTGCCAGCATCTCCTCTACATTCTCCTTATTTTCATCCTATCTTACTGGAGACTTCTGTCTCTTGTTCTTGTTGTTCCTTAACTACTTAATCTCTTAACACCAGTGTGTCCCAGGACTCAATATTTTTTCTTCTTCCTATATAACCAATTTCTTGGTGATTTCACCCAATGTCATGATTTTATGTATTTTATATGTATCAATGGCTCCCAAATTTATTTCTCCACCCCAGACTACTTTCTGAACTACAGATGTGACACCCAATGTCTATTAACACCAACACTGGGTATCTAACAGGTCTTTTAATCAACGCATGCCCAAAACTAACCTCCTGATCTTCTTCACAAACCTAGTCTGTTTTCACCATCACAATTGATGGTGACAATATCCTTCCAGTTGCTCAGGTCAAAACCCTTGGGAATAATCATCCCTGACTCCATTCTTTTTGTCTCATCTCACATTTAATCCACTCAATAAATCCAGGATCTTGCCACTTCTCACCACTGTCTAAGCCACCATCATCTCTTACCTAGAATAATGCAAGACTTCTAACTGGTATCTCTGCTTTCACCTTTGCCCCCAGAGTCCATTGTCAGTAGAACAGCTTGAGTGGTCTCTTTAAAAACTTAAAATCAGATTGTATCACTCTTCTTCTCCATATCAGCAACTTTGAGTAAGAAGAACAAAGTAGGAGGGATCACAATACCTGATGCCAAACTATAGTACAAGGCCACTGTAATCAAAACAGTCTGGTACTGGCATAAGAACAGACACATGGGTCAATGGACCAGAATAGAGAGCTGAGGAATAAACCCAAGTCTCTGTGGTCAATTAATATTTGACACAGTGGGTAGGAGATTGCAATGGATTAAAAATAACTTCTTCAATAAATGATGTTGGGGAAACTGGACTAATACATACAGAAACATGAAACTAGACCACCAACTTACACCATACACTAGAATAAATTCAAAATGGATAAAAGACTTAATTGTAAGTTGTATCACCATAAAAGCCCTAGAGAAAAATATAGACAGGAAAATTTCAATTATGCCACACAGTAATATTTTTACCAATGAATGTCCTAGGGCAAGGGAAATAAAGGAAAAAATAAACAAATGGGACTACATCAAATTAAAAAGCTTCTGCATGGATAAAGAAACCATCATCAAAATGAAAAGGGAACCAACCACATGAGAGAATGTATTTGCCAATGATACCTTGGACAAGGGTTTGATCTCCAAAATATATAAAGAACTTGTATGACTCAACACCAAGAAGACCAGCAATCCCACTGCTGGGAATATACCCTAAGAATCCTGAAACACCAATTCAAAAGAGTTTATGCACCCCTAAGTTCATAGCAGTGCTATTTACAATAGCCAAGTGCTGGAAACAGCTGAAGTGCCCATCAGTAAATGAATGGATCAAAAAACTGTGGTATATTTACACAAAGGAATACAACACAGCAGAAAGAAAGAAGGAACTCCTACGTTTTGTGACAGCATGGATGGAACTGGAGAATATTATGGTAAGTGAAATAAGCCAGGTGGTAAGAGGCAAATATCATATGATCTCACCTACAAGAGGAATCTAATGAACAAAATAAACTATCGAGCGAAATAGAACCAGAGGCATGGAAACAAGGAACAGACTAACAGTGAGCAGAGGGGGTGAAGTAGGAGGGGGATAAGGGTGGAAAGAAGGAAAGGGACTAGGCAAGGAACATGTATGAATGTCTCCTAGGCAGAGGAGAGCAATGGGAGAAAAACTGGAACAACTGTGACAGAATAACAGTAAAATATTTAATAATTTTTTAAAAGGCAAAAGTTAAAAGAGCAGGCCAATAAATCCTAGACTTTGATTAAAAAAGTAAAATAATATAAAAATTGACTTGAGAGAGAGAGAAAGGGGGGAAGCAAAGGAGGGAAGGAGGGAAGGAGAGAAAAAGAGAGAGAAACATCAATTTGTCATTCTGCTTATTTATGCATTCATTGGTTGCTTCTTATAAGTGCCTGACTGGAGACTGAACCTGCAACCTTGGTGTGTCAGGACAACACTCTAACAAACTGAGCTACCCAATGGGGGGCCTGGCTCAGCATTTTATTAAGAATAAAAACCACAGTCTTTGTAAGAGCCTACATAACCTGGCATTTACTCTCCACCTCCCTCTACCATGTATTTCTATGACTTTATCTCTCATTTCTCTCCCTCTAAATCACTTTGCCCATCACTGGCTCTCCTCAAACACAGCAGGTATGAACCTGTCTCTGGACACTGTACTACAGTTTACTCTGCTCCGAAAGCTCTTCCCTTAGTTTTACGTGCATGGCTGGATTCCTCACATCATTTGTCTTTGCTCAATGGACACTTTCTTAATGAGCTCTTCCCTGATCACAATATTTAAAATTACAACACTCTGTTCTTCCTACCTTCCTTATCTCCTTCTCCTTTCTTATCTTTCTCCGTATTACTTATCGCCTTCTAATTTACTTTTTAATTACTATGGCTATAACACCCTGATCCAATCTTGTCTAATTGTATTTATTGTTTATATCTCACTTCCAGGAAGTAAGTTCCCCCAGGGCAGTGAATTAGTGAGAGACCCCACAGGAAATACAAGATGCATTTAAATTATGGTAGTCTGAGAAAGATTTATGAAGGGACTATTTACAAAACTGTGGGTATAGGAGAATCCACTTGGGTAGCAGAAAAGAATTGTTGCTATTCCAGGCCTAAGGGGGGGAGGGAGGCTCTTCCCCGAAGTGGAAAGAAAAAACTGTGCAGAGGTCACCTTAAGAGGAACTTTGAGGGATACTGCCAGCCTGAGGCAACCTTTCAGGGATAGAGCCAGGAAGAGAAATACCTGCCCTCACTCCACTCCCTCCTTTTGATCTCTGGCCAGGGTCCTTCCTGGCTGAACCAACCAGAAGTCAGGGGGTACAGGAGGCAGTGGGGCTGGTTCACACAGGCCAGTCTTTCCAGGGAAGGCTGAGAACAGGGTCAGGAAGGACTGAGAGTGAATCTAGAATGACAAACAGAAGATGAGGTGGACATTTTTGTGACTTCGGTTCATGGCTGCACCCTACTTGTGTCAGCTTACAATCTACCACTGTCAAGCTCTGCGTTTGGAAAAGAAGGAATGATCACTTATGCCAACTGCTACTGAGAGAATGAATAAAGGGCGGGCTGAGAATTGACCTCTGCACTTAACAAGTTGAAGGGCAGGTAACTGGGACAAGGAGGGTTTTGGAGGGGAATCTTGACTGAAGTCTGCACTAGAGAGAGTGGGAAGAGGAGTGGAGGCCCCTGAGAACAAAGAGCAGAGAAATGGTGCTGAAGCTTGAGGGCAGGAGGGGTTTCAAGTAAGTTTTTTTTTTTTTAAATGGAACATATTTCAGAATGTTGAATGCTGTAGAAAACAATCTAAACAATCTAGTGGGAAGAGGTGAAAACATTTGGCAGAGGAGAGGAATATTGCAGGAGCAAAGTCCTTGACGAGCTAAGAGCGTTAAACTAATTCCAACATACTTGAACAGTGAACATAGTGGCTAAGGGGTGTCAAAGCCCTGTGTGGTCGAGGGTCCATGTATAATTTCTAACTCCTCAAACACTCAACTTGTCCCTTGGTATCTGCAAGGGATTGCTCTAGGTCCCACCTCACAGATACCAAAATCCACGAATGCTTAAGTCCCCTATATAAAATGGTATAGATCAACGCATACAGCCAGCCCTCCGTATCCATAAATTCCTGACGGACCATGTATCAACAACTCTGCAGGCACTGGCAGCTCAGTTGGTTACAGAGTCCTGATATGCCAAGATCATAGGTGTGATCCCTGGTCAGGGAACATACAAGAATCAAACAAATAAACATATAAGTAAGTGGAACAACAAATTGATGTTTCTCTCTCTCTAAAAATAAATTAAAAAAACTTAAAAAGAAACTCTATAGGTTTACTGAAAAAAAAATCACGTATAAGTGGACTTGTGCTGTTTGAACCTGCGTTCAAGGGTCAGCTGAAGTGTAACTTGGTATATGATCAAAACTGCTTTCTGTGTAATCAGGGGAATGATGGGCTATTCGATGAAATGATGCTGAGGCCAAGTGCTCTGCCGTAAAAAATGATGTAGATTCCTCCCTCATATCAAAAACAAAAATAAATTCTAGATGATATAAAAACTGGAACATAAAAAGCAAAACTTCAGTGTTCAAAGGAAAATTAGAACATTTTTATGACTTGGGAGTAGAAAAGAATTTCTTAAAAACATACAAAAGCAAAATTAATAAAAAAGATTTAAAACATGGATACATTAAAATAAACTTCCATAATATATGTTTATCATAAACAGAGTTAAAAGGCGAGTCACATATTGGAAGAAGACATTTGCATCACAGATAACCAATACAGCATTAGTATACAGAAATGCATACACATTTAATTTTTGTGTAGGTATAACTTCCACATACATAATAAGAAATATACATGGGACATGAAAAGTTATATATCAAATCTTTTTACATGTATAATCCATTTCATAGACTACTAACTAATCAGTTCAACAGTATTAGGAAGCATCAAGGGTAGTGTCTGGTTTAATGTTAAGTGTACTACATCTAAATAATTTTGATAATGTTTTGAACTCCTAATACTATTTTTAAGTATGAAATTTGATATCTGGCATGGATATACCAGTAAGTTTTGCCAAAAAACAAAGCATTGAGATTCTTGTAAAAACTAAAAACCCTGCCTGGGCTGGTGTGGCTCAATGGTGTGAGTACCAGCCTGCAAACCAAAGAGTCATCGGTTCGATTCCCAGTCAGGGTACATACCTGGGTTGCAGGCCAGGTCCCCAGTGCGGGGCATGCAAGAGGCAACCACACATTGATATTTTTCTCTTTGTCTTCCTCCCTTCCCCTCTCTCTAAAAATAAATAAATACAATCTTTAAAAAAAACATAGAAAACCCCTAAAAACCCTGTGTCATCATCACTGAATGAGAGAACTGATTAGAGAATGGGAGAAAACACACTGTTTACTGAGAAAAACTGAGTGGTAAAGATACTCATAAAAGAGAAACAAGAAGAATATTAAATACGATTTTATAATTCCTACCATTAGATGGCAGAATGCCAGGATGTTTTGTAATACTGTAAATCTCTTCAGGACTGGGATGTGTGAAAGAAGAAAAGTCATTTACATTTTACTGATGAAAATGAAGAGGATGCAGCCATATATTACATTTGACAATAAAGTCTAGCTGCGGTCTAAGCACAGCTAACTCTACTAGGGCTGTATTATACAGTTTGACTAAGGGTCACTGTTTCTTTTGAAAATTGAGATTTCTCTATTCCATAGTGATCCTAGGTGATTTTGATATTTTATTATCTATCATCAGAAGACTGATGAAAAAGTTGTCTTTATAGGAACGAAGAGATATTCTCTATCTCTACAAAGAAACTGTATTATTTACTACTTACAAAAATCTTTTCAGTGATTTAGGAAACAAAGGTGATCTTCTTGGAGAGTTGGCACACACTGTGATATTCTAACCAATTTAATGTGCTTGGGACTAATCGTCAATTTAATCTAATAATTTTAATCCAATAGTTTCATTTCACATAGGAGGAAAACCCATCCACTTGTCAAAACACTGCATTCTCAGTTATGCTAAGACTCATTGAAGTCAAAGAAAAGTAACCTCCCCAAACATTTATTTCACTTTATAAAGTTTGATTTTCAATGAAAATGAAATGTGTTATCTAATGTTCTTTAGAAATACTTAGCTATGGAGTGCAGTTTTTAGCAATGTCCTTTTAAAGTGAAATTCAATGATAAAACTGTACTTTAATTCACTTATTTTCAGTATGCCAGTTCAGAATATCTGCATTTCCAGGACTTTTGTTGCAGTTATATATTTTAAAATTAAAGATTAAAGACTTGATTTTATCCTAGAAAATTCATGGCTTCTGGGTTGGTGCATCACAAAATGGCATATTATCTAGAAGAAGGTCTTTCCTAGGGACCAGTTCTGAAAGAAAAACAAAAAGGGAATAATTAACATCCTTAAAATTAAAAATAAATACACTCATTTGCCCTAAAATTTACAATAAAATATGGACTTTTAGGCAGATCTTCCAGAGATATTTTGTTTCAGTTAACTCCTAGGGTGGGGTCTTTTGATTTTAAATGGAGAGAGTAGGAATCTCATTTCAGACTATATAAAAACATGTATGATCAACTTAACCCTTTATCACTTAATTATTAAATATAACTAATTAAATACCTGAACAGAATTCAACTAAATCACATTATCAACCACCTGATTACAGTATACTGATAGTTAAAACCATTAATTGGAAAATGTTTTTATGCTACTTACTACAAAAAGCAAGACTGCTTTCTCAATTTAAAGGTTCCAAATTTTACAGAACAGTGGTTCTCAACTAGGAGTGTTGTGAGTGGTCACACCAACTGAAGAATGCTACTGGGAGTTAGGGGCCGGAGCCAGGGACGTGCGGGATCGTCTGGCGCTGTGATGAACGCTCCTGGTCATAATGTTATTGGTGCCCCATTGAGAAATATGAGCAACAACAAATACTGATTTCTAGGTAAGACATGTACTGGAATCAACTGAGGTAAAGCTCTTAAGATACAAAATTTTGAAGAGATACATGATTTCTCCTTTTTAACTCCAAAAAAGCTGAAGTCGGGTGAATTGTCAAGTTCAAACAATGTTCACACCACATTCTATGAACTAACTTGCCTAAACTCCTCAAAAACATCGTGAGCATGAAAGGTGCAGAACGACTGAGGAACTCCTCCAGATTAAGAAAGACGAAAAAAACATAATGACTACCTGCCATTTGTGTGATTCTCAACTGGGTAGTAGAGCAGAGGAAGATTTTCTTTCCTGCTGCTATAAAGTGCAGTTAGGAGAAATGCAAAAATCTGAATAACTGAACTGTATCCATGTTAATATCTTGATTTTGATAGTTACATCGTGGTTACATTTTTTAAAAAGTCCTTGTAAATTTAGGAAGCACACACTAAATCACAGGTGGTAAACACAAGGCCCTCAGGTCAAACCCAGCCCTCCACCTTGTTTTATCCAGCCCAGGACCTTATTTCTACCCAACGGCAGTACTGAGCACTGGCTTAACTGTTAAGGAGTTGTTAACATTTATACAGTCCTAAAATTACATTCGGCCCTTTGAAGGCAACTGCATGGCTGATATGGCCCCCCCGGTGAAAATGAGTTTAAAATATTTTTAAGAAATATACCCTAAAGTATTTCTCCAGTTCTAAATCCAAGTGGGCTACCATAATTTTTTTTTAAGAGCCTTAGCAAGAAAAGAGGCATTATCCTCAAGAACGTTCAGGCCCAGGCTGGTGTGGTTCAGTGGACTGAGTGCTGGTCTGCAAACCAAAGGGTCACTGGTTCGATTCCCAGTCTCAGGCACATACCTGGGTTGTGGGCCAGGTTCCCAGTAGGGGGTGCTGAATGAGAGGCAACCACACATTGATGTTTCTCTCCCTCTCCTTCCCCCTCCCTTCCCCTCCAAAAATAAATAAATAAAATCTTTAAAAAAAAAAGAAAAAGAAAGTTTAGCAAAAAAATGAGAAAGGATGGTGAAGCAAATGTGGTAAAATGTCAGCCTTTCTGGAATCTGGGTAAAGGAAATTCCCATATGCTTCAACTTTTCTTGCATCTTTTCTATAAATTTGAATTCAATTTAGAGGGAAATTAGAAATTCTCACTTATTTAAAAATAACTCATCTGACTAAAAATAATGCTCTTATTACCAAGATGGTAAATCTGGTTTACTAAAATAAAAATCAGTTAAATAAGTATTATTTAACCATTGTTTAAATCTCAACTGCTTGACTAAATCTTTAGAATTTGTACCAGATTATAGCTTAGGTTTTAACTTATTAACAAAGGCAGTACATTGTTCCATTCAACAAACATATATGTGCTTATTTTATGCTGGGCATTCCATGAAAAAATGAAGGTATAGAGGTGAATATAATAGTCTCTTCAATAGAACGTGGTGAGTATATTTCATAATACATGTTATACATTAAAAGATGCTAAGAGAATAGGTCTTAGAAGTCCTTATCCTAAGAAAAAAATGTAACTTTGTATAGGTCCTAAAACTAGACTTTTTGTGGTGATCATTTCATAATATATACAAATATAGAATCAGTATACTGTACGCCTGAAACTAAAATAACATTACATGACAATTTGAACTCTCAGCTTCAGAGAGTTCATAGTCTAGTGGAAAAGACAGATTAACCAAAAGTCCAACAAATGATGGTTTAAATGAGTAAGAGATTTAATTTTCTCATATATCAAGAAATGTAGAGTAGGTAGTCCTAGGCTACTGAAGATACTTAGTGCAGTAAGGACCCAGGCTCCTCTCTTCCTGTTCTGCCCCCCTTCATGCATGGTTTTTGCCTTCATTGTTGCTATCACAGCACATCTGCATTCTAGACACGAAGGGAGAAGGACAAAGTGCAAAAAGAGAGTGACAGGTTGGCCTATGCCCTTTAAACAGGAAAACAATAGTCTTCTTGGAAGTAACATCTAATACACAGCTGCTTACAATGACCAGAAATGTGTCACATTGTCTGCAAAATCACTTTTTTTTTTGCTTGTCACATTGCACCTTGAACACAGTATTTCAGCTAGTAAAAAAGAATGAACACTGGAGAGGCACAAGCAACCCACCGTTTTAAAGCTACACATGGACATATGCCCTTCTTCCCATCTATAGAACATATTCATTTACTACCTGACCCCTCTGGTCTCACTCATCCAGATTCTAATCAAGGATCTCTGGATGATGTGCTTGCTTTTCCATTAGGTCCAGCTGTGGCAACAAGGTAGCTACCTATTAGACCATAGTAGAGAATAGGATCCAGCAATAAAAACCTGGAATGGGAAACACACAGCAAATCCTAAAACCTGGTGGGCAGGAAAAGCGAGGGCTCACTTTTGGCAAAGCAATAAATTCTCTAGTCAGCCAATCTGGCAGCTGCTAACTGTGTTTTCTGGGAGAGTCAAAGATCCTCTATTGTCCACTGTCCTTCACAGCTCCTGGTTCTGCCCTCTGGGGGGGGGTCCTCCTTATCTGGAGGTAGGGATATTGGGGAAGATGCCCTTTTGTGAGTCTCTGAAGCTTTCAGAGTGCACTTCCTGTTGATATGTGTTCAGGGGCACAAGGCTGGCCCTGAGAGTTGAAGAACAATAGCCAGGCTTGGGGTATCTTGGCAATACAATTCATTCAAAAACTTTATAAGCTTTGGATATGTTTTTTTTTCTCAGTCATTGTCATGTACAAGTAGCCAGAGGCAAACATCTTGACACATACTTTCTAAGCATGAAGATGTTCATCCTTTGGTAATGGCCTCTGTTCTGCACATCCCCTAACCCTTAGCTAATGGACACTTCTTCTTTTTTTTTAATTGATTTGAGAGAAAGAGAAAGAGAGGAAGAGAGAGATTTGTTGTGCCACGTATTAATGCATTCGTTAGTTGATTCTTGTATGGGCCCTGATCGAAGGATGAACCTGCAACCTTGGCGTATCAGGACGACACTCTAACCCACTGAGCTACCCAGTCAGAGCTAATGGACACTTCTTCCTTTTCCTTTTTATTGTTATACTGTTACAGTTGCCCCAATTTTTCCCTTTTTGCCCTCCTCCTCCCAGCCCGCCCCCTGCTCCCACAGTCAACCTAATGGACGCTTGAAGTAATGAAAAACCATAGGCTCAAGTGAGTAGGTACGTCCTATATCTGATCTTTGTGTGGCAAACGAGAGGGCTTGGGCCATTGATCTTATTTCATGTTTGAGCTCAGAAGCCCCCTTCTTGTGTTGGTGTTAGTTTTAGTGGATAGGAGCAATTGACATTTTCAACCCTGCAAAGCTCTATCTAAATCAGGGATTTTCAACCTTTTTCATCTCACGGAACACATAAAGTAATTACTAAAAGTCTGCAGCACAACAAAAAATATATTTTTTGCCAATCTGACAAAATATATAGGTATAATTTTGACTCATTCACACCAGACAGCTATGGTTGTGTTGGCTGTTGTCAGTTTTTTATTTGACAATCTAAGAGAAAAGAGGTCAGTGTCCCTGACTACATAGTCAAGTTTTGCATGTTTAAAAAATTCTTGCTGCACACCAGTTGAAAATCACTGCTATAAATTATAGGAGTCTCAATCAGACTTCAGAATGTGGACAGAAGAGTTCCGCTTGGCAAAGGAGTACTTCCTTCTATCTTTGCTTTGCTGCCCAACTAGCTTAATCTGCCTTCATCCTCTTTTTCAATATTTTGCTGAAAGCAGGAAGAAATAATCAGTGCACACTGACATTTTGATTATTTCCCCTATTGCAGTAATCTCAGCCAGTACTTGGTCTGTGTTCCAAGAAACAGCAGGAGGCACTTACCTTACATTTCACCACACATGACAAGAGCCATCAGCTTAAAGCTTGTAATGGTCAGGCTCATGATAACCATACCACGTTCCCCCATCCTTGCCTTCAATTCAACTAAATTAATATTTTAGGTTGTGTGATTTTTAGTACCTCATCTGTGGAAACAACTTCTATTGTTCTTATTTAAAAGTAACAGAAGCTGATTCTGGCTGATGATGCAGAGAAGGCATTTAGTAATGGGTATTTGGTCTAACACGTGGAATTGTTGTAAGAGCTTAAAAATTAGGCGGACTTGCAGATAAGCTGCTAGGAACAATGTCCAAAGCCATGCCACAGAACTGGACTGATGATAAAAACCACTGCTGACTATGGGGCACTAGAAGAAACTGCCACCTTTTCTACCCCCATGGAGCATAAGATGCTACATTTCAGATGCTCCTTTTGACATCTGCTCCTGCCACCACACCAGGGCCATACTGTATCAGTCACTTGACTCTGCAACCACTGATGCTATTCCTGCCAGCAAAACAGATTCTGTGCTAAGCCCCTTTTCTCAAGTGCATTTCTGAATACAGATGAATGTGTTACACCGTATGCAGCCCATGCTTGAGCTGCACAGGAAACTGAGGAACTGAATTTTCTAGATTTTATCCTGGGGATTTAGAACTCCTCCCTGAAAAAAAGCAAGGACATTCAAAGAGTGGTAAATAATCAGAAAACCTGTCAGATTTCACTACTCCATCCCTTCATAAAATTCACCTTATTAGGTAATCTTTGGAATCAAAAGATACCCTACAGTTGAATTTTTCTGTATTTGTTAATTGCTAACACTTTAATTAGGCCAAATATATCAGTTAAATTTACATGCAATACATTATTTTTCACTGTAAGTTTGTTTTATAATTATAAAACCCCTGACTGCTCTACATATTATATATTAAAGTACCATAATAATAATATTAGTTTATTAAGTTGCCAGATCTTAATAAAGAACTACATTAAGATCATGGTTTATTTCCTATATTTTAAGCCCCTGACAAACTTTATCTACTATGGCCATATTAAATGTATTGTTAAAAAGTAATTCCTACTTGGCCATAAAAAATAAAAAAAAAAAAATCTTACCATTTGAGAAAGCATGGATGGACCTATAGGGTATTATGCTAAGTAAAATAAGTCATTCAGAGAAAGACAAGTACCATATGATTTCACTAACCGTGAAATATAAAGAATAAAATTAATGAACACACAAAACAGAAGGAGACTCCTCATGGATACAGTGAACAAACTGATGGCTGCCACAGAGGAGGGGGGTTAGGGGACTGGGTGGAAAAGGTGAAGGGGTTAAGTACAAATTGGTGGTTACAAAAGAGTTACAGGATATAAAGTGCAGCACAGGGAATACAGTCAATAATGTCATAATAACTGTGTGTGGGGCCAGGGAGTACTTTAAATATCGGGACATCGCTCTGTGAAGTACATGATTGTCTAACCACTACACTACACACCTGCAACTAATATAAAATAATACTGAACATAAACTGCACTTTGAAAATAAAGTTTAAAAGGTAATTTCTTAAAATAAAAAGGCTTAAACTCAATTATGGCCCTAAATCAAAATTTAGGTCAAGATTTTAAATAAATAAATAAATAAATAAATAAAGTAAGCATGAAGTAACATTTCCAAACTCATTTTACGTGGCCAGTGTTGTCCTGATACCAAAACCAGGCAAGTACATTACTATGAAAGAAAATTGCAAGGAACAGGTATAAATGACCCATGGACATGGACAACAGGATGGGGACTGACTGTGGGGTGTGCGGCAGGGGACAGTGATGGGGGAAAATTGGGACAACTATAATAGAATTAAAAGAAATTTTTTAATCATAAAAAAATAAATGAATGCAGAAAATGTATTTAAAAAAATTATAGGTTATCTGATATCCCTGATGACCATAGATGCAAATATCCTCAACAAAATATTAGCAAACTAAATGCAACAATACACTAAAAGAAACATTACACCATAATCAAGTGGGGTTTATTCCAGGGATTCAAGGATGGTTCAACATCCACAAATTAATCAATGTGATAGACCACATTAACAAAATGAAGGATAAAAATCATAGGATCAGCCCTGGCTGGTGTAGCTCAGTGGATTGAGCTTGGGCTGCTAACCAAAGGGTCACCAGTTCAATCCCCAGTCAGGACACATGCCTGGGTTGCAGGCTAGGTCCCCGGTACCAGGCATGCAAGAGGCAACCACACATTGATATTTCTCTCTTTCTCTTCCCCTCTCTCTAAAAATGAATAAATAAAAATCTTTAAAAAAACCTCATAGGATCAATTTGATAGATGCAGAAAGAACACTGGACAAAATTTAAATTCATTTACGATAAAAACTCTCAACAAAGTGGGTATAAAAGAAATGTACCTCGACATAAGAAAGGCCGTATATGACAAGCCCAAGCTAACATTATCCTCAATGGTAAGAAACTGAAAGCTTTTCCTTAAAGACCAGAAACAAGGCAAGATGCTCATTCTTATTGCTTCTATTCAACATAGTACTGGGACTCCTAGCCAGAGCAATTAGGCAAGAAAAAAAGAACTAAAAGTCATCCAAATCAGGACAGGAGAAGTAAAACTGTCTCTATTTGTAGATGACATGACATCATTCATAGAAAGCTCTAGAGACTCCACCAAAAAAACTGTTAAAACTAATAAATAAATTCAATAAAGTTACAGGGTAAAAAATCAATATATAAAAATCAGTTGTGTTGCTATACACTAATAATAACCAACTAGAGAAATTAAGACAATGATCTCATTTACAACCTCATCAAAGAGAATAAAATACCTTGGAATAAATTTAACCAAGGAGGTGAAAGACTGGTATGTTGAAAGCTCTAAGACATTAATAAAAGAAACTGAAGATGATACAAATAAATTAAAAGATATTCAGTGCTCATGGAATACAAGAAGTAATATTGTTAAAAGTTCAATACTATCCAAAGCAAGCTATAAATTCAATGCAACCCCTACCAAAATCTCAACAGCATTTCTAACAGAAATAGAACAAACAATCTAAAAATTTGTATGGAACAACAAAAGACCCCAAATAACCAAAGCAACCTTAAGAAAGAAGAACAAAGCCAGAGACATCACACTTCTTCATTTGAAACTATACTACAAAGTTGTATCAACCAGAAGAGTACAAAACAGACACATAGATCAATGGAACAGAATGGAGGGCCTCCCAATAAATCTATATATATGGTCAATTAATACATGACAAAGCAGCCAAGAATATACAATTGGGAAATGATAGTCTCTTCAATAAATATTTTAGAAAACTGAACAGCCACATGCAGAAGAATGAAAATAGATGCCATGTGCCCTGACTGGGAATTGAACCAGTGACCCTTTAGTTTGAAGGCCGGCACTCAATCCACTGAGCCACACTAGCCAGGGCCCATTTATATCTTAATAGAAAGAATAAGGCCATTATTAAAGCCATATAGCATTATATACTAATACATAAAAGAATCAAAATTTTCCATCCTGTGTGAAAATTCAATTATACAGAAAAAACAAAAAGTAAAAAGAAATTTAAACCAATACTGTCCTACTTAAAACCAGGTATCTGAAACATAGATATAAAATTTAATTATTTAAAATAACTTAAATTTTTATTCACATAATAGAAATAACCTTTACTTGTGATCACCTGTATAAAATGTTGGCTATACACTACAGAGCTCTAAGGAAGAGCTCTAAAGCTAATAACTATAAATTTTTAATTTAAAATTAACTATGTTTACTATACTTATAACTCAGATCTAATAATTTCTGATAAATCCTAATAAACTAAAAATAACTTTAAAAGCCCTATAGGACTGATTTACATCACTAGGTATCATGATTTATTATAAGGCATTATGGTATGTGATACAAGAACAGAAAAACAAATTAATTGAAGAGATTATAAAGCCAGAAACAGATGTAAACACATATACAGTTACTGGCTTCTATGACAAAGGTGACCCCGCACCGCAGGAGGAAAAGAGTGCTGTTTTCAGTGAATGCCCGGTCAACTGTTTACATGTAAGACGTAAATCTTGACCCCTCTCTCACACCACATATAAAAATCAACTCTAGTTGACATAAACAACCAAATGGGAAGATCCAACAATAAAGCTTTTGGAAGCAAGCGTAGGAAAATCTCTTCATGACCTTGCTTTAATACTTCTTAAACAGGACTCAAATGTACAACAGGTCCTGAAATAATGCCATTTTGTTCAACCTCATATCAATGTAATAGTGATGAGATGCCTGAGGAGCTTAACTCTTGTTTATATCAATTAGCCTACAGAAAAACTGGTTTCATTATATGTCACTTCACTTAAAGTTGCAAAACATATTGGCACCATTGAAGACTTACTATACTAAACACAAAGGAGAAAAATGGATACACTGGGCTACATTAAAATTAAGAATTTCTCATCAAAGATAAAAATGAAAAAGGAAGCCACGAAGTAGAAGATTCTTATCATTCATATATCCAACAATGAGTGTGTATTCAGAACATGTAAAGAATTCTTTGAAATCAATAGTAAAAAGGTAGATAATTGCTACGAAAAATGGGCCAAAGGTTTGAACAGCCACTTCATAAAATACCTGGCCACTAAACAATTGAAAAGGTGCTAATACTTCATTAGTAACTAGAGAAATGCAAATTAAAGACACAATGTGATACCATTAGACAACCACCAAAAAGACTAAAATGAAAGAGCCACGCAGTACCCAGTGCTGGGGAGGATAAAGCAACTGGAGCTCTCGGACACCACCGTTGGAAGTGTAAATCAGTGTAACCATTTTGGAGAACTGATTAGCAGTATCTACTTAAAGCTAAATAAATACACGGTCTTTTTGACGTGGAAAATTCACTGCTTTATACATATTCCCAAGAAAATGCATTATATATGTATGTGTATGTAGATATATATACATGTACATACACATATTTTTTAAACCAAAAGTCACATAGAAGAATATTCAAAGAATCATTATTTATCATAGTTCAAAATTAGGAACCCAAACAAACAACAGTAGAATGAATGAACTTTGGTATACTCAAACAGTATTCATAGAAATGTTGCTATGTACAACAATATAGATGATTTTCACAAATGTAATGTTGAGAGAAAGAAGCCAGACAAAATAGTAATCCTGTATGGTGTCGTTTATATAAAGTTAAAACACTTGATAAAGTTAAAAATTGACAGTGTTAGAAGTCAGGACAGTGGTTATACTTGTGGGGAGGGAGTGTGTGGCAGGAACATAAGGCCATGAGAGGGCTTTTGGGGTACTGGTAGTATTATATCACAGAGCTTGACGCAGATGTTGGTTACATGAATATTTCACTTTATGAAAATTCACTGGGATATAGGTACAAACTGGACACTTTTCTGTTTGTATGTTATACTTCAATCATTTACTTTAAAGGGGAAAAAAAGCCCTTCAAAATTGTTAGTGCCATCTTTTTGTTGTTATTGTTGTCTCCAAAGAAACTTTAGGGAATAAAAACAAAATATAATGTGAAATGAGATTCTGCCAAAGCCCCATCAGGAGCCTTGAGGTATAATGAAGGATTCTCTACTCTATTTTTATTTTCTATAATCCCAATTTTTATGAATTAAAATACCTCTAATCACAGAATAAAAAGTAAAGAAACAGACTTAGTCTAGGTAGGTGATAAATGATACTAGAAATGTTAATAACTTTAAATAAACATAATAAAATAGCCACACTGTCCTTGTAACTATAGTTTTATAAATATAACCAGTAGTTAAGATTAAAAAGAAAAGTTAAAAAAGAAAAAGAATAAAATATGGTAAAACAAAGTTTCATAATTCAGCATTTTTAAATGCTTGCCTTACAAATGTATACAATATACGTATACCACATTGTCTGGCAAAATCAAGCTGTTTTACTGATCAGCATTAAAAACCCTGTTAATTGCTCAATATTTTAAAACACTGCAATCAGAAAATAGTTTTCTTTAACTTTACTTACTCAGTGTATCGTGATCTGTGTGAATGCCTTGTATAACACATGTTCTGAGTACCAATTCCACATCGGAACCTATTTTTATTAGCTGTTAAGAAAACCAAAACCAAAGAATAAATCCTTTGAGTGTTTTTTTAATGGTTCATATGAATATACTATTTTTGAAAACGATTTTTGAAAAGAAATTGTTTATTACAATTTCTTTTTTTAGGTAATACTGCCTTTAACTTTTTTTTTCTTTTTTTTAACTTTTTCTAACCATTGCAAGTGTACAGAAAGCTCAGATAGGTGTATACTTTTAACTTTCCCAAAATGGACTTAGAACAGTTTTTTTGTATATATATTTTACAGTGTGTTTAAAGAGTTTTGTTTTGGCGGTATGTGAATATTTCTTGGACAGAGATGGATGTTCTGAGAACTAGAAAGTGTTGTATTAGGAGGCACAAGACTTGGATTCCAACTCTGGTTCTGTCATTAAGTGTATGGCCTTGGGTTAATAACTACTCTGAGCTTCAGACCTCATCATCTGCAAAATGAAGACCTGGACTGGAACAGAAATTCTCAATGGTGTGGGCACCTTGAGGGGCTTTGAGACTCTTTCAGAGGACCCATGACGTCAAAATTATTTTCATAATACTAGAGCCTTCTGCACTGTTTGAGTTATGAGAAGTAGAGCTTCTTTATGAAATACCTTTTGTACTTGAATAAACCACTGACAGGCAGGCAAACTACGATTATTCAGACTTGATTATTTGGGAGACTTTCTCTTCAAAATGAGTGAAGTGAGGCAGGAAGTGAACAGGGGCCTGATGATACAGTCTCCCAGGTCATGGTAGATAAGGACTTTAGATTCTGCTCTGGGTGGGACGGGGTATCATGAGGGTTGTGAGCAGAGGACAGATAGAGTATGTCTTTTTTTAGAAAGGCTCAGTCTGCCTTTAAAAGTACTGAGAACGGCCTGCAGGATGTTAGAGCAAAAGAACGGAGATCCAGCAGGAAGCTGTTGAAACAATTCAGTGAGGTATGATGGTGACTTGAACCAGAAGATGATGAGGAGGATGAGAAGTGGTTGAATTCTGGATATATTTTAAAGGTTACACCAACAGGACCTGCTGCCAGATTCAATGCGTGAGAGAAGGAAAGCAGACAAGAAAGAGACACCTAGGTTTTCGGTCTGAGTGTCAAAAGGAGGGAGCTGCCATTCATCGACATGGAAAAGGCTGTAGGAGAGCAAAGCTGCCCAGCCTGACAGACCTGAGAAGGGGATTAGCAGGGTAGAGAGAGGGGGAAGAAATAAAAGATCTCCTCACCCACTGGAGGTGCACAAACTGAGTGGAGTCCTAGGTCTAAGGCTGGGAACAAGGTCAGAAGGGGAACATGGGATTAGGGGAGACCAGAGGGAGTGGACAGGAGGTGGTGTGTATACATCCTGGAGAATCCCCCTCCAGCCACCAAAATATACACATATATCCATTGGTCTATATATCCAGTAGGTCTAATAAGAACAGAGTTTCACACTGCAACTAATCTTTAAGGAAATTTATCACTTGTTGGCATACAGTATCAAAGAATATTTACCATTATTTGAAAAGACTATTATGTACCTTTCCAACTATTTAGTTGTGTGAGGCTCAATTTTCTTCAAATACTTCAACCTAAAAAACATACTGAATGAGGAAGCAGATACAATTTAGCTGACTTCTAAGCCAGACATGAAAGAGATTTGCAAAAATGTAAAGCATGTTACTCTTGTCACTAAATTATTTTGAAAATATAGTTAATTTTTCATAAATAATGTATTTGTTAACATGTAATAAGCTTTTGTTTTAAATGATTTAATCAATATGTATTTTTTAAATTTCTGTTTTAAATTCTAATATGGTAAATACTGATAGGTATGACATAAAAACAGCACTTTTTAGGGTCCTCAATTTTTAAGAATATAAAGGGGTTTTGAGAATAAAAAGTTTGAGGACCGCTGGTCTATGTCTTCTTAACTTCTGTATAAATAAAAATTACCATATATATCCCTGTTTGCCCTTTCATATGCTTAAGAGAAATCTTTCCCTTTTTTCTTTATCTTATAGGGATAGAAATACTTGAGCTATCTCATTTTATATCATTAGCTTGATTATTATAGATATTTACTACTTCAGAAATGCCATCTTTAAAAATATAAATGCATATTTTTCAAACATTTTTTAAGATGTGGACATTTTATTAAATATCCAAAAAGTTCTCTAATTTGTACCATCCTTTTTATCAAACTAATTCTAGGAATCATAACTAATCCTGCAAATAATTTTCCATTTCTCATTTTCTTCGTATGGGTCTTTTCCCCCCTATTTTATACAAGGTTAGCTACAGGAATACTTGGGAAATTCAAGACTGAGACAATGTATATATGCAACATGATTTTATACAGAAAATAAATCATTGTGCATTTTTTTCAATTAATATGTATTGGGAGTACTAGGGAATTCACAGACTAATGTCAGTAGACTGTCTTCAACTAGAACAAGTGACTAAAATGCAAATATAGAAGGCAAACCAAGAGCAGGTCATAAACTCTGGCTGGTTAATTCCACTGCCAACATAGGAATTAAAAAAAAAATCTGTCTAGTTGAGCTCAGTGGGGAGATGTTCCCTCTATAGCTCCGAGTTACTACAGCACACATTCTCCTTACTTTCAGTCACTTGCCTTAAGCGAAGACAGCATTTCTGTGCTGTCTAGGATGATTCAGTTGCTCTTGTTTTGACCATGGTAGCATCCATGTTCTTTTCACCACACAACTTGCTATCTTATAGATACAAGCAGATGAACCAGAGGAGGAGAGCCATACTGAATAAGTGAAGGTTATCTATACTTGTTCTAACTCTCAGGGTTTTTATATCAAATAATACTTCTATTTTCATCATTTCCTTTAATTGCCAAGAAAATGTATGAGTTTTATTGTAATTGAAAAGATTACTATACCTCTTCTATTTTCTTAGGAGAAGTTTCACTTTTATTATTTTTGAATTCTTCATTTATCTTTCTTCTGGCTGCTACAGAAAGAAAAATACATATACAGTTATTTGCTTTTCTAATTTATAATTCCTGTCCCAATAATTTACATGTTATTCATTATGAATGGCTGGTTCTGTAGTAGAGGAAACAGTTTTGCCCCATGTAAAACAAAGTATACAAATAAGAAATAGATTAAAGAAGTGGACAGGCTGGCAAACGTGTAATTAAACCTAATATAAACATTCAGCACTCTAATACTTTTGTTTCCTGCTTTTTACTTCCAACCTCATTTATGTATGCCTATCTGTTAGATTCTAATAAATCCAGTGTTTTGTTCCTATAAATTTAAGAATTTAAATTAAAATTTTTAAGATGGCAAAACCCAACATATATAAGCACATTAAATAACACATACATACACAAATTAAAATAAAGTTATAGCAGCCTCAGGGCCTTGGCTGACAGGCAAAGTGAGTGACAAATAAAACTGTTGTTTATATGCACCATCAAGACTGTGGTATCATTGCAGCAGCATAATCTGACAAACTGCCTTACTGTATTGCTGTGAGCATTTAATGGAATGACCCATGTAAAGTTGTTAGTAAATATGCAATGTCAGCTGTTCTTATAATTATTTCATTTTAAAACTTTAAAAATAGCAAAAATATGCTCTTTTGATGGAGAATAGTCATAAAACCTTCCTTCTATGCTTCATAATTGCAATATGTAAGGTGGTTAGGAGTCTGGGCTTTGGAGTCAGATTGCACAGACTGAATCCTAGCTCTCACTCTTACTAAGCACAATGTAGGGCAATTCCTTTCACATTTTTGTTAGTTTCTAATCTGAAAAAATAGAAATTATAAAAGCAACTACATCACTAGGCAGTTAGAAGAATGAAATGAAGAATGTGTACAAAGTGCAATATAAGGCATACACTTTAGTATTCAAGAAATTACTTTCAGTGAACTCGAAAAACTTGAATTCCTGGGGACAGTGGGGACACTTTACCTAGGTTAAAGAGGTTT
Source organism: Phyllostomus discolor (assembly GCF_004126475.2). NCBI lineage: Eukaryota > Metazoa > Chordata > Mammalia > Chiroptera > Phyllostomidae > Phyllostomus > Phyllostomus discolor. Next base: position 5,609,996 of record NC_040915.2, on the reverse strand, counting down.
AGAAATACATGAGGATTGGAACTGAACCTGACCAACACAGAACCTAAGCTTCACATTTCTGAGTTTCAGATAAGATAGAAACCACATAAAATAATGAAATACTGAATGTGGAACTATTGGGATAGATCCAGTATTATTTTTCATAGCGGCTGTCACTTCTAGAATGATACAAGGTATTAACAATGTGGTAGTATCAGGTCCTAGGGAGTGTGAAAATTTGATTATAAAATAGAGAAGTGGCTTTAATTTTCTTTAAGTATATACTCCTCAAAAAGTGTAATGTAAACTAATCTTCATAATACAAAACAACATTAGAGAAGAGGTAGTGAAGGGCATTCCCTAAGATGAGTCTTGACTGTATACAAGGTCTCTTGGATATGTTAGCAGCCATCTGAAGAATGGATTTATTCCAAAGGGGAAAAAAATAAACTTACCTTTTAATGCTCTGGTATCATTTTTAAAAACTTGTTGTCTGGTCCTGTGCAATGTTTTAAAGAGTTGTAAAACCTATCAAGAAAAACAGAACTCAGACCTCAAAAGAAAAAAGTCACATTTTACATAATTACGAGATTTAAATAATATTTCTTTTCTATTTGTTTCTTAGACTATTTTTCAAGTAGCTGATGAAAACCAGGGTTTGTCAAAATACCTTTCCATTAATTATATATCCTTAAATTTAAAAAATAACTTTATTTACAAAAACAATACAAAATTCTTTGAAACAAAACAATTCAAAGATAATTAAAAAGTTAATAATCTCCCTGCCAAAACCAGTCTGCTAAGGTAAACAACTTTACCAGTCTGATATGTATTGTTACCATTTTTCTTAACATGGTGAGGCCTTCATCTGTTCTTAAAGTGAGACACACGTATATACAAAGTCATGATCTTACTACATCTTAAGAGAGCCCAGAACAAAGATATTTCAGGAAATTTTGGCAAGTTAAATCGTGATTTCTCAAAAGATAAGTAAAATGCTGAGATTTTTTAGTATTCTACAACTGTGCTAAAAAATGGAGAGAAAAGAGCCTGGCACTTTGGTAAGAGACAGACAGTGGCTGAGGCTACCTAACATTTCTCAAATCCAAAAAGTTCCTCAGTATTACTCCCCCAATATTGCTTTTCCTCCTGTCTTCTCAATGTCAGTTATGGAAGACACAGAATTTCTCAAGCCAAAAATCTCAAGGTCAACTTTAAATATACCTTACTCTTCATGTGGAAATGTTAGGATGTCTAATTTTTTGGTATATCCACCATATCCCCAAACTATTTAAGATCAGATGCTCCCCACCTCTTCCCTAGACAACTCACAGAGATTTGTCACCCTGACACCCTTCTCTCCTTTCCTGCAGTCAGTTTATCACACAGTAATATCTAACATTTACTGAGATTATCTTGTGTGCTAGGCACTATTTTAAATATGCTAGAAAACCTATTACTTTAAAGGTAGACACCAAAACAGAAACAGGAAATGAGGGGCAGAAAACATAAAAATAAAACAAAACAAAAAACAAATAACTATGATTAACTCGTAAGTTATTGCAAACATGGAATAACAACAACAAAGTTAAATTAAAAAGGAACATTCAAAAACTCCCAAAAGCTCTTGCATACCAAATAAATGAGAGCAAAGATTAAGTAAAGTAAAACTGCCCAGAAAGTAGAATAAAAATTGAGAGAGAAATTGAGGAGAGAACAGATAAGAAAATTAAGGGAGTGGCCTAGATGGCTCCAACAACAGGGAACAGAGAAAACAGAAATTAAAATGGGGATAAATCAAGAAAAGTCCACCAAGTAAGCTACATGAGTTCCCAGATTGAAAGGGCTCCACCAAGTGCCCAACACAAAACCCATACCACTTCTCATCATAAGTTCAGCACAATGCTAACAAAAAGAAAAATCTGAGAGAAAAAACAGTTCACATACAAATGGTAAAAAATCAGAATGGCACCTGACTTCTAAATAGCATCACTGTGAGGAGACAATAGTGTAACATCTGCAAGTTTTGAAAAGAAAATGTCCAGCTTAGAATACCATACATAGCCAAATTATTGCCTATTGTACAAGGGCAAATAGACATTTTCAGAAATGCAAATTCTCTTATATGCTGTATACCGTTTCTTGGAACACTACATGGGTTCCACCAAATATGCTCCACCAAAACAAGGGATGAACCAAAGAAGAAAAAGGCATGGGAATCAGGAAGACAGGTGATCCAACACCAGAGAGGCACAGGTGATGGTAAAGGACAAATACAGGTCAGCATTTGTGCAACCAGCCAAAAAAGCAACTAGTCTGGACTATAGGAAGAGCCTGAACTGTTCCAGAAAAGATGTGACTAGGGATAATATAAAACTGGTAGACTTTAGCTTTGTTCAGAGTTTGGGAATATACAGGAAACTAACTAATGATAAAAACAAGGCAGTTATTAATTTCAGAAAAATTAAGAATTACAAGCTAAATCAATATAATTATATTTATATTAGAGAGCTCAGGTGTGGATAAGTTTTATATAGTCAAATTATACCAGAGACAAAACTGATTAACCATGGGAGCGAGGTGGGGAGGGCTAGGTGGGTGGGCTGGGAGTAAAAGATAGAAAACTATACTTGAACAATTAAAATAAAATTAAAAACAAACAAAAACTGATTAACAAACACTTGTATATTGAGATGAATAAGGTGTAAGGGGTAGCTTAGTCCTCAACCTCCATGGTTAAAAGTCAACAAATAATATCACCAAAGAGAAAATAAGTTAACAGCAGTTTAAGCATATTTAGAAACATAGAAGTAAATATCATAAGAAGCTAAAATGATTAAAAATTCTCATCTCCGGGGAGTAGGAATTAGGACTATGTAGACGGAAGTAGACACCTACTGGTATTTGTGTAATGATATTTATTTTTTATTTTTTTAGATTTTATTTATTTTATTTTTAGAGAGGGAAGGGAGGGAGAGAGAGAGACAGAGAGAGAGGGAGGGAGAGAAACATCAATGTGCGGTTGCTGGGGGTTATGGCCTGCAACCCAGGAATGTACCCTGGCTGGGAATCGAACCTGGGACACTTTGGTTCCCAGCCCACGCTCAATCCACTGAGCTACGCCAGCCAGGGGCTGTCACAATCTTTTTAAAGCAGAATGTGACTTGAGCACTACATTTCCATTCACAAAACTTGCCCTGAGTTACTTTTGAATGGCTTTACAACATGCCTAGGTTGGCTTATGATTTTGCTACTTTAAACAATACTTTTCTTTGGAATACAAGCCCTATAGATAATTACTTCCATCAAGTTGGTTCAGTTTAGCATACTAGAGGCCGTACGTGCTGTTGATAACTACAGGAGATGGAAGGTTTAAAAAGTAGATCCTAGGGGTTGAAGGTTGTTTTTAAACATGTACATCTCAGTATACTTCAGTGACAAAAAATTTGGTCTACTAAGGAATCCACTTGAGAGCTAAACACTTTAGATCACAAAGTTAACAAACATTAGATTACACATATCTCACTACAAACAACCTCATTCTGTTAAAAGAAGCCAATATGAAACTAGAAAAGAAAAACTAGCTCCGCTTTAGTGCCTGAAGTATCACAATATCATACACTTAGAAGTAGAAAGAAACCTTTTCTTTCCTTTAAGTACTGTCATACCATACAGATTTTTAGAATGTTAATTTAAAATAAAGGAAAAAGTCCTTGAAAATATATTACCAGAGGGAACAAAGGTAAAGTATTGAACACATGTACAAGTTATTGTTCAAGTGAGCTTAGTCTACTTCCTCTGTGTGATGTGTCATCATTTCCTTTGAGGGCAGGTGGCATCTCTTTAGTTACACCAGCAATGCTGTCATCAGCAGTGGGGTCATCTTCATCAATACCTAGACCAAGTTTGATTATCCTGTATATCCTGTAAGCGTGTGTCTGGAGATCTTTCAGACTGAAGCCAGGCGACAGGAGCGCCATCTCATGGAGGATCACCAGGTCCTTCACTGACTTGTCACTCTTGTCAACTTCTGCCTTCTGCCTTAAGGTCTTGATGATGCAATGGTCTAGGTTTGTCTCCAGATATTTCTTTGCTGCCATGTAACCCATTGTTGTTTCTCAGGGCTTTAGCCTGCATGATTCTTTCCATGTTTGCTGACCAGCCATACATGCTTGTGACAATGTAGCATGGGGATGTCACCAATCAGTTTAACACGACGACCTTTTCTACTTTTTTCTCCAAGATGTCCTTCATGATTTTTCAGAGGTTTTCAAACTTGTTTTTTTTTACCTTTTCCTGTTGTTGGTTTTTCTCTTCTTCATCTTCTGAAGTGCCAAGCCCTCTTTGGTAACCGACACTAAAGTCTTCCCCTCAAATTCCTTTAGCTCCTGGACAGAGTACTCATCAATAGGCTTGATCATATAAATAACTTCGGGGCCATGATTTCAAAGATGTTCCATGAAGGCCCGAGTTAGCTATCTGGTCCTTGGTCTCATCTGTGATGTAAAAGATGTGTTTCTGGTTTTCCCTCAACCATTCCATCACCAGAAGAAGATCATAGTCTATTAACAGCTCTGAAAGCTTCTGATTTTGAGTCTTCATGTATTCCAGGCCTAATATTTATAGGGAATTTCTCATAATACTTTTTGTAGTTTTCTTTATCTTCTGCCAGTTTAATAAAGAGTTCTAAGCATTTTTGGCTGAATTCTTTCTGATAACTTTCAAAATTTTGCTTTGTTGCAATATCTCCTGGGAAATATTTAGAAAGAGATCCTCGGAATCCACCACACCTCTAATAAAATTCAGATATTCATGGATAGCTCCTCAGTTATCCATGATGAAAACACTGCGAACATAGTAGGGTTTTTTCTTTCTGTTTTTTTAAAATATATTTTATTGATTATGCTATTACAGTTGTCGATTTCCCCCTTCACTCACCTCCACCCTGTACACCCTCTCCCACCCACATCTCCCCCCTTTATTTAGTTCATGTCCATGTGTCATAATTCTTTTGTTTCTACATTTCCCATACTATCCTTGCCCTCCCCCTGTCTATTTTATACCTACCATCTATGCTACTTATTCTCCATACCTTTCCCCCCTCTTTCCTCCTCCCACCCTTGTTGCTAACCCTCTGTGTGATCTCCATTTCTGTGGTTCTGTTCCTGTTCTAGTTGTTTGCTTAGTTTCTTTTGGTCTTTGTTTTAGGTGTGGTTGTTAATAATTGTCAGTTTGCTGTCATTTTACTATACATGTATTTTTTTATCTTCTTTTTCTTAGATAAGTCCCTTTAACATTTCATAAAATAAGGGCTTGGTGATGATGAACTCCTTTAACTTGACCTTATCTGGGAAGCACTTTATCTGCCCTTCCATTCTAAATGAAAGCTTGGCTGGATGGAGCAATCTTGGATGTAGGTCCTTGCCTTTCATGACTTGGAATACTTCTTTCCAGCCCCTTCTTACCTGGAAGGTCTCTTTTGAGAAATCAGCTGACAGTCTGATGGGAACTCCTTTGTAGGTTACTATCCCCTTATCTCTTGCTGCTTCTAGGAATCTCTCCTTCATTTTTACCTTGGCTAATGTAATTATGATGTGCCTTGGTGTGTTCCACCTTGGGTCCAACTTCTTTGGGACTCTCTGAGCTTTCTGGACTTCCTAGAAGTCCATTTCCTTTGCCAGAATGGGGAAGTTCTCCTTTGTTATTTGTTCAAATAACTTTTCCATGTGTTGCTCTCCCTCTTCTACTTCTGGTACCCCTATAATTCGGATGTTGGAATGTTTAAAGATGTCCTAGAGGTTCCTAAGCTTCTCCTCATTTTTTTGAATTCTTATTTCTTCATTCTTTTCTGTGTGGTTGTGTCTTTCTTCCTTCTGGTCCACTCCATTGATGTGAGACCCAGCTTTCTTTCCATCACTTTTGGTTCCCTGTGTATTTTTCTTCATTTCACTTATTGTAACCTGCATTTGTTTATCTAATTTGCGACCAAAATTAACCAATTCTGTGAGCATCCTGGTCACCAGTGTTTTGAACTGTGCATCTGATAGGTTGGCTATCTCTCGGTCGCTTAAAAGGATGGGTTCTGGGGCTTTTATTTGGTCTTCTGTTTGAGCCATCTTTCTCTTTTTTTGGTCTGGTCGCACCTATTCACATATTGAGGCGCAGAGCCTTAGGTGTTCACCAGGGTGGGGCACCCATCACTGGGTTGTGATGTTGTATGTGGGGGCGGGGTTGAGAGGGAACAATGGTGCTTGCTCCATTCCTGGGACTTCAGTCCCTTCTGCTGCTTCCCCTGAGCAAAATGGGCCCCTCTGGTGTGAATTCCCGTGTGGGTGGGCTTGTGCACACTATGGGACCCTCCAAGGACCTCTCCTGTGAGGCTGGGTGTCTCTCCATGCACCTCAACTCCCACAGGTGTCCTCAAATCAGTGTCCCGAGGCTCTATTTCCCAGCACTGGGATTCTGGGTTGCGCACAGTGTCTTGCTTTACAATTACTGCCTCACTGGGTCTGCTGGTTGCCACCCCTTGGCCAGGGTCTGCCAGCTGCCAGTTGCGCACACAGGGTTCACCCACTGCAGTCTTGTGCGCCTCAGATGACTTACTCGCCCCTGGATGCCTTATGTGCCGGTCCCAACGCTCTCTGCTCTTCACGCCAAGACCCATAACCTGCTGCCCAACTCTGCCCCCCCTACCGGTCTGGATGAATGGGTCAATTTCAACTCCTTGGTTGTCTGACTTCCATTCAGATCAATTTTCTGTCAGTTCTGGTTGTTATTCTGTTTCTAAATTGTTGTCGTCCCTTTCTTGGTTGTGCGAAGAGGCAAAGTGCATCCACCTATGCCTCCATCTTGGGCAGAAGTCTTCTTTCTGTTTTCAAATAGGTCAAAGGGAGCACATCTTGGAACAAAAAGGGCAGCTCCAAATTCCAATTGTCCTTTAACTGAAAAATGTTTCACTGCCAAGTGATCCTCATAGTCATTAGTCAAGCTTTTGTAGAATTCCCCATATTCTTTCTCAGTAATGTTGTCGGGATGTCTGGTCCAAACTGTCTTTGGGTTATTCAGCTCTATCTGATCACTGTACTTCTCTTTGATCTTCTTCTTCTTGTTGTCACCACCCTTCCTTTCTTCTTCCTCTTTGTCAGAACATCTTCAGTTTCACGTTTGTCATTGAACTTCTTTTCTTTCTCTTACTTTTCTTCAGTTTCATCATCACTGACTTCTTTATCACATTCTTTCTCCACAAAAAGAGCAATGAGTAGTCAATAAATTGAGAATGTTTTTTTCACAATCTCCTTTATCTTTCCCTCCTCTGAGCACTCAGTAAGGTCTTCTTTCAGATGCAGGGTAACTTTTGTTCTATGACCCATGGGCTCCCTGCATCAGTCCAAACTGTGAACAATCCTCCTACAGAAGGCACCCATGCATACTGCTCATCATCATTGTGTCTGGTGATCACGGCCACTTTTTCAGCAGTCAACAGGCCAGTCTGACACCAAATTGAACAGAGAGATATCTGTACCAGCCTGCAAAGCTTCCATGAACACTTTGGTCCCAGATTAAGCAATAGTACCACGGTTTTGATCACGCTGGCCTTGGTCATTCCAATTTCAGTATCCACAATAGTGAGGATTTGGTCTTATTTGTTTGAAATGAGATTAAGGTGTTGCTCTTTCCCAGGGTCCAGTTTACTGGAATCTGTCAAGATTTCATATCTGATCTTGTCCAGAGTTTCTAATGAATTTGAAATAAGCTCCCTCAGAAAGATCTTTATTCAAGTAGAAAATATAGATGATCAGTGACATCAACTGGGCAACTTCTACCTGAAAGGGAAATGTCTCAACCTCCTCCTTCTCCACATCAGCTGCATGTGAGTCTGGGTTTCCTCAGGCATCTCAGCTAAGGGACTGTGTGGGCTCCGCAGTAATGCAGTACCAGGATGCAGAAGCAACTGGCCAATATTTCTTAATCTTTACATATTTATCATCTGTATAAAAACTAAAAATTTTATTCAAAAAAAGAGGAAGGACACTATCAAAAAATAAAATACATTCCACAGAATGGGAGAAAATATTTACAAATCATATATCTGATAAGGGGCTAGTTATTTTTGCTACTATACCTTCTAGGGCAAGAGTAACAAAGGAAAAAATAAACAAATGGGACTACATCAAACTACAAAGCTCCTGTACAGCAAAAGAAACCATCAGAAAAATGAAAAGGGAACCCACTGTATGGGAGAACATTTTTGCCAATGAGGCATCTGATAAGGGGTTAATGTCCAAAATATATAAAGAACTTTACAACTCATCACCAGGAAGATAAATAATTCAATTGAAAAAATGGTCAAAGGACCTGAATAGACACTTCTTCAAACAGAACATACAGACTCCTTCAAAAAAGGACATACCTTTTTTTTTTTTAATATGAGAAAAAGCTGAAGGTCACTAATCATCAGAGAGGTGCAAATTAAAACTACAATGAGGTATCACCTCATACCTGTCAGAATAGCTATCATCAATAAATAAACAAACAGCAAGTGCTAGTGAGGATGTGGAAAGGGAACCTAGGGCATTGTTGGTGGGAATGCAGACTGATGCAGACACTGTGTAAAACAGTATAGAATTTCCTCAAAAAATTAAAAATGGAACTGCCTTTTGACCCAGCAATCCCACTTCTGGGAATATACTCTAAAATTCCCAAAACACCAATTCAAAAGAATATATGCACCGCTATGTTTATAGCAGTGTTATTTGCAATAGCCAAGATCTGGAAACAGCCCAAGTGCCCATCAGTAGATGAGTGGATAAAAAAAGCTGTGGTACATTTACACAGTGGACTACTACATGGCCCTAAAAAAATAAGGAAATCTCACCTTTTGCAATAACATGGATTGACCTGGAGATTATTATACTAAGTGGAATAAGCCAGTCAGAGAAAAACAAATACCATATGATCTCACTTATATGTGGTATCTAATGGACAAAACAGAAACAGGGGCAAGGATATATGGAACAGACTGACAGCTATCCAAAGGGAGGGGAAGGGGCTGGATGAAAGGAAGTGAAAGGATTAGCCAAAGAACACACATGCATAACCCACAGACACTAACAACAGTGTAGTGATGGCCAGAGGAAAGGAGGGGCAGGGGCTGAGTAGATGTGGGCAAAAGGGAGGAAAATGGGGACCTCTGTAATAGTGTTAACAATAAAAATAAAGTTAAAAAAAGTTTTACAACTCAATAATAAAAAAATTAATAGGCAACGGATTTGATTTTTGTTTTTCTTAAAAACAAAAATCAAATTTTTGCCAAGGGTTTGAATAGACATTTCTCCAAAGAAGAGAGATAAATGGCTATTAAGGCCATAAAAACATGCTCAACATAATTTTCCATTTGGGTAATACAAACTTAAATCTCAGTGACACTCTATTAGGAGGGCTATAGTAAAAAAGATAGCAAAAAACAAATGTTAGCAAAGATGTGGAAATACTGGAACTTATACATTGTTCGTAGGAATGTAAAATGGTGTAGCTGCTTCAGAAAACCATTTAGCAGTTGCTCAAAAAGTGAAAGAGTTATTACATGACCCAGCAATTCCATGCCTACGTATACATACCCAAGAAAAAAGAAAACATGTATTCACACAAAAACTTATACATGAATGTCCATAGTAGTATTATTTGTAATAGTGCCAAAAAGTATAAACAACCCAAATGTTCATAAACTCATGAATGGGTAAATAAAATGTATATCCACATTGTTATGGTTTGACTTGTGTCCTCTCAAGACATGCTGAAGTCCTAGTCCCTAGTACCTGAAATTGTGACCTTAGCTGCAAATAGGGTCTTTGCAGATATAATCACATTAAGATGAGGTATCATTAGTACCCTGGAATTATTAGAGCGAATATCACCTTGGAGTTAATACACTTTTATTAAAAAGTAGAAGGTTAAGTCATAGATCGTCTTCTCATCCCCATTTACTTGTACTGATCGGACACATTTAGGCAGTGTATATAGAGAATGCATTCTTCAGTCAGATCAGTTTGAATCTGACTTGGGCACTTATTGTAAGCTTGGACAAGTTACTCAGACTTTTTGCCTTAATTTTTTTTAATAATGAGGTAATTTTAAGGGTATATGGTATAATTTCTGTACTAGGTTTCACTGAAGATAGTCATTACTTACACCTTCCTTCTAAGCCGGGGTTATGTGCCCCTCCTGAGTATATCCCCAACACTGGGCACTTACTACGCTTATGTTAATTGCTTACTTGTGCCATACTTTCTCATAGGCTTCTTGGTTACCTTTATGTCCTCCGTGCTTAACACATTGTAGGCCTGGCTAAAATGCTTTTTTGGAATGAATCCTTTCATTTGTATTCAAGTTTTCCAAACAACTTCTCATTTCAAGGACTTCCCATATCCTAATTCCTCTCTCTGGAATGGTCTTTTTCTCCCTTCTCCTAGCTAATTTCTAAACTTGAGGTCACAACCTAACTTTAACTTTTATTAGAGCTATTTTTTGGCATCCCTGCAGATAGGTTAAATCCCAATTATATGCACACAAATACACTGTATTTTCAACTCAAAGCGCTTAACACAATTCTAATTAACTGTTAAAAATCTCCTGACCTGCTAGACTTCTGTATGAAGGCAAAGGTGGCCTGTTTATCGTTGCATCCGCTATGCCTAGATAGTATAGGCTAAATGTTGGCTGTTAGGTATTACTAATAGCTATTATAGCCACTCCAGAAGTTTTCTGAATGAATAATCCTTTACAATTCTGTCTCTCTTGGTGCTGTGACATATATTACAACGTGCTGAGAACAAGTTCAGCAGTACATGAGGCACTGCTTAGCGGCTCCCTGTTACTGACAATAAGCATTGCTCTTACTCACTATATTCTAGCAGGCCACTTCCCCCTTTCCATGCCTGTGTTTGAACCAGTGACAGGGGCAAATCCCAAACAGCCATGCTGATATTTAAGATTAAGAATGGCTCATCTCTGAGAATTACGCAAAGCCAGGAACGTGCATCGGCTTGATGACAAATGGACCTGAGACCAGGTCCTCAGGAATGTGACCCTGGCAGGGCCATCGATTCCCAAGCTCATTCAGAGCGCTTGGGTCTCTGTTCTGTGTCGCTGTTATTTTTGGTAATGAACCTGCCAGGACTCGGTTTCCTTGGTTCCTAGACTTCTGTGTAGCTTCCAGTTATATGACTATACCTTTCACCTCTTGTGATGATGGTTGATGAGCAGGGCTGCCTTTGGCGTCTCGTACACTCCCCAAGGATGGGAAATGGGTTCCTCAAATACTTGGTGGGGAGAAGAAACACGGGCAGAATTCAAGTCTTGCATCACGGAACACACTCGGTACCCCAGTGGACTAAGAACTAGAAGGCACTGGTGCTTCCCTCCCTCCTAGGCCCCTGCACAAACCCTTGAATACTCTTCGGGGTTAGGCACCTGACGCGTCGGGGGCAACAGCCATATCCTCCGTGGAGGGCCTGAACCCCAGCTACAGGACTCCAGAAAACATTCATCAAGCTTTGCTCTTAACACCCACAGTCGACATCGCACCCAACACCTCCCCATGCCCTGTCACCTTGGCTGCCTGACTCATGTCTCTCTTCACCGCGGCGGCTACCTCTCCGGCGGTCTAGTCGCCCCGCCTCCAGCAACCAATCCCGGCTCGGCGTGCGCGGGCCAACTCCGTAGCTACGCATCTTATGCACCGCAACCAATCAACACACAGCATCTCCTTTGTAGCCCCGCCTGTCGCGGAGAAGGAGAGAGAGGAGTTTGGTGAACCAGAGCCGCCAGGGTCCGGTAAAACCGCGAGAAGCCACGGAGGTCGATTACAGGCAGGAGGAGAACGGAAATCACCTGGACGCCATGTTAGTTAGGGGCTGAGTCACTTCCGGCTTTTCTGCTGCAACCCCTGGTGGCGAAGAGTGGATTGACATTTAAAGGATGGCTTCAGCATCTTCAATATACATACCATTCATTACCTCCTGTTTCGGGTTAGGGCTTATCTATTAAAGAACCCTTATTATAACGTTTTCCAGTTGCGACTGTCTTCTTGTAGAATTGCATAAGTGAGAGCCAAGCCATAACAACTGTAGCGGACATCGATTGGAACGGTGACTCCCAAAAGTGCTATGCGCACCTTCTCTCGTTTTATTTCCTTAGAAGGTGAGGATGAGTTACTTGCTTAAGGCCTCAGGGCTTGTAAATGGAATCCCTGTTCCTAACCTGAAAGCCTAGTCTTTAAACGCCTAGCCTTACTCATTGGCTTTGCTAGTCAAGCAGTCAGAAATGGTTTATAGATCATAAATAATCACAAAGCACTTATTTAAGTACATTTTAACTTATGACCTTGTAAGCATCAAGAAAAATCCCAACCTTGTCCCCACGGAATAATCTTTGTTTGCCTTTTGCATACCACACAGCCTTTCAGATAACTTGTAGATAAAACTTACTTTTCCTTAGAAATGAAGAGATTTTGACCAATGGGTCTCCAAGACCCTTTTCCTCCTTTGTGATTTATGTCATTTGAAAGCTATCACAAAAATAGCAAGATAAGTCTACTTTGCTTTTTTAATACAATTTTTTTATTTGTCAACACATTGGGCATTCTATATTATTTTATATTAATTTTAGGTGTTCAGGACAGTAGTTAGTCACTTACATACTTTACCAAGTGGTCTTCCCAAGAGGTCTAGTACCCACATGGCACTGTACATAGTTGTAACAATATTATTGACTATATTCCCTATGCTGTACTTTACATCCCCATGACAATTGTGAGTTGACTTTGCTTTTTTATAAAATATATTAAAAAAGAGTGTTTAACATAATCAATTAAGCCAAAAATACTGAGTACTTTCTTTAATCCAGGAAACAATAAAGTGCATGATCTTGTGATATTGAAATTTCCTGATTGCCAGTGAATGATAAAAAATGCTTACTTCATTTCCAGTTAGGATCATAGTCTACCTTCCTGAAAGTTTATAATTTATTGTTATAATTTCTAGCTAACTGGGGTCCTGTATTCAATTAACCAAAACCCTTAATCAGCCAATATTTGAAAATACAGTCCCCATAGTGCCCAAGTCAGTTGAGTCCTGAAGCTTCTCTTAGATAAATCTCTCTGGTTCCTTCAGCTTTTCCATAAGTGGGGTGACTATTCTGGTTGTTCTGGGAATATGTCTTAGTTTGTTGGCTTCTCAAAGTATGGGACCCAGAACTGAATAGGAAAGTCCAACATGTTTATCATGAAAGTTCATGGAGCTACATGGTAGGCAGAATAATGGCCTCCAAAACCCTAGGAACTTCTGAATATGTTCCTTATATGACAAAAAGGACTTTGCAGATGTGATTAAATTAAGGATTTTGAGATGGAATGATTATCCTGGATTGTCTGGTGAGCCCAAGATAATCACAAGGATCTTTGTAATTGGAAGAAGGAAGCAGAGTTAGTGAGGGGCTTGAAGATGCTCTGCTTCTGGCTTTGAAGGCCGAGGAAGGAGCCACAAGCCAAGGAATGAATGTGGCCTCTAGAAGCTGGACAGGGTAAGGGAACCATTCTTCTCTAGTAGAGCCTCTAGAAGGAATGCAGCCCTGCTGTTACCATAATTTTAGCTCAGTAAAATCCAATTTGGACTTCTGACTCTCAGAATGCCATCTTCTTGTAGTCTCTTCCATCTTCAAAGCTAGCAGTACAGCACCTTCAATCTTACACTTCCATTATCCTATCTCCTTCTTTGACTCTCATTCTCCTGTATTCCTTTTCCCTTATACGGGCCCCTGTGATTTTATTGGCCCCACCTGGAAAATCTAGGCATCTCTGTACCTCCAAGATCCTTACCTTGATTGCATCAGCAAATCCCTTTTACCATGTAAAGTAACATACTCATAGGTTTTAAAGATAAGAACAAGATCATCTATATGATAGTAGCTTGGATTAGGGTAATGGAGTAGAGGTGAGAAGTGATTAGATTCATGAAATGTGCTGAAAGTACAGACAGAGGAGTTAAGGATCATTTCAAGGCTTTTGGCTTGAACAATTCAACGAATGGTGTTATAGTAGATATAGAATGCTGCAGGAGGAGTCTTTTTGTTTGATTGTTGTTAAGGACAAAGTAAAAATAAATTTGAACTTAGTGACCCCACTTCTGGGAATATATCCTAAGAATCCTGAAACACAAACCAGAAAGAATATATGCACCCCTATGTTCATAGCAGCGTTATTTACAATAGCCAAGATCTGAAAAGAGCCTAAATGCCCATCAGTAGATAAGTGGATGAAAAAGATTTGGTACATTTACACAATGGAATACTACGTGGCTGGAAAAAGAAGGAACTCTTACCTTTTGCAACATTATATTGGCACCTAAGTTACACAGCTGATAAGCTGTGAGTCAACTGATTTTGATAATTTTGCTGTGGATATGTGACAAAATTAACACGATTCTAAAACTTTTATATAATTTACAGGCATTATTTAGATTTTACCAATTGTCCCAGTAATGTCTTTGATAACAAAAATAACAAATGGGACACTTTTGACATCAAAGGGATCAATGGACTATCAGTAAATTTTGTCAAGATAAAGTGGTAAAATATAGTCACATATGGGTAGTGGGGAGGTATAGTTCATTTGTCTTAGTAAGGACACTTGCAAATGGTTAGCTAGAGAAAAGAGCCGAGAACAGAATCCATTGAGAAGCTTGGAATAGGAGGAGGCCCATTGTGAAGGAGAAATAGCATCCAAAGAGTTTGAAGAGTGCAGTACTGCTGACACGAGAGTATGGTCAACAGTGGCCAACGATGCCAAGAGGTCTAGTAGGATGAGAACTAGAATTACCTATAGGATTTTGTAAGTGCAAGTCCTCAGTGATTTTGACAAAAGGGAAATGGGCTCAAAAAAGAAAGATGAGAAAGTGTTCACAATAAATAGAAACAATCTCGAAAATCAGCAAAGACATGGAAGATTTGTGGTTAAGAAATGTTTTGGTCCTGTAAGGTAGGGCATTTGGCATTATGTTGATTATTGCAGGGGAAAATTCTTTGTAGAAGATTCTAGGGAGGTTCACACAATACTGATGCCTGGGTCTCACACGCAGAGTCTTATTGAATAGATCTGGGGTGTGGCTAGGTTCGCGGGATTTTTTTAAAAGCTCCCCAAATGACTTGAATGTGCAGTCCAGGTTGAGAACCACTGCTAGAGGGAGGGGGGAAAATGATGCAAGAAAGGCTTACGTGCTAGACCCAAGACCTACTGTAGATGAGAAATGAGTGTCACGGGGTCTCACCCAGCAAACAGGGCCAGCACTGCTTGAACTATCAAATCTTTTCATTTACAGTATCTAATTTTTCCTACAAGGGTCCAGAAAGCAAAAGAAGATCGGCTTCTACCACTAACTCCACTCCCTCAAAGACAAGAAAGGAACAAAGAAAAACGAACTCAGTATAGCTCCTTGGAGCCTTGGTTCAAGAGCCCCTCTCCAGAACCCGACTGCTTCCTCGGTCCCCCCTGCGCTTGCCGCGCCCCGCCGCGCCCCGCCGCGCCCGCCGCAGCCGCAGCTCTGGTTGCCAGTGCGCAGGCGCAGGACCAGCTCCTCCAAGCGATCAGCGGTCCCAGTGCAGGCTTCGTCTCGCGCTCCCGCCCTCAGCCCGCTCCCCCTTCTCCCCCCTCCCCCAAGCTTCTCCCCTGGCCGCTTTGCGGAAGGGAGTCCGCGATGGCAGATGAAATCGCCAAAGCTCAGGCCGCTCGGCCTGGTGGTGACACGATCTTCGGAAAGATCATTCGCAGGGAAATCCCAGCCAAAATCATTTTTGAGGATGACCAGGTAGGCACCGGGAGCCACCTCGCTCGTGGGCTCAGGCTGGATGGCCGCGCGGGGGAACGCCCGTTCCCCACCCAGGGTAGAGAAGGGTCGAGCAGCGCCGCGGGGAAGGGAAGGGACTGGACCCGGCCGACCCGTGCGGCCTCTGCCGCGGGCCCCCAGCCAGCGGCCTGCCGGCGCGTGCCGGCGCTCCGGTTACGCGTTATCAGCCCGGGCGCGGGCCAGGCCGCAGGGCGCCGCAGGGCCTGCGTCGCGGGGTCTTTGCGCCTGTGAAGGGCGCGCCGGGTCCGCGGCGTGGGCGACCGCCTGCTCCGCGGCTGCCTCGGACCTCGCCTTTGTCAGGAGTCTCACAATCTCGCCAGCGCTCTGCCTGACAGGGCGAAACCCGATCGCGCCCTGACTCAGGCCCAATCTCCGCGATCTCCCGCGCACGCTGCCGGGCGATCCCCGGATCCTCTCCGAGCCCGTGGCGCTGGAGGGCCGAGGGCACGCGCTTTGGGGGCGGCGCGAGGGGGGGGGGGTGCGGGCGCGCGGGGCCGGTTCATCACCCCCACTCGACCCCCACCTCTCCACTTTGGCTACGAACTTTGAACTAAATGGGCCTGCTTAGGGAATTTGCTTTTCTTTCGCCCCGCCCAGGACAAATGGTTTCTTTTATATTTGGCAGGAAGCAACTTTGTGCCAAGAGACTGAGAATGTAGTTCTTGTTGACCTCACCATAGGTGAAATTCAGTTTTAGAGAGGCCGACTTGATGTGACTTTCAGACATCTCGTGTGAAATATTTAATGGGCCGTTGTATTTCTGGGTTTGGGTCTCAGATAAAGCGTGGCAGGAGTTTGGTTGATTAACATGGAAAACATTCTGTAAACTTTGTTAAATTTAAGAAATATGGAAAATAAGGGAAACATTCCTTTTAAACTACTAGGAGCGTTCTTAGACTCAAATTGTTAATTCCTCGAGGTGAATTAAATACTTTTGTTAATACTTAGGGAAGTTGTTTTGAAGAGTGCACATTTCTTTAGAAATAATTTCAGTTGCTTTTTATAAATGATCGTTAAAACACTGGCCTTGGAACCACCGTAGTCCCAACAGTATAACAGCATGGGGCAATCTAAATGATACAGCATTCTGTATGAAATACCCAATAGAATTACTCCTGAGACAGGTAAGCAGGATGGGTTCTAAGCAGCTTCCACCTTCAGTAGGGAACAAGAGATACAAAAACATTCATGTGGTATGTCATTTGTCTACATGCTATCTTCATTTCTACAAAAGAAAATAAGTATATTTCTTAAACCATTGAGTAAAATTGGAAGAAGTGGGTATTTATATAAATATAAAACTGATTATTGCAGTAAAGGAAAAAAGCCGGATATTACACAAGCAAGGGCTCCTGACCTAGGGAAGGTGAGGAGAGGCATCAAAGAAGGTATCCTTTTGGCAAGGAATAGCAGTTTAAGTTAGACCAAAGCTGGGGTGAGGGGGAAAGAGGATCATTGCCCTGGAGGAAACCGCTTGAAAAAGCTCTGGGGGTAAGAGGGATGAACCTGTGGCTTGAGCTTCAAGAGCTGTATGAAATCAAACTGGAAAGGCAGACAACGGTTTGTCCACATTAATTTATACTCATCGTTTGGATCTGTTTAAATGTTGCTACCTCGAAGTTGCTACGCCCAATCTAAATCAGGTTTTTCTCTGATAGTCATTTATTTTACTTTTGCTCTGTAACATGTAGGATCTAAAGTCAGTCTTCCCATTAGACTGTAAGTTCCATGAAAAGGACCAGGGAACCACATGCATTTGGGTATATTACTGATTTCCTAGCATTTACTAGTGTCTCCCATGGGGTCAGTGTGAAAGAGTAAGTTTAGCTTACAAGATGATATATTAACTAAACTTTGATTTTTTTCCCCCTCCTCTTTAGTGTCTTGCTTTTCATGACATTTCCCCACAAGCACCAACGCATTTTCTGGTGATACCCAAGAAGCATATATCCCAGATTTCTGTAGCAGAAGATGCTGATGAAAGTGTAAGTGAAGTTACTAGCACAAATTTTATTTTCTTGCTTTTTGAATCGGGAGACTAAATTTTGATCTTAAATGGATGTTACATACTCGTTTTACCAGGGGCATTACTAAAGAAAGCAAAATCATTAGGGCTTCAATACTAATTATAAGTAGTTTGATTTTTAAAAAAGGAGATATACTTGACATGTTGGTTTTAAGTATACAACATAATGATTGAATATATGTATATATTATGAAATGATCACCATAGTAATTCAAGTTAATGTCCATCATCACAAATTCTTAAGCAGAAAGGGTTCCACATAACGATCAGTTGATGAGACTCATTTTTCCTCAACAAAGAAGTGGCATATTATATCAGGGAGGGTTTATAAATTCTTCTATTAACACTGTTAGAGGGAAAAATAATTATTTGGATTTACCAGGAGGTACAGGCCTCCGTGAAAATATTTTCCTAATGCTCTTTGTGGTAGGTTGTATAATTGCTCATAAGAATTGATAATTCTTTAGGGGTGCATTATACCTGCTGCCTCACTGATGTCAGGACTGGTGATATGACTTGATTTGGCCAATGAAATGATACATGTCTTCTGTGTGGAAACTAAGAACTAGTACCTGCTTTGCCATGTTCTCTCTTGCCTCTGCCACTGTGGTCCTGTAGTGGCTGCTCCATCATCCTGGGTTTCAAAGTGAAAAAGATGTAGAAATAAAGCCTGGCCAACTTGTGATGAACATGTAGTGAACACAAGACATGTTTCTTTGTTTTGAGCCAGATTTTGGGGTGGTCTGTTACCACAGCATAACCAAACCTATCCTGATCGATACACTGTCCCATAACAAGAGAGCAAGATGTCTTGCTTTATTGAGAACACTTAAAAATTATTATTTTTAATTTTTTAAAAGATTTTATTTATTTATTTTTAGAGAGGGAAGGGAGGGAGGGAGAGAGAGAGAGAGAGAAACATCAATGTGCGGTTGCTGGGGGCCATGGCCTGCAACCCAGGCATGTACCCTGACTGGGAATTGAAGCTGCGATGCTTTGGTTCACAGCCTGCACTCAATCCAGTGAGCTACGCCAGCCAGGGCAAAAATTATTTTTATTGAGAAATAGATATGTTTCTAATCTTTTGATTGGAATTAGTAATAAATAAATATCTAATCTTAACTGGGTTTTTATTAAAAGTTATATTGTATTAGGATTAAAAGAGTTTCCAAATATTTCCATAAAGGAGAATTTTTAAAATCTCCCTTTTATTAATTTTTTATTGTATTTTTTCCATTACTCCGTACTCTCTTAAACCACCCTCGCTCCCTCCACAGTCACCACAAAGGAGTTCTAACCTGGCAGTTTTTGTAACTTAATATTTCACCTTGGTAGTTATGATTTAATGTCTAGAAGTTATAAATCACTGGTGCTTAAGACACTTTTTTTTCTTTTCCAGCTTCTTGGACATTTAATGATTGTTGGCAAGAAATGTGCCGCTGACCTGGGCCTGAAGAAGGGTTACCGAATGGTAGTGAACGAAGGCTCCGATGGGGGGCAGTCTGTCTATCACGTTCACCTTCATGTTCTTGGAGGTCGGCAGATGAACTGGCCTCCTGGCTAAACATGTTTTAGGGATAGTTTTCCCTAGTGCAGGCAATGATCAGTTTTACAAGTTAAACAGTATGCTTTTGCCTGTGTATGGAGAGATTGAGGAAATAATTTCTAAAACCCACATATAATAAAAGACATTGTTGCATGTTCTGAATTCTGTATTTGATTTATTGTTCTGAAAATATATCTGCTGGGATGTATGAAGGTGGTGATCATAACTTGGGAGGTTTTTTGTTTTTTCTCCCTCAAGTTGATAACTCAACATATGTACATTGGTATAATGGTGTGACCATCTTTGACGACAAATTACAAAATTTCATAAATTTAGCTTTAGCTTTGAAATATCCTTTCAGTCCTAGAGAAGATTTTCTAATCCAGTTTTCTTATTTTCTAAGAACAAAGGAATATGTGATGTGACTGAACCACAAACTGTTTGGGGTTTAGAAATAATGTTGTCCAGCCTATACCTTTCCCCTGGACTGCTGGGATGATTTTGGAAAGGATGAAGGTAGATGAATCACAGACTTTTGATGGCCACGTGAAGCCATGCATGATTATTTCCTTGTTACTGAAACTCTGGCTGAGAATTTATTATAAGGACTTGGAAACCTGTTAGAATTAACTTCAAATTGAAAACTCGCTGTTTTGAATGGGTTACGTTCACACCAACAAAAATACTTGAGTTGTGCACGAATCTGGCTGTGTGGAATTAGGGGGGAATCTCAGGGTCTGGGTGCTCCCTGCGTAGCCTGACAACCAAGCTTTCTTTTCAGTCTTGCCAGGTACCCTCGCCTGTCTGAAGGCCACTGTGGCAGGGTTTGATGTGTGCAATCGAAAATTGTTTTTCTTAGTAATTTTTAAATTTGTTAGTGATTTTTAAAATATTGGGGGATTAGGAAACTTGGCCATTTATACCTTACAAATAACTTTTTCTCAGTCATTTTTGGTTTAAGGTATTTAAAGTATTTATATCGTTAATGTATCAATTTTTATTTCATATTTTAAAAAGACTTTCCCACCCCAGGAGGATTGCTAAAAATTACTATTTTTCTCCCTAATACTTTTATGGCTTTATGTACTATGACTTTTTTTAAGTGGGGGAAGTTCTGGGAAAAGTTTTGGAGGGGTTTGTGCCACTGTAAAGAATGTAATGAAAGAAGCATTTGTATTGTGTGTTAGAGGGTTGAGTCGGCTTTTTTAGGCATACTTCCCACTAACTTCATCAAACCAGTGCTAATAAATCACGTAGACAGCTGCTAATTTGTCTTCCTGGTTGTGTCTGACTTTTCTGTCTAAAATGGTTCTGAGACAAAATTTTCAATGTGTGAAGGGGTTGGGGCTTCTACAGAGTACCAAGTTCTTTTCCAGACATTAGCTGGGTGTCTTACAGTTCAGCTCTGTTCTGACTCTGTTTGCCCAGAGATGGCATGGGATTCCATGGGTTAAGGGTTCAGTCCTACAACACTTCCGGCTTCCCTTGCCAGGTAAGAGTCCAGGTTGTTATCAGTGTTTTGACCAACAGCTGTAAAGCAGAGCTTCCTAAAACTCCCTCCTCTACTGGGAATAACTTGCGAGAGGAGCTCACAGAACTGAGAGACAGTTCCTCCCAACAAAAAGAGGGGAAGGGAAAATGCCAAAAAAGTTACGTGCCAAAATTACGTCCCTTTTTGAAGGAGCTTTTCCAGACATGCCACACCACCTATTTATATATCATTGGCCACCTAAAGCTGTAAGAAAAGCCGGATACCTTGCCACCCAGAAGGGAATGAAAGTGGAGTAGATATTGAGAGACAAGTTGCAATCTCTGCTCTGTCACTGCTTGGAGCTATTCACGGATCGGGAAAAGCAGCCAGGCATTCTTGGACTTCACCTAACTGCTGGAAAAGATTGCTCCAAGTCACCATAATTTGTCTGTATTCACTCTTCACCACTGCCTCAAGACCAGGAGGCATTTTGTTGACCACTATTATCAGTGAATAATAGTAGTGGGTGCAACTTTAATTTCAACTAAAGGTCCTTCCTTTACTGCTTTCTGGTGCTCTATCATACTAATTACAAAACACCTTTTTCCATTCATAATGCCATACAAAATAGTGACTGAATTTTAAAAAGCCTTTTTCTTATGGCATGGGTTTTAGTTAAAGAGAACAAAAAAGTGGTTAAGCCTTTCTCAAATATGTACTGTAAGTATGCCAAGAGTTGGTATCAGTCCTCTGCCTATCAATCAGTCCTTCATACATCTGTAAAGAGAGAAAACGAAAGCACCTGCTGAGTACTTCTGGTCAAGACAGGTAAACACAGCTTGCTTCCTTGCACAACAACTTCAAAAGTACAGCTAAGCTATAAAACCACCATGACTCAGAACTGTCAGAAATCAAGTTGAATGGAAGTCTGACAGCTATGGAATTAAAAAAAACAACAAAAAGACCCCACATCCATCCAGAGTGGTAGGAGGGACATAGATGCAGTAGAGGCTGGTCCCACATCCATGTGTGGTGGATAAAAATTCGGGAGGGATATCTTGGGAGTGAAGAGTCCCAGCCCCACAGCAAGCCCCCCCAGCTCAGGGTGGCTTACAGATTCACTCCCACTGAGTTTCAGCACTGGGATAGCAGCTTGAAAGCCACCATGGCACACAGGGAGGACCTGAAGTGTGTGGTATCAAGACAAGAGCTAGGGAAGAGCTTTCTCTCAGACAGAAAGGCAGGCAAGGCCATTGTTCCTTTTCTAAACCCTCCCCCGACACAGTCACAGAGTTGGCAGGTGGTGCCATCTACGAGACTCCATCAGCCTGGCTAACACTGTTTGCCCCACTGGGGATTCCCTGAGACTGTCGCACCCAGCTTACAGGCCCACCCAAGCTGTTAACAGTGACTTTTCCATATGAATGGCTGGTCTTGGCTCATGCTTCACAACTTCCTAAAAACTCTCAAAGGAGCTACAGCTGGCCTCGGTGAGAACCCAGGTGCTACACCTCTTGCTAAGTGGCCCCTGGCCTGGCTGCAGTAGCAGCCACCCTAGATTCATGGTTTGGCTTTACCTGTGAATGTCCCAGCCCAGCACAAGTAGCAACCATCTCAGATTGCTTTATAGTTCAGGCAGGGTGGCCCTGGGCAAAACACAAGTGGGGACTGACCTTGGCCTGCACCACGTGAGCTGACACTGGCCCACAGGAGGGCAGTGTGGGGAAATGGGTGAAGAGGTGAGGAGATTAAGAAGCACAACTAGGTAGTTACAGAAGAGCCATGGGGATGTACAGTACAGTACAGGAAATGGAGTAGCCGAAGAAATTATACACACGTCCATGGACATGAACAATGGTGTGGGGATTGCCTGAGGGAGTGGGGGGTGCTGAGTGGAGGGGGACAAAGAGGACAAGTTTGTGACAACTGTAATAGCATAATCAATAAATATAGTTAAATAAAAAGGAGTAAGCACCTGCTGCTGATGATAATTTCTTCTTGAATTGCTTTCTATGCTACACAGGATCCTTTAATAAAGACATTTTTGCCTGTAATAGCTCATTAAGTTTTCTCCCTGAATATATTTATTATAATTATAGTCAGTTCTATAAGCTCCTCAAAAATAGTGTGACTTGCATATCCATTTGTTTGTTTAGAGTAAATGCTGATGTTTCTATAGCTGGTTTCTTCTCTGTTTCACACTGAACATTTTTTTTTTTTTTGCATTTGTCCTAGAGAAAATGCAATTGGTCTAACATGGATTCATTGTACTTTGTGTGACTATGACCTGAAAGCTTGGGTGGTTGTTTTTTTAAATAGTCAAGAGCATTGATTTATACCTTAGAGTAAAATCCACCTTTTAAAATTGTACATCTCAGTAAGTTTTTACAAATGTACGTAGTCATGAATCCAACACCAATCCACATATACCCTAGTTTAATCTTTCCGAAAAGACTTGTTAGGAGGCCAGTTTATAATCCATGCAAATGGTGATGGTAGCCTGGACCAGTAGGATTGATGGAGCTGATAGGCGATCAGACTCAGCATGTACTCAGCAAGGTGAAGCTGGCAGGATTTGCCAATGGGTAAGATATGGGGTATGAGGCTAGAGAGTAGTCAAGAATTTACTATTTCTCAAGATTCTGTGGACTGATGGGGCAGTCTCTGTGGCTTTTGCCTGAGCGTGGTCATGTCACTGTGGTCTGTTGAAGGATGGAGGGTCCAAGGGGACCCCACTCAGATGGCTCACGACTGGCACTGGCAGTCAGCTGGGGCCCTTTGATTCTCCTCTGTGTGACCCCTTACTCTCCTTTAGGCTAGATCAGCTTACACGGTGGTCACAAAGTAATAAACCACCCCACACTTAGTTTTAAACAATTACAATATGTTATTTCTTATGATTGTGTGTGCTGATCGGGCAGCTCTGCTTCTCTCATCTGGACTCACTCGTGCAGGCTGGAAGGAGCGGATCTGGCTGGGACAACTGGGACGGCCTGGCTTCTTTCCATGTTGACTTCAACCCCAAGCTTCTTAATGGTTTAAGAAGAACTGCCCACTCAACACACAAATAGTTGAAGGTTCTCAGGGAAGCATTTCAAGAAAGTAAATCAGATATTGCAAGGCCCCTGCAGGCCTAGGATTCAGAACTCAAATAACATCACTTCCACCACAGGTTGTTAGTCAAAGCAAGTTAAAAGGCTGGTCTAGACTCAAGGGTTTGGAGAAACAGACCTCACTGATGCATGGGGAAGGGGGAAAGTCCCGTTGCAAAGGGGTGCACATGCTAGAAGGGGAGGAAGACGCAGCTGTGAAACAGTTTACCCCACCACCGTCCTGCTGACTCAGCTACTTTCTCTCCTGTTGCCATTTAAGTCTTGTTGCTTCTTATTCCCTAAGAGAAGACAAGGACTCCTAAGGGATTAACTTGGGGCCAGATCTCCTTATAAGCTACAGAGGAGCCTATGAAGGGCTGGTCAGTTTTCACTGTGGTGAGGCAACCCTCTATCCATGGTAGCTGATGCGTGTGATCTCACAGACTCTTAACAGAAAGGACAGTGGGAGTGGCAGGTCCTCTGAAGCATTGCACAGGCACCTGGCTTTCTGGTACAGTGCACCTGAAGAAAGTTATTGTGTATATAAATATCGGGCTGTAATTAAGTATGCAAGAAATATACCTCTTAGATTTTCTTTATTTGTTGTATTAAATATTTATTTATTTGTGGAGAGAGGGAAGGGAGGGAGAAAGAGAGGGAGAGAAACATCAATGTGTGGTTGCCTCTCACACACCCCCTACTGGAGACCTGGCCTGCAACCCAGGCATGTGCCCTGACTGGGAATCGAACCAGTGACCTTTTGGTTTGCAGGCCAGCACTCAGTTCATTGAGCCACCCCAGCCAGGGCTACCTCTTAGATTTTCTATAACAACTAAACTTCTGTTTTGAGTCTGATCCACTAAGGTGAAGATTCTTAATTTTAGTCAGTTTAGAGTTTCCCCTCCAACCCCAGGGGTTGTACCTCATTTCTGGAGGGTCTTATACAGCACCATGGCATCAGGAGGGGCATCTGGGCCTCTTTGTCATTGGTCTCTACAGTCTACCTGGGACTTTTGTTATCTCACTTAATCCTTATTCATTGATCCCTGTAGGTTGACATTTCATAATAGCAATCACTCTGATTATGATAGTAATTATAATAGTTTTATAATAGTGTGAATAGCAATTGCTATTTATTTAATGCCTGCTCTGAGGCAGGCACTGTCTGATTTGTGTTAGAGTACTACTCAAAACCCAGCAGCACAGTGCACATCTATTACAACCTGTGGCATTGCCCAGACTGCAGTATGTGTGATGGACACTTGTAATGATTGATGTTCACCCTCTGAACCCCCTTGGAATGTGAGGGATTCCCTGCCTCCCCAAAGAGAACTTGAAATGAACAGACACCTAATATTCTAGCTCCTCTGCCAGCTGGGGTGTGGGCCCTTGTCTCAGGCTCTGCCGATCAGATGCACTCATCTGGGATTTTGAATTTGAAACTAATGACACAAAGGAACAAGGACAGTGGAGATTTCTCGCTGGTGTCAGTGACAGCAGCATCCAGTTGGCAGGCACAGCAGTGTCTGTGTTGCCAGCCGCTGGACCTGGCATTGAATACCAGGGATGACACCGGAGCAAGCTGCAAACCCTCTGTTCAGTGGCCTCGGCAGCTGCGCCCCAAGAGCCAGCTCTCTGGTTCTAATTTTGGCTGGGTGTTATTTGCATGGCTTCTCTTGATTCTTGCCTAATTTCTCAGTTAATCTGTGAGCTACCCATTAAATACTGTTTCAAGAAATTAACTGTGGGAGAAATGTTTACCAAGAATGGTTGTAGGCAGCAGATCCTCAGGGCAAGGTGGTGGTGGTAGTGGAGGTGGGCAGGGTGGCTTTGAGCTGAGGTTAGTTGTTTGGCCTGGCTTGCGGTAATGGTCAGAAGAGTCCAGCTAACACTGAGGAACTAGATTGTCTCAGCCCCTGGTAAGTAGTAGAAAAGATCTAACTAAATAATTCCATGGATCACGTTTACTGATAGTCCAACTGAGGTCAAAACTTTGAGCTGCCAAACGCTACTGCCATCAGTGTGCAGGGCAGGAGGACCTCAAGGACATGGAGGGGTTGTCATTGCTTCCAATATTGCCGAATACCCTGAAGAAAGAACAGCAAGTGAAGATTTCTAAATTATTGGCTTAAATTATCAATGGAAACTTAAGGGCTCTTTTTGGCTGTGCTATAAATATTGATGAGATTATTTTTTTCATGAATAAGCTCTTGTCACTGAAGAATTCAAACAGTTGTAAGCCTAACATAATGTTTGATCCTCGGTGTCACCAAGTTTTAGTAGTTCAATTCGTAGTCTGCCTGGTCTCTGATGAGGAAGTTAGGATATTGATCAGGAAAGAGTGGTGTCTGCATAAACGGACACAGCTGCACTGGAGAATTTGGCTGACTGAGACCAGCCCAAATTCTGAACCGAATGAGCCTCTCCTGACTGCTGAGGCAGCGTCTCCTCTGGATTCTTGATGGCTTGAAGGCCCTTCTCAATTACTCCTCACACACTTCTGGTATTTTTCATGCCTTACTCTACCAAAAGAAAAGGGGACTCTCTCACAACCAGTCCTCTCCCATCCATGCACCTCTTGCATTTCTTTCTCTGCAGTCATATTTGAAAATATCCCAGGAGATTCCAAATAGCATATTGAGACTATCCTCGGAAATGTAGAAACAGAAGTTACCAGGGAAACTGGCACTTTCTACTATTGATAGGATAGAGAAAGGCTGGAAATGCCCAAGAGTTACTGAGCTAAAAGTAAATAAAAATGATTAAAAAGTAGAGGCTAAAATCAAATGCAAAGAGAACCAAATGAAAACAACTATGAGTAAATATTAAAAACATAAACACAAAGAAAATATAATTCAAGTTACTTCTGAACACAGCACATGGACTCATGTTGTCTGTACAATAAGTTCTAAGGACAAGGAAAACTGCAAAGAAATCCTGAACATTATTATCTCATGTGCTTGTTGGTGTTAACAAATGTTTAACTATTTTTGAGACTTATTGTAGGATAGAGCAAGTGGATAAAGATATTGGTGTGAATGAGAATCCAAGTTTTCATTGTGAGGAGAAGGGAGATAAAGACATGGAACAGGGAAAGATGAGAAAGAACCCATGAAGTTAAGAGTTACCAATATACACTGAGGATTAAGAAAACATCCTTGCCCTGGCTGGTGTGGCTCAGTGGATTGGGCGCCCACCTGTGAATCACAGGGTTGCTCGTTAGATTCCTAGTCTGGAGCACATGCCTGGGTTGCAGGCCAGGTCCCCAGTAGGGGGCGCATGAGAGGCAAATGCATATTGATGTTTCTCTCTTCTTTCTCCCACTCTCCCCTCCGTCTAAAAATAAATAAAAGCTTTAAAAAAATTCCTAGCTTTGTCCACTTCAAAGGCCTAGTGACAGTAAACTCCACAAAACACTCAGCTTTAGTTTTTAAATACCATCCTCAACTAAAAGGTTCCTTGAAGAAACGGCTGATTCTGGGTGTGGGTGAGGAACTGGAAGGCAAGTGTTGAGGGTCTCCTTGCACCAGTAAACGAGGCAGTGGGAGTGCTCAGAGACTGATGAGGTCACGTCGAAAGGACATAGGAATTTGAACAGGGTCCATGTGGCCAAATTTGGGACAATTTCAACATAAGAATAATTAACAATGATCATAACACATGGAAAAATAAATCTGTCAATATATATTGATTGGGGGGAAAGAGAGAGAGGGGGAGGGGGGAGGGGGGAAAGAGAGGGAGGGGGGAGGGGGGAAAGAGAGAGGGGGGAGGGGGAAAGAGAGAGAGAGGGGGAGGGAGGAAAGGAGAAAGAAGACAAGAGAAGAGAAAAAAAGAGAAGGGACAGGATTTTCTTGTTTAAAATAAAAGTACCAACCAGTCAATGTAGAAGAAACAATCAAATAAAAAAAAAATCCACTGCCTTGCAACTCGCAGTAAGTAATTGATTCAGGCAAGGATCATCAATGCATGCTAACACCACTGGGTGAAAAGTTTTGGGGGGACAGGGTTTCAAAATGTCTCTTTCAAATCACTTACTAATTGCAAAAATGGTAAGTGTATGTTTACAATGAAGAAATTAGCACATTCAATATATGAACAAAAAATAGCATCACTTATAGGGATGCTATAAAGAAGTACAAAACACCATCTAGGTATTATTCTTGCCAGGGATGTTTAATTTGAATCCGATAATGAGGAAATGAACAATCAGATAAATCCTCAAATGCAGAATGTGGGACATTTTATAAAGAATTGGGCTGAATTCTTTAAAAGAGTCAATGCAATAAAAAAATATCAGTATCACCACTGCACCAATGTCATAAACAACCACCAGAAAACAATGTTAGAACTCCTCTAGATTAAAAGATGTGAAAGAGACTTAATTCAATGTGTTTATAATGATTGGATATTGGATTTAGAAACAGCCATAAACTACATTTCTGGGACATATTAGATGATACTAGTGAATTGTTAATTTCCCGAGGTGGGTAATTGTGTTGTGGTTTTGTAGAAGAAATCTTTATTCTTAGGGGATGCATGCTGATGTATTTAGAGATAAAGTGAAGTGTAAGCATGTCTGTGATTTACCCATTAACAGTCACTCCCTATTTGCCCCAGATTTACTGATTCCCCAACTCTGGCAACCATGAATCCATTTTCCTTCTTTACAGATTGACCTATTATGGGCATTTCAAATAAACAGAATGATACATTATAGTCTTTTGTGACTGGCTTCTTTAATTTAGCATACAAGTTACAGCTTCTGTCAATACTTCATCCCTTTTTACTGATCTACAATATTTCACATGCCCTATTTTGTGCATCCATTCATCAGCAGATGGACATTTGGGTTGTTTCCACATTTGGCTATTATGAATAATGTTGCTATGAACATTTGCAGGCAAGTTTCTGTATAGATATATATGTTTTAATTTTTCTCAGGTATATACCTGGAAGTGGAATTGCCTATATTGGTTACTCAGTTGATCACATGGTTGGTCTAGGTATAACCTTTTAGAACCTGCCAGATGTTTTCCAAAGCAGCTGATGATTTTCCAGGCAGCAGTGTGTCGGGGCTCTGGCTTCTCTACGTTCTCACCAACACTGCCTTTTCGGTTATAGTCGTCCTCACGACGGGATCTCATGGATTCAGTTTATATTTCCCTGGAGCTGGGCATCCTTTCATGGGCTTATTGACCACTTACACATCTTTTTGAAGAAATGTCTATTTGGATCATTTGCCCATTTCAAAAATTGAATTGTCTTTTAATGACTGAGTTATAAGAGCTCTTTATATATTTTAGATACTAGACCCTTATTAGACACACGCAATACAAAAATTTTCTCTCAGTCTTTGAATCATCTTTTCCTTTCTGCATGGTACCTTTTGATGTACAAACATTTTAATTTTAATAATGCCCCAGTTACTTTTCTTTTGTTGTCTCTATGTATTTTTGGTGTCACGTGTAAGACATCCTCGCCTAATCAAGGTCACGTTTTACACCCGTGTTTTCTTCTGAGTTTCGGATTTTTGCACTTACATTTAGGTCTCTGATCCATTTAAAGTTTTGTATATGATATGAAGTCCCACTTGTTCTGCATATATCTATCCAGTTATTCCAGTGCCATTTGTTGAAAAAGCTATTTTTTCCCCAGTTAATTGTCTTGGCTCCCTCCTCGGAAATCCACTGACTGTGAAGGTGAGGACTTCTGTGTAGACTCAGTTCTGTTCCATTCGTCCACACATCTGCCCTGACGCCAGCGCCAACTGTCGTGACTACTGCAGCTTTGCAACAAGTTTTGACACTGGGAAGTCTGAGTCCTCTGACGTTCGTTTCCCAGATTGTTTTGGCTATCCTGATCCCTTGCATTTCTATATAATATTTTAAAACACACTTTATTTTCTAGAGCAGTTTTAGGTTCACAGCAAAACTGAATGAAAATTTTGCGTTCTGTACACCTCCTGCCCCCATTACGAACACCCGGAACTAGAGTGGTACATTTGTCACAGCGAACCTGCAGTGACGTGTCATTATCACCTGAAGCCCACAGTTTACACTGGGGTTCACCGCTGGTACTGAACATTCTAGGGGACTGGACAGATGTATCACGACATGTACCTGCCATTTCAATATCGTATAGAATAGTTTCACAAACCCTCTGTGCTCTGCCTTTTCATCCCTCCCTCCCCGCTTCCCCGTCAACCACTTGTCTTTTTACTGTCTCCATTTCAAAACAGAAATAATTGGTGAATTGTATACAGTTTCTCCTAGTATTTGCAATGGCATATTACAAAATGTATGTTGTCACTATTGTTTCTCTTATTTCCTCCTTACTGGGTGCATCTGTCTGGCTGTAAATAGCCTCAGCAGCTCCTGAAAATAAAACAGCCCTAAGACCATCATTGGCTATAAGATTGATGACAATCTTATTCTTGAGAGCAACAATTTATCCTTTCTAAAGTGTACTTTTGTCACATCACTTTAGACACTTATTTTTGGCCACATAGTATAGGAGCGCATTAGGCTTTTGCTCGACTGCATTTGTTATTCAATAAAACTGTTTTATGGAACACATTTTTGTTATTAAAGAAAATAAAGTAGGTTCCACTTCAAGAAGTCTTTCTCTGGATTTTTGTTAATGCTGTGAATTTTATTTTTATATCTGCTATAATAAGAAGGAATTGCATTGATTTTCCCATGTGAAGTTTAGGAAATGTTTCATTCCATTGTTTGTTTCCTATTAACTACTATTAAGCAGAGGACAAACGAATAAATTTTCTTTCTGCTGGAAATAATGCACATAGTACAGTTTACCCCTGAACACTGTGAAGCTGGGGTGGAGGTATTAGGGCTGCCCCTCACCCCACCCAGTTGAAAATCTTTGTATAACTTTTGACTCCTCAAAACTTAACTATTAACAGCCTACTGTTGACTGGAAGCCTTACCAATGACATAAACAGTCATTTAACATGTACTTTGTATGTTATATGTACCATGTACTGTATTCTTACAATGAAGCTAGAGAAAATAATTAAGAAAATCATAAAAAAATATTGACAGTGTTTATTGAACAAAAATCTGCATCTAATAAGTAGACCTGCACAGTGCAAACTGGTTCAAGGGTCAACTGTATATGTTTTGCAATTTACATATCTATGGAGCGTATCTACAGATGAATTCAGGGAAGGAAGATGGACATCAGAGTGTGCTCACATCTGCTAAATGGAGGACATAATCCTTCTAAAGATCAAGACATTGCGTGTCTTCAAGATTCAGCTCTTTGGTGTGGTTAGGGTTCTATACAGCTTTTGTTATCCACTCTTTTGAAATCCTAGTGAACAGCACATTTCTTGGGAAAATATGAATTGCCTTGTACTGAGGTCGCCAGGAGGACCCCCAACAGCACCCTTCTTCTTTGCCCGAGTCTTGGACAAATGGAGGGAATAACACAAAGAGTAAATACAGACGCCAGCGTTTTGATGACTCTTTGTAATCGGAAGAGAGGAAGCTGGAGGACTTGGCCCTCAGTCTGCAGCCCTGTGTCTGCGCTAAGAATCGAGCCACAATGGGAGAGATTTAACCCAGGAGGGGTGGAGAGACAGGAGCAGCAGGGCATGCGAAAGAACAGCTAAGCTGCAAGTTTGCACTAGTGGTTATCCTTCATAGATTTACCGATCAGACTGACCGTTCCACCTGCCTTGGACAGAGTGAGAAAAGGGAAGAGTGTGCCCAGGAAAAAGCCCTCCTCCTGGGAGCATAGGAAAGCAGGTGCATTCCCACCCCCAGCTCTTTGTTTTTTTGATCCATCGATTTGGCTGCTAAGCCAAGGTCAGTCATGGGCTGCCCTTGGTTTCGTCCCGAGTCATGAAACTGCTCCTCTCAAACCAAGTACTTCTCTTCTGTGCACCGTCCAACAACGGATTGCTGAGGGAGTTTAGACTGGGCCCCAGAAGGCTCGGAAACGGGTGAGAAGGCACACATACCGATCAACACCAAAGTTATTCCATTTCAAAGGCTGAACGTTCCCTATTTTTCATACCAAACTATGACCCTCCCATCGCCCAGCATAGTGCATTTGAGGTTCTGCGTGAGGCTGAGTGAGAATATTAAGATACCCTAATAATAAAAACTCTGAAAATATGAACTGCATCAAGTATAAGTCTTTTCTCAACACTAAATTCTCAGGGAGAAATGACTGACTCAAAGTGAAGTCTTTCTGTAAATTTGAGGCTGGAGACAATTAGGTATGAAGAAATTAAAATCCAAAACCCAAAATTTCTGGCTCGTGAGTTAAAAATCCAAAGTCTATGATTCCTCCAGTCCAAAACCCACCTTCTCAAGTGTCTTTTCCTCCCTGGTTTCAGCCAGGAACTGGACGCTTCGGTGGGATTGGGGCTCCCTCTACAGCCGAGGTCTCAGCTGGCTCTCCCGGAAAATGTACACGCTTCGGAACCCCACCCACCACACCTGTGCAGACCCAGGTTTCTCCTGGGCCTCCCATTTTAAAGGTTCAAAGTGTTCACAGGCCCTCCCAGGCCCAAGTTTAGGAATGAGATGTCTCTACCTCAAGAGTGGGAAATGGAGGAAAGCCAGGCCCCCCACTTTGCCTCACTTCCAATGAACTCAGGGGTTTGGCGGTGCGGGGGGCGGGGAGCCCCGCTGGGGCTGAGTGCTTTAAGCAGGAGAAAACCCACCGCCAAGAAAATCCCCACTCAGTCACGTCTCCCCTCTCAGAACAACCCTGCAGGCCAGGCCTCTGCCCTGTACCTCTGCACAAATCAGAGTTCTCCAGAAAATCAGAGCTAATGGGAAAAATATAGAGATACAGATTATGTAGGAGGAGATTTATTATAGGAATTGACTCACCCTGGGTGGAGGCGGAGCGGCGTCCCATGGTCTGAGAGCTCCAGAACCAGGCAAGCCGGCTGTAAAAGTCAGTCTGCGGGTGCAGGCCGAGAACCAGGGCCGCTACTGGGAGCCCCAGAGTCTGAGGGCTGGAGAATCCAGGGGCTCCGATGTCTGCCGTTCAAAGACAGGCAAGAGAAGGTGGACATCCCAGCCCCAGAAGAGAAAGAAACATTTCCCTTCCTCCACCCCTTTGTTCTATCTGGGCGCTCAAAACGGATTGATTGGCTGATAGCTGTGCACTTTGGCGAGGGGAGACCCTCTTTACCCATTCTGGTACTTCAAATGCTAATCTCTTCCAGCAACAGCCTCACGCATGCACCCAGAAGTAATGTTTTACCAGCTACCTGGGCCTCCTCCTGTAGCTCAGCCAAGTGGACACACGTGTACACTAACCATCCCTCAGGGAGAACCAGCACAGGAGGACACTCCCTGGTCGGAATGCCACAACTTTGAAGTTTCTAGGTTACTGCTGGAGGTCAGTCAGTCCCACCCTCTCACAAGCACGGCACTCACAGGTAACCTAATTTTAATCCTGAGGACACCTGGGCCACCGGCTGCTGGTAAAGGCTTAGCAACGGGCTGGGGGTTGTGAGTGGAGAGCCCCTGTTTGTAGCATTTGCTGATTTTTGTGGTATGCGAACACTCCTGCCAGGGCTGATTTCAAGCTGCCAACTGCACATTGAGTTTTGAGGGGTGATGTGCAGCCTAGCATTATATAGTGTTTCCACCGTACACGCACAGTATGCAAATAATCTCAAGAATACACCTGGCTGGTGTGGCTCAGTGGCTTGAGTGTTGGACTGTGAAGCAAAGGGTCACCAGTTTGATTCTCAGTCAGGGCACATGCCTGGGTGGGCCAGGTCTCCAGTAGGGGGTACATAAGAGACAACCACACATTGGTGTTTCTCTCCCTTTCTCTTTCCCTCCCTTTCCCTCTCTCTAAAAATAAATAAATAAATAAATAAATACAAATCTATAAAAAAATCTCAAGAATACAGGTAATGGCAAATTGTAGTAGAATAATTAGAAAATGATGACTTTTGAGTATTGTTTAAAAGAATCCTTTTTATTTTGAAGTAATTGTAAACTCACAAGAAGTTGCAAAATAGCACAGGGAGGTTCTGTGCACCCATCACCCAGTGACCCCGGTGGTAACATCTTACGTAATTATCATACATGGGGTCAGAGCCAGGAAATTGAGATTGTATTACTTAAAAAAAAACCACTTTTTAAAAAACCTTTAATTGTGATGAAGTACACATAGCATACAATTTACCATCTCAACCATTTTTAAGTGGTTACAGTCCAGTATTGTTAAGTATATTCACAGCGCTGTGTAAACAGCCCCCAGCATTTTTTCTTGCAAAACTGGAACTGTACCTATTGAACGTCTCTCTGTTCCTCCTCCCACCAGCCCACTGCAACCACCGTCCTACCTCCTGTGTCTGTGAGTTTGCCTCGGTGCCTCATGTCAGTGGAACCACACAGCATTTGCCGTTCTGTGTCTGTCTTATTTCACTTCGTATGATTTCCTCGAGATTTATTCGTGCTGTAGCATGTATCAGAATTCCCTTCCTTTCTAAGGCTGGACAATATTCCGTTGTGTGTCCACACCAAATTTTGTTTGTCCATTCATCTGCTGATGGACATTTGGGTTGCTTTCACCTTTTGGCTGTTGGGAATAATGCTGTTGTGAACCAACATGAGTGTTGACTTATTAATTGTTAAATTTGTGTAATTTTAATAATAGCTATGTGGCTGACAAAATTCCTGAAAACTTAGTAACTGGCTACGGGACCAGCGGATCGGGGTCACTTCGGGCACAGCACTTCGGGTCACTTCGGGCACAGTGGATCGGGGTCACTTCGGGCACAGCAGCGGGCACAGCAGTGGGCAGAGCAGCTGGCACTGTTTGTGCCAAGCTACAGCAGAGGCCAGAGTTTCCCCTTTGTTTTGTCCTCTCCCGCTGGCCTGCCTCCAGGCCTTGGCCACCACACCCTGCACAGACTGGTTCAAAACACTTCCCCATCAAGGATTTCTCAGTTTTCCTTCTTTACCTATTTGGGGTTGATTCTGGGAGAAGGAGCCAGCACTCCTAACAGTTTAACATCTCATTCTATGTTACCTGACATTTTGGCAATGTTTTCCGTAGTGAAGCGCACAGCAGAATGCCTGCGCCCTTTTACAGGAGTCGGACTTGCTAGTGCAGCGCTCCGTGCTCACTTCAGCCTTATCGGAAGGAGGGGGTGCGTCTGTCCCTGGAGAGCATCCTTCTTGTTATCTCAGAGGCCTTGGTGGGGGTTTGGATAGGCTGCCTTGTCTCCTCCATCCACAGTGATTTCCCCTCTAGGCTACCGCCTGTCTCTGCAGGGAGCGAACTGTTCCTGGGGGCTGGTGGACTGCTTTCATTTCCCTAAACACCCAACAGGCTGCAGAATTTCTGCTTCCACTGCGAGTGGGGATCATGGCCCTGCCTTAGGAAGTAATAATGATCCTACTCAAATAGGGTAAAGACAGCCTTATTTGGTTCATGGTTGGCAGCGGAGTGTTAACCTTTCCAGAGGTGTGTTTCCTTCTCAAGTGCGAACTACACTCAGAAGTCCTGGTCACAGGACAACTACACTTTCGGTGAGTGCTATTCCGAAACGTCAGTCATGCACTTTGGGGACTCGTTCAGTTTCATTTAGGCAGCACATTAAAAAATTCACAGATCTGACAGGAAGTTGTCGTTCATCTCTATTTTTCTGCAGGGAAGAAGCTGAAAAACGCAGCATCTCTGAGGTGTGAGTGAGAGACTAAATAGAGGGGGAAGGCTCCAGAAGACAGGACCACTGGCCAGCCTGTGTGACCCAGGACATCGGGGGACATGCCACCTGTGCAGCTCAAGTTCCTGAAGTGCTCTGGAGGCCGCACGCCCAGCCAGCTGGCCATGGACACATTCCCCCTGCTTTCCTTAGGGGCTCTGGCAGTTTGGGAACAAGGGAATGTCACTCTCCCCACTTCTGACTCGGTACTTTTGCCTGTCGTTCGAGTAAGACTGCCAAGTGTGTGTGTCCTGTGCTTCTCCTGCTGGTTACAGAGCTGCATCACCAGTGATACTTGACCATTGACTTAATTAATGAATACATTTATCTTGAGACTCCTACCCCTTTTGTCTACCAACAATGTGTTACTCTCCACAGGGAAGAGACATCGCTTCCTGTTCAATAAGCACAGAGCAGCTCTTGGACAGGAAGTCCTACATTCCAGAATATTAGTTGGGTATATTAGGGAAAAAAACCCTCAGAGATAAATTTTAGCAAGGATGTTTTTTTTTTCTTGCATTGTTTGCAAGGGAGTCTCGCTTGCAGAAGTACCGACTCACTAAACCAAGAGAACAAACTATCGGTAGCTCAATACACGGCAGTCAACAATTCTAATTAGATAAAAGTTCCTGCGCTTTGGTGAAGGAAGCCAGGATGTTCCTATTATGCAATGCTTCTCTTGGAATGCAAAGGCTTCAGGAATCTTAGTCTTTCTCGGACTAAGAGGAGCAGCTCCTTGACCACACTCATTGGAACTCTCTTCGTAACCAGCTCCTGACTGCAGCAGGAATCCTGCTGAGTCGGGGTGCCGCCAGCCCTCTCCTCCACGCCTGTCTGTGCTCCTTCAACATTTGAGCGACTTCGCCACCATCCCCTAGGTGGTGTCTGATCCCCCTGCCCTGCCTTCAGAAGGAATCCTGTGAGGGCTGCTTTGCCAGAATCCCCTTTTGTGCCTGATGTTTCCTTTTGAAGTAATTTTCTAATCACTAACTACCCCCCACCCCCACCCACCAGGGCTATAACTTCCCACTTTTCCTTCTGTATTCGTAGCTGAGCCCCGTCTTGCTCCCTGACTACAAAAACCCGTTGTTGTAGCCCTCCTTATCAGATATATGGTTTGCAAATACTTTTCCTGG
Organism: Phyllostomus discolor; assembly: GCF_004126475.2. Taxonomy (NCBI): domain Eukaryota; kingdom Metazoa; phylum Chordata; class Mammalia; order Chiroptera; family Phyllostomidae; genus Phyllostomus; species Phyllostomus discolor. The sequence goes on along the minus strand of NC_040915.2, from coordinate 5,573,137 downwards.
TGTGGTATTTCACTCCTCCAACATTGCATTTTGTCAATCTTTTAATTATTGTGAGTCTGACAGATGGAAAAGTTGTCTCATTGGCTGATTTGTATTGTGTTTTCCCCAGGTTGAACACATTTTTATACACTATTAGCTATTATTGGTGCTTCTAATGTATGTTGCCTGGTCCTGTGTTTTGCCAAGCTTTGTTACTTTACTTTAAAAAATCTAGTTAACAAACATTTGGATACAATAGTCTGTTCTGGCCCCCCTTCTGGCTGATACACCTTGGTAGGACCTGGAAGGCTAGGCTCCAATTCTTCACGTTCTAAGGCAGGGGTGTTCAACCTGTGGCCTGCGGGCTGCATGCGGCTGAGGATGGCTGTGAATGTGGCCCAAACAAAATTGTCAATTTACTTAAAATGTTATGAGATTTTTTTGTGTTATTATGTGTCATAATGTATTTAATGTGTGGCCCAAGACAACTCTTCTTCCAGTGTGGCCCAGAGACGCCAAAAGGTTGGACACCCCTGCTCTAAGGGGATTTCCTAGAATGTAGCGCTGTAGGGCGAGTGGGCCCCAACCCAGCGCCAAGTCTGTGGGCTCCCACCTTCCATCTTTTTCCCCTGAGGCAGTGCACAGGGCGCCCATGCCATGACTCTCACAACCCCCACCCCAGCCCTGGTGACCAGGGGAGCCCAAGTCCCAGTAGAAGGGGGCAGACTCTGGTGGGCACATGGCCATGGCCCTGTGGCCCCTTGCACTGCGTTCCATGCACAGGGGTGAGACCAGTGCAGGTTCAGAGCTGGCACAGGGGCCTGTCTTGCGGGGGGTCTAATGAGGAATCACTTTGTAACAAAAATCGATGTACTCAGAATAAACGCTATTAGTAGTGACTTTAAAGATGGGAAAACCCTTCATCATAATGTCCACACAAGTTAACTGGCAGAGAAACTTCTGTAGCCACTGACAGGTCTGGAGCCCTGTTCCATCAAGTCCAGGTCAGTTCGACCCCAGTCCTCGTATTTGCTGATTCCTGGCTGTGGCTGTCAACCGTCCTATCAGCAGAGTTGGTCTGAGGGTAGGAATTTCATTTTTGAAAATGTAAAATAACTTGACCTTGAGGAGCTTGCTGGGGAAATCAAACTAAATTTAGAATGCAAGTTTTTAAAAATTTTATTTATTTATTTTTAGAGAGAGGAGAAGGGAAGGAGAAAGAGAAGGAGAGAAACATCAGTGTGTGGTTGCCTCTCATGTGCCCCATACTGGGGACCTGGCCCGCAATTCAGGCATGTGCCCCAACTGGGGATTGAACCAGCGACCCCTCAGTTCACAGGCCCACACCCAATCCACTGAGCTATACCAGCCAGGGCTAGAATGCAATTTTTAAATACAATTGACCACAAGATTAAAGGCTACAAATGTAAAGGACGGTCACTGATCGCCCCTAGAACCCCAAACAACACCAAACCAAAACAAGGAAACAGAAACAATCAAAAGCCAGGCAGAAAGCAGGTAGTTTGCCAAGACCAAGCCCGGTTAGCCCCTGGGGAAACTTCATATAGATGTATGGATTTTAGGAACAAGATTTAACCGAGTAGGTCAGAGCAATAGGGGAAAAATTTTTAGGAAAGTTCAAATTCATTGTGGGCTTTCAGAGAGGACATAATGCTAATAATTAACTTACCTTAAACCAAGCCTGCTTAATACCATATAATGCAATCAATAATTATGCTTCATTGTTTTTGTAATTTAGTTAGCTTCCTTTGTCTTCCAGTGTTAAAAACAGTAGAGAAAAACATGTAAATTGTCAGAGGTAGTCCTGATACTTCTTGCTCATTCAGTTTTGATAGGCAATTGTTAAGATCAGTCTGCTGAGTGGTTTTCCTTGAGGGATGTAAATGAACATCTTTGTGTAAGCGAAATAAACACTTGGCCTTGGATTGTGACTCTCAGCTGAGGAGCGGCCTGGGCCCACTCACCTCAAGCCTTCCGGGTGTCCTGTGTGCCGTGCGGATCTGGCTCTCCCAGAGCACTGCGTAGGGAGCAACAGAAAACTCTTCTGTGAAAGCACTTTGAAAAGCACAAAGAGCTGGCACTCATCTCAGGGTGTGGTTGTGAAGATTAAATGAATTAATATTTATTTGCCTGGTGCCTGACGTTGGGTAATTGCTCAGCGAGTGTTATTGTTATCTCTGCTTTTCCCATGTAAACCCACACCAGTGAACAATATTACATCTTGGGGAATTAGAAGATAAGCACATGGGAACATTAAATTCAGCCTTGCAAGTGGATGAGTTAAAAGTTGTCTGACAGCCCTGACCGTTGTGGCTCAGTGGGTTGGGTGCCTTTCTTTTAACTGAAAAGTTGCCAGTTTGATTCCTGGTCAGAGCACATGCCTGGGTCTTGGATTCAGTACCTGGTTGGAGTGCAAGCAGAAGGCAACCAATCAATATTTCTTTCCCTCTTTTTCTCCCTTCTCCTCTCTCTAAAATAATAATAAAGAATAAAAATATAAAGCTCTCTGATATTTGCAAATCACTTGCCCTTTAAGTCATTTTTGTCTTATTCTTTTGCATCCAGTAACACCATACTAAAAAAATGAATATTTAATGTGGACTTCCTATTAAAAGCAAAGCGTCTATTTTATTGTGTGCTTTGCTTGCTTCTCTGAGTGAAGGTATCTGTAGCAGCTGATTTAGAGAAAGAGCACGGCGTCCTCATGCACTTCCCCAAATTCCCACAGGAGGGCAGGGCAGCACCGTGAAATGCACACCAGCCCGGGTAAGCTGCCTTTGTTGCCTCCCTGGGCCCTGCAGTCTAACCTGAGGCCCTGCGAAGGCTTCGTTTGAAGTTGTGCCTATGAAATTTACAGCTCATTCCTGAAGGACCTTCATGCCCTCTGACACTGTGTGTGTGTGTGTGTTCAATATTATCCAAAGGACAACGGCCTTGTGTTTATTCTGTAAAACTGGCTTTCATTTTGTCTGATACATTCCTTTGTGAGAGCAACCCGGCCTTCTGCTGGAGACCACCACTGGTTTTGCTGTTGTGACTGAGTAGCCCTTTCAGAAACTATCCACTGGATGCTCCTGCTGGTCTTTTCTCTCCTGCGTGTAGGAGCAAAATTACAAAAGGATGTATCTGAGTCTTCCACATTGTTTTCACAGCTTGTTTGACAGTTACACAGGGATCTAGATGTTTTGTTCAGGCTTTCCCTACCTCCTGGCTTCTAGAGTAATCTTTAGGTAGCTCTCTGTGTAGTCACTGGTAAATTAATATACTAAAGATAGTAAATGGCATATATGGGCAAAATATTCTAATGACTAGTGTAAACCTAATCACTTACTATTTATCTTTTCAATCCTGGCAATGTTTTCAAACAAGTTCCTACTTTTGTTTTTATTTTAAAGACTTTATCTTCTATTTTTAGAGAGAGGGGAAGGGAGGGGAAAAGAGAGAAACGTTGATCAGCTGCCTCTAGCATGCCCTGCCCCAATGGGCCAGTGCCCTGACCGGGGAATCGGCCAGTGGCCTTTTGCTTTGTGGGACGATGCCCACCCCACTGAGCTGCATCGGTCAGGGCGACCACAGCATTTTGCTTCTCTACCTTGTTCTCCATAAAGCATAGGACCTCCGCTGACACCAGTATTTTCCTATGATTTAGTTAATGCAGAAAAAAAAAGACTTTCTAAGCTCTATTTTAAGCAAGTTATAATGTATGGTGTGTGTGTGTGTGTGTGTGTGTGTGTGTGTTAGGGATTATTTGGCGGACTCACATGTAAGTCAGTGAGTATTTGTTGAGTACCATGTATCGAACACTCTGCTGACGGGGGGGACTTCAAACAAGCATAGAACATAGGCTTTATGAATGTACAGTTCAAAGTTGAGTAATAACACATAGGAGATAAGACCTGGTGTCAAACAGCTTTTAGCACTGGAAATTTTTACCTTTGAAAATGGGTAAGCACTAAGGTTTTTCCAGTTCTAAAAATCTGGTTCTATGACTTAGAGGACAAAGGAAAAGAGTATATGATCAGATGCTAAATTTTAAGGCCTTGAAATCTTTATGATGACAATGATTCAAAAGTCACTTTTTTTCCTCAAAAACTGTTAGTAATGAGTAATTAAGGTACAAAAGGAAGGATTCTTATTTTTTCATTCCTTTTGTTAAAAAAACCATAACCAGAGTTTTTCCACCTTCTGTGAGCTTTTTACTATATTCTCAACAAAAAGTGCTTAGGGTAAAAATTGAGCATTGTAAACCTTTCCCAATACCATATAAAAGCATATGAATTATCTTAAAGCCAGCTTCCATTTTCGTGTAGTCATCAAGTATTTTGGGGGGCCACCTACTGTGTGCAAACCACAGAGAATGGAAAGGCAAATAAGAATAGGCCTTACTGTTCTACATTATACATATTGAATTTATATGTTTATTGTGAGTTATAAGGGAATGTACTAATTGTGGAATATACTCTGCCTACGGTTCTCTCTCTTGGGATAACAAAAACACAGGGCATGACTCTCTTGTGCACCCACATATAACAGACCAACATTATTTGCGGGGCCTCAGAAGTCAGTGGCTACTCTCAGACCACAATTTCAATATTGGCAGGATCCTCTACATAAATGACTTCTGAATCCACATCTCTATCTTTAACATGTCTGAATTCCAGTCACAAAACTCCACCTACTTAGTGGAAAGGCACTTGGATATCCTGCTCACCTCAGCTGAACTTGACTGTGACATTATTATCCACGCCCCCTGCTCCCAATAGAATTCTCTAATGGTGGGCACCAGCGTTGTGTGTTCACCTATGGTCGAAACTTCTGAGCTGTCTTAGACTCCTTCCTTCTTCCTTGTATCAGTCGGTAAGACCCGCTAACTCTTACTTCATATTTTCCCTCGTACCAGACTCCTCTTTTGACTTCCGAAGTCAACGCTCTAAATTATTGCCTGTCTCTCACCTCCTCACCTTCAGGCTGTCTGACCTCTCATCTAGCCAGTCATCATTTTTATATTAGTTTTTCTCTAAAGGCATTTCCAATTCAAAGATATTATAATTCTATTACTCAAGAACATTTAGAACTTCCTTGTTACTTGCAAGATTAAGCCCACATGGGCATTCAAGGATTTCCAGCCCAGTTCCAACACACATTTCCAACGATGTCCTCCCTTATGCCCAGACCAGGACCCTGCAGCAGACCTGGCTGTGCCTTCACACTCTTCTGCATCTCATTTGTCTGCTGTTTTTCTCTGTATTCATGTGTCAATCATGTCTCCAAGCTGAGCCCAGTTATCTCTTTTTTTTTCAGTTGAATCTTCTGTGATTGCTCTGTACACAGTGGTCTCTCCATTGGCTGAATCAACAGCCAGCTCCGTGCTCATATATGGCCTTGTGGTGTGTATGACGCTAACAATCCTCCCACTTAAATGGAGGTTGCCCATTATTCTTTGTATCTCTTATTGCAGGGAAAGCAGCTCACAGTATGTATTTCTTGGTCAGCCAGCTGCATGAATGACTTAATCAATGGAGAATGAATGAAAGGATAGGCCAAGCTGACTTGGACTCAGTCTTGCACATAATTTCGACCACTTAAAACTTCAAGGACAGCATTGTGTTCTTCCCAAATGCTTTGATGGGACTGGAATCAAGGGAGGGAGAAGATATCATTTCTCCCTCTGGAGGAAATTACAGACTTGGGAAGTTAGTGAGGAAATTTCGGCTCGAGTGCCTGGAGGGTACTCGTAGTCCTACATCCTTCTGAGCCTCTTATCTCTGGGCATCCCATGACGACTGCAGAACATGCACAGCGACATAAGAGTTCAAGACTTGCCTTGGCCCTGTCCAGAATAAATTGGAAACCAAAAGTCAACATCCCCGATCTTCTTTCAGACTTCTGGGAAACACCTCTACCATGAAGGCATCAAGCATCCCTCTCTGCAAGAGGTTTTGACAAATAGCCACAAACCTGTGTTAGGTATTCATTTGAGCTGTCAGCTTCGGTACGGGGCACTCTGTCCTTAGAGGTGCCCAAGGGCATGGCATGGTGAGACTCACCTTAGGACTCAGGCCAAGAGTTTGCCTGCCCAGACGGGCACCCATACAAGTCCACATTGCACTCAAGGGTCTATTCAATCACTTCCTATGGGGAATGGGACTGATCAGAAGCCTGATTAACTCACTCTGTATCTATCCTCTTTAGTGACAATGGTATGTTCCATTTTGGCTTGTCTATTTGTATGGAGTAAACATGATGAGATATTAAAAAGTTATTTTGTTTTATTATATTTTGATATTGTTTCACTGTGCTGTGGTTCAAGAAGTGAAGTGAATTTGACTGAAGACTTTCATTCTGTTGCTAGTCAGCTGTCTGTGTACACGTGTACGGTGTTTCCTCTAGGCCCCGCTTCCACGGTCGTCACTGCTTTGGATCTGTCCGCTGTTGACCAACCCAGCTGACCCATAGCAGTTCTAATGCTGCAGCTTTCTATGGCTGGTTTCCTACGCAGTAGCCAAAGGGACTTCCTCCCCCCTCTCACACGCTTGCTGTGTGGGAAGGAAAGGAGCCCGCTGCTGACACTGTGATAATGTTTTAGAGTGAGGCTGGCATTTCACACTAATCAAAGAATACGTACCCAGTTCCCTGTTCTCAGCAGCAGGTGTGCTAAGCCTGCAAACATTCCTCTGTTTTTCCTTAGGAAACTACTGAAGAGCACTGTATCTGAGCCTCTGCTCTGCTTCTTTAAAGCCCAAGCAAAAGGGTTATGTTTGCTTAGTGTCCCCTCCAAAAATACTGCCTCTAGAACTACACTGCATTCCCCAGACCTTGAGGATTCTAAGGTGCTGTGATTTCTAATGAGTCTCGGTCAATTTAAACAGATGCCTACTTAGTATCAGCAGCACTGTGGTGACAGAAGCACATCATGAGACATGAATAAGATTCATAAAAATGGACACACAGTATGAGATTTTGAAAATGACTCTTTTGACTAGGAGCCATTCATTCATTCATTCATTCAACAAATAATTCCTGAGTGCCTACTTTGTGCCATGCACCATGCCAGTAACTAGGGATACAAGGGTGAACAAGGTAAGAAAATGCCTCATCTTCATGCATCTTATGTTCTAGTAGGCAAGACAGACAATACGCAAGTAGACAAGTGAATAAATAACATAGATGTACATATGTGTACATTGTATTATGTGTTAAGGAAATAAGCAAGCATTGTAGCTGGGTGGTCATGGAAGACTTCTCTGAGGAGGTGACATTTATGTTGAGATTTGATGACTGTAAAACTGACAACATGAAAAGTAAAGGAAGAGATTCACTGAAAGATGGAAAAGTAAGTGTAAAGACCTTAAAGAAAAAGTGGAACTAGGTGAGTGGAGAGATGAGTAAGATCCAAATTATGTTGAGAGAACCCTGAAGGACACAGGATGGAAAGTGTTTACTGTGGAACCCTAAGTGGAGTGCGGCGGCTTGAAGGATCGTAACCAATGTTGTGGTAAGAAATGAATTTCATGTTGAAATTCTGTGAAGGTGGGAATGAGGAAAAGGTCGGAAGCAGGCCAACTGGGACAAATGTGCTGAAATGTCTTCTGTTTGCTCCTACAGGTCTTCCGTATACTCTGTCCTAGGTGGCTACTCCATTATTTCAACAGGGTTCCCATGCCTTCTGGCTTCGGAAGGGTCTGACCCACACTCACTAGAGATCAGAGAAAGAGAGTGAGTGGAGAACAGTTACTCATCTAGATTCTTTCCTGCGAGGTCTGTGTTCCTCAACTGAGGTCCTCGCTTCTCTCGAGGTGGCCTTCTCTTTGTGGTTCTTTCTCCTTTTGGGTTTGGGTAACCTTTTCCCCACTTCATCCTTCAGAGGTTACACAGCTCTGATGCTGTGGGCCTGGGGCCTGCAGGTCTCCGTTCCCTCGACCCTGAATGCTTGTTGGAGGACAAGCCCTGAAGCTCTCGGTCACCAGGGTTGGACAGAGTCTTTCAGGCTAAGTTGCCTCCCAGGATTCCTTCTTCCATGTTGATTTTGGCTGCTGTAGATACCTTCCTTTCTTGCCATCTCAGCACTCACTTACCACGGTGTTTGTTACGTATTATTTAGCTTTTGTACTCACTCTGTTGGGAACATCATTAGGTTATCACACCAATAAGCTTGCCCTCCACACATCCTAGCAACAGACCCAGGATATCACAACCATGGGATGGACACGAAAAGGCTGGGACAATTTTAGTCTCCAATCTCTCTGGGCCCATGACTGGTCCAGGCTGGGCATCTGCCCGAATGGGGGCGATCAGAGACCTTCCCCAGGATCCTTCTAACCGGAGCCAATAGGGGCAGGGGACTTCTCCCCTAGCTTGGTTTTGAGCTATGAGGATACGATACCAGAATTCCTAGCACTCATTTTCCCCCTTCCATGGGGTAAACACCTGTTTGCTATTGGAGAGGTGGAAGCCAACCAGAGGCCAACAAAGATTAGAGGTGGGTTGAGAGAAAGTCATAAAAAAAAAGAGAAGACTTTGAAGGTGTACATTTTCTAGTTCCAATTGCTGAGATTCTTGAAGCTGCATGAGTTCCCGCAGCTCTTCCTTTGATTCTGCAACAAGTCCCAGTCTCCTCCCAATAAAGTGCCCAAGTCATAGGGGTGATCATCCAATGGGACCTCAGAGCCCCAGCACTGTGGGACACTCGGGAGACGGCTTAATGTCATACTCTTACCAGTGTGACCCTGTTGCAGACTGGCAGCTTGTGAAAACAACCATGTGTTATTCCCTGTAATCCCCAAGGAAGTCTGGGCAACAGCCTAGTCCTCTGCCTGAGGGTTTCTGGATCAGAGAGACTGGTTTTGAGTTCTGCACAGGGCTCCCAGCTCAGGAGCCGTATCAAAGGTAGCTGCGATGAGGCAGTCACCATATCATCAAAGACAAAATTAAAACTGCAGTCAAATCAACATTTAGGAGTAATTAGCTTTCTTTTCTTCTCTGTTGCATTTCCAGCTGTTGCCAAAATACTAGCAGATAAGGTACCTTGAAGCATGACTGAATAGTTAACATATTTTAGAAAGTGAATACGAAAAACTAATTTCAGGATTAATTTCATTTTTTGCTTTTAGAAAAAACTAACCAAATTCTACAAACATTTCCTCAAAAAGGAATGAGAAGCACATTACATTACTATTCATGTTCCTTCCCCTTTTAAAGCTTGCCAGATGGGAGGTTTTAAACAGTTGATAAGCAAAACTGAGTCCCAGTGCTAAAATCGAGTTCCTTACCTGATTCCTTGATGTCCAGCGGTTTCCCTGTGCAGTTAGCTTCACCCGAAGTGGAGTCAGCAGGTGGGGAGGCAGGTGTGCAGCGCTGTGTCTCCCTGATGAACGAGCTCCACTCCCCATCGCCTTCCAGAGAGACCAGGTCAACTTTGAAGAGTCCATTTACATCACCATTAGTGCAGTTCCTGAACTCTGACCAGGCAAAACAAATGATGGATGTGTGAGCAAAGTGCTTCTACTGTCAGCCACTCTTTCAAAGACCAACAGGACCAGGTAGAAGGATCAAGCCAGCTCTGGGTCTGGGACGTCACCGAAGGGTCACCACGCTCACAGTACCTGAAAGTGTCTGTTTCTCTTCTCTCCCTCCCTCCTTCCCTTGCTCTCCCACCTGCCATCCTTCCCTGTCTGTACCCGTTTCCTGTGGCTGCTATGACAAGTTACCACAAACTTTGTGGCTTAGAACAACACAAACGAAGTATCTTACAGGTCAGAGGTTGGAAACGGGTCTCACTGGACTCACATTAATATGCTGGTCCGGTGACAAGACTCATCCCTCCCGGAGGCTCTAGGGGAGACTCTCCTTCCTTGCCTTTCCCAGCTCCTAGAGGCCACTCCACTCGCATTGCTCGGCTCCCGGGCTCTCCAGCCACCTTCAGCTCAGCAACCGCAGCACTGACCCTTGTGATTACACGGGGCCCATGCAGGTAACATCATGGGATAATCCCCCATCTCAAACCTAACCTGTTTGCAGGCTCTGGGGACCAGGTGCAGACACGGCAGGGGAAGAGGTACATTAGTCTGTCTACCGTGCCATCTCCCTCACGAGCCACTACAAAGCAAAAGTACTTTTTTAAGGTCAAAATAAGCCCAGGATGAAGAAAATGTTTTGGAATTAAATAGTGGCGACAGTTGCACAATCTCATGAATATGCTAAATAACTACTTGATTGTACACTTTAAAGTAGTCAATTTTATGCTATGGGGATACGATACCAAAATTCCTAGCCTTGTTTTCCCCCTTCCATGGGGCTTTTGCCCCACGGAAGTACCGTATATACAAAAATATACAAAATGTACAAAAAAGTCTAAGTTCATTATACAGGTTCTGTCCACTCTGCTGCTTTGTCTGTGGCTCTACCTACACATGAGCAGGAAATACCACTCGCAGTCACTCCTTCCCCAGCTTCATCCAAATTAAATTTCCCCTGAGTGGAGGAAACGAGTTAATGAATCCAGGTGTCTCAATTTCAAGAACGATTAAAGAAGCGACAGATGAGCGATAAAAGAGTATGTACTGGAGCGTCAAAGATGCTTTAGGTACCTGAGGCTTTCAGCCCGTGACCAACCTCGGTCACACCCTGGCAGATCTCACTGGGCTGTGCGAGACTTGAAACAATCCCCAGGTAAATGAAGTATGCGCTTGAAAATGCCCTGGGAAGGTATGTGCAGAAGTTTGAAAGGTACATGCTAGTAAATATTACGAAAGAGGGGATTTGGACAACCTGGAATCATGTGCAGCTACACGCCAAAACGAGCAAAAGGAAGGCCCATGCAGGCTGGAAGCATCTCAGGTAGGTTTTAATGACATCAAGTCATGAAGATAAAATAAATAAAGAGCTCCAGGGGTCCTTTCTCTGAGACCACAGGCTTAAATCACCTAGAATCAACTAGGAAGCCCCTGGTCTATCTGACAGCAGAGCCTCTGGAGAGATGGAGATGTACATTCAGGGATCCCAGGGCACAGAGGTAGCCATGAGGTGGACCAGAGGCTCAAAAAACTTCCCTCTGCCATTTACCTCCGAAACGTATGTGTAGGATGCTGTATGTGGCTGTTTGCAGCAAGCTCTCCCAGCTTCACTTCTTAAACATCAACTTGGTTAGAAGGAAGAAGGCATTAGAAATAGGAAGCACAGAGCTGGAGAAGGTACAATATCACTTATTCCTGAAACCCAAGCCCTTGACCTGCCGTCCAAGTCCAAGTTGGGGTGCGTTGCAGACAACCAGTGCCCTGCCTGCCTCCTTCAGCTCTGCACTCTCCGGAGGGGGAGTTCAAACCCCGAGTTGTCGAGATGGTGTTTGCATCCACTGAGACTACTTTTGTTCACTCTGAAAGGTGCTTTCTTTATTCTTCAGGCAATCTCATAACACTTATTAATCCTTCCACACTGCTGTCATAAAAGACAAACCAGAGATAAGCTTCCTTTTTTTCTTTTTGCTTTGAGTTTGCATTTAAAAGCCTATGATGATGCAGGGAGAGCGGCTTTAAGCATTTAAATGAACTCACATGGTTACTTACTGCCGAACTCTTCCTTCGCTGTCACCAAGGGAGCGCATTTACTACATTTTCTCCCCTTGTGCATTTCCATTTCTGAGAAGTCTCCAGAAATGGAAGGGAGTGGGGAATCAGAACACTTACTCTGCAGACAGGCAGGCGCTTCATCCTTAATAGCTCATGATACCAACGGGATGGGTGAGTCAACTCCATTTCTTGGCTAGAGACTGTGTCGGTCTAACTTGATTTTTCAAACTGTGATCAATCCATTCCCACTTCGCTCCTACAGCTGGATGTCATTCATATTTCAATGTCTCTGAAAATACAGGTTACACATTTTCTAGTTTTAGATGGGGTGGGAAAATCCTTCGATGTATTTGAGGTGAAAAAATACCCATCAAAGAAGAGTTAAGCATGTGTGCCAGAAAAAAATTATATCTTAGTTCCATACTTGGAAAAAGGAAGAAAAACAAAACCAAAGACCCTGTAATTCCACGAATATATTTTATTAATTTCAGGTTTCCATAGTAATTTTATCCTAATCTCTTATGGGTCCTAGGACATGTTAAAAAAGTCAAACCAAAATTGTCAGTAGGTTTACCATCTAAGCCTTAATTTATCTACAAAAAATTGTAGAACATCAAATTATTTCTGCAGTATTTTTACACAATTCCCTCTAAAACTATCTCTCTCTCTCTCTCTCTCTCTCTCTCACACACACACACACACACACACACACACACACACGGTATTAATTGGTTAGTCTTTATGGATTGCAACAAAGCTTAACTCAGTAAATTCCTGTTATGGGACACCCTGTTCTCCCACAGATTTGAAGGATATTATGAAATATATAATTCTGTATTTCCCAAGCTGACATCATTGGGATCCAGTGCAATTAGCCTAAGCCATGAACTGTCAGGGAAGGTAAATAATCAGTTCTTCAAACAGGTTACCCACAGCAGGGTTTCTCCACATGGACACTACTGACACTTGGGTCCAGATAATGCTATATTGTCAGGCTGTCCTGTGCATGGTGGGACATTTAGCAGCATTCCTGGTCTAGATGGCACCCACGAGATGCCGGGATCACTCCTCTTCAGGTTGTAACAACCCCAAAATGCACTAGACATTGCCCTAAGTTCCCGGAGGAGTAAAATCATCTCTAGCTCAAAACTACTGATCGATAGTCATGGAAAGTTTGGATTCTTGTTTAGGCTCAGCAGCTCTACTGCTCCTCTTTCTTACTCTACACGGACTGAAGTGCATTTTGTTGTAGTTTATGTGAAATATGAACAGTTGTGCAGAATGGGTTCTCAGACTTACACAATGTTCCCTTCCTCGCCCAAAGGCAGTTATAGGAGGCAAACACCTTCTGAACTGATGGTTGAATTGCTTCACTCACAAATTGTTCAGTGGCTCTTTCCTTCTTTTTTGTTGAGAACCCTGAGCTTCCCTTGCAAATCACACCTGGTGTTATTCCTCGGGCCAACATTGCCTTGCTTGCCTTATTGTGTGGGCCTTCCATCTTCCTCTCGAATCAGTACTGAGTCACATTTTTGTGATACTATTTAAAAATTTTATTTTTTTTCTTTCAATTTTATTTCGTGTTGTTTGCGTATTTCGTGTTGTTGTCGTGTTCGTGCTCTTTACAGAGTGCTACCCTCGATATTTCCAGTACCCACCTGGTACCACACACAGGGATCACAGCACTGTTGACTGTGTGTCCTGTGCCGCACTGCACATCCCTGCGACTATTTTGTAATCGCCAGTTGTACTCCTTACTCCCTCCACCTCTTTCACCCAGGCCCCAAGCCCTCTCCCCTCTGACAACCACCAGTCTGCTCTCTGTGTCTGTGAGTCTGTTTCAATTTTGTTTGCTTGTTTTTCATTAGATTCCACATATAAGTGAAATCATATGGCATATGTCTTTCTCTGACTGACTTATTTCACATAGCATAATACCCTCTAGGTCCATCCATGCTGTTGCAAACAGTAAAATTTCATTCTTTTTTTTTTACGAATAATATTTCATTGTGTAAGTGTACCACAGCTTTCTTATCTACTTGCCTACTGGTGGTCACTTGGGTGGCTTCTGTACCTTGACTATTGTAAATAATATTGCAATGAACATAGGAGTGCATTCATTCTTTCAAATTAGTGTTTTGGGTTTCTTCAGATAAATTCAAGAGGGATATTTTTTACACATATACTAATTTGTAGTTTAGTGTTTTACTATAGTTGACTGGGTGTTTTTTTAAACATCTCTGTATTTTTTGCCCTTGACATGTATGTATGTGTGTATATATACGTATACATACATATGCACATATGTATGTAGATATATCCTGAGACTGCAAAAACAAAAGGTTTTCAAATAGTCTCAAGTGTCCCTGAGCCTTATGAAAAGAACTTTCAAACTATTCTACACCCCCTTGCCCCCCACCACCATAAGTTTTACTGGGATATAATTGACATATAACATAGTAGTTTCAGGTGTACAACATCATGGTTTGGTACATGTATATTGTGAAATGATCATCACAATAGGTTTAGTTAACACCCAACCCCTCACATTAACTACAATTTTCTTCTTGTGATGCAAACTTTTCAGATCTACATTTTTTAGCAACATTTTTTGAAATCACTACCACATGAAGTTTGGTTAACATCCATTATTTCATGTAGCTACGAAGAAAGAAAAAGGAAGAATGTTATTTTCTCTGAGATGAGAACTCCTTGCATTTACTCTCTTAACAACTTTTATATACACTGTAGAGCAGTGTAACTGTGGTCATCCTGTTGTGCTCTACATCCATCACTAACACTCAGTTATGACCGGAAGTTTGTGTCTTTGGTCCCCTTCATCCAATCCCACCCTCTTTTCCCCTACCCGCCACCTCTGGTAACCACAAATCTGATTGCTTTTTCTGAATTACTTTTTTTTTCAGATTCCACATATAAGTGATATCATATAGTGTTTGTCTTTCTCTGCCCGACTTATTTCACTTAGCATAAGGCCTTCAAGGTCCATCCATGTTGTTGTAAATGGCAAGATTTCTTTCTTATGGCTGAATAATACCCTGGTATATATTCACATTGTTTTATCCAGTCATCTGCTGATGGACAGACACTTATGTTCTTTCTATGTCTTGGCTGTTGTGAGTAATGCTACATTGAGTATGGGGGCACGGCTGTCTCTTCAAGACAGTGACTCCTTTCCTTTCAGATATGTACACAGAAGTGGAACTGCTGGGTCATATGGCAGTTCTATTGGTAACCTTTTGAGGAACTTCCATAGTGGCTGCGCCAACTTACGCCCCCACCAAGAGTGCGCTAAGGTCCCCTTTTCTCACATCCTCACCAACACTTGTTGTTTCTTGTCTTTTTGATAACAGACATTCTAACAGGTGTGAGGTGATACATCATTGTGGTTTTGATCTGCATTTCCCTGATGATTAGTGATGTTGAGCACCTTTTCATGTCCCTGTTGGATATTTGTATATCTTCTTGGTAAAAATATCTATTCAGTTCCTTTATCCATTTTTAATTCTTCCCATTGATGTTTTTTGTTTTTTTCCCTATTAAATTGTATGAGTTCTTAACGTATCTTGGAAATTAACACCTTATCAGATATATGATTTGCAAATATTTTTTCCCATTCCATAGAGGTTGCCTTTTCATCTTGTTGATGGTTTCTTTTGCCATACAAAACCTTTTCAGTTTTATGTGGTCCTGCTGTATTTTCTTCTCGGACGTTTCTGGTTTCTGGCCTTAAGTTTAATTCTTTAATACATTTTGAATTGATTTTTGTGTGCTGTGTAAGACAGTGGCCAATTTCATTCTTTTGCATGTGGCTTTCTGGTTTTCTCAGTACCATTTATTGAGGAGACTAATCTTCCCCATTGCAAATTCTGGGCTCCTTTGTTGTAAGTTAATTGACTATATACGCATGAGTTTATTTCTGGGCCCAGTAGTTTGCTCCATTGATCCGTGTGTCTGTTTTCCTGCAAACACCATACTGTTTTGATCACTACAGTTTGGTAATATAGTTTGAAATCAGTACGTGTGATGGCTCTAAGTTTTTCTTTTTTCTCAAGATTGCTGTGGCTGTTTGGGCCCAGAGAAACTGGAGACTAAGACTGTCCCAGCATGTGTCATGCATCCATCCCATCACCAGGATGTTCTGGGTCTGCTACAAGAGTAAATGGAGGGCAAGTTTATTGATTAGATGTCCTAAGGTTGCTCTCAAAGCAATGGGCACAAAAAGCAAATAATACATAATGACTGCCATGTTAAATGAGTTGCTGAGATGGCGAGAATGGAAGAAATCTATAGAAGCCAAAAAAAAAAGTGAAGAAAAGAATCCTGAGGAGTGATTTATCTGAAAGCATCTGTCCAACCCTGGTGACTAAGAGCTTCTATTTTGATTGCTTCATCCAGTATAAGAGAGAAGATATGTTTTTATTATACGTTTATAAAAAAGGGTGATTTGAAAATATGAGCAAGGAACACAAGGCCATAAAAATGATCTAACAGACTTGAACAAAAGCCAAACAGAAATACATGTCAGAGGCTGTCCGGCTAGATTTTGTTCCTGGAAGACATAAGGACAACCTTAGGCCATCATTGGATGTGTAGCTGATCATCTCCAGGGACTCTAAACTGAGGCTTTGGGCCTGTGATAAAACCACCTTTCTGCGATCTAAGTGATCCTCCTTCTGCTTCGTTTACTTACTCATTCCACAGCCACTCCACGGACCATGCTGTCTCTGCCCTTAAGGTCAACGGGCCGTAAGAACTCTGGTTCACGGCCAGGTCATGACAATGCTGGGTGACAAGTGCTGTAGGGGAAGAGTCAACAAGGGGCAAGAGGTGTTCAGGAAGAAACTCCCGAGTCTACCTGGGTCATTAGGGGCAGTTTTACGTTGTGACCTGAAGGCAACAGTTGAGGTCTGGCATCTCGAGCTGCGGGAAGAACACGTGAGATAGCGTGGAGCTCAGGGGGGTGCACGATGCATCCGGAGCATTTCCAGTTTCAGTATTACTGCCTTATGGAGGGGTATGGGCAGAAAAGAGAGGAGGGACAGCCGACAGGGGCCGGGCCCAAAAGACCTTGACGGCCATGCTTGAGAGCTGAGATGTTCCCCTGTAGGGCACTGCAGGATCGCAATATGGGCCGTCACATGACTACGGGCACTGGCAGGCAGTGCGGGGTAGCAGCTACGCAGACAGGAGTGGTGAAAGCCTGGACCTGTGGGAGAAGGGGGACGGATCTGGGAGATTTAGGTTAAATCCTGTGACCAAAAAAGTCCTATAAAAGAGAGAGGCAGGGCAAGAAGGACCCCCTGGTTTCTTGCTTGGGTCACTAAATGTAGGTTAAAGTGTGAATAAAGTTTGACTTATGAAAATGAAAGATAAATATGCATTAGAAGAATATAATTTTAAAACAACAGGGACCTGGGGCAAAAAAATCCCAAGGAGGGAAAAAAATGGTCTGAATTTGTCAGCTGAGCATCAGCAAGTATTACTGGACAAAAGCAGAAGGGGCAGGCTTTCGGAAAGTCCCGGGGCTGGTAAAACAAGCCAGAGAGAGGAGGAGGAGGAGGATTATCTTGGTTTCCTGATGTCATTAAATACAGCTGGGATGGAAGCCCAGGATCTTATTTTAGCAGTTTTAGCTTCCTCTAGAGACAGAATCTTTGCTTCTTCTTACTTCTCCCATGAGAACAAGGAAAGTTTTTGGTGTTTACAGAGAGTAGTTATTTCTCCAACGGAAGAACACAATCTGACTTTATCATGTCAGGCTTATAAATGCTTTAGTGACCACCTTTGATTTAGCAATCGCCTGTGCATAGATTAGTCTCATCTTCACTTAACAGTGCCACTATCCATGCTGGCTTTGCTTCTTGGTAAGCCTGGAGTGTCCCCAAACACATACATCCAAATATGTGGTTTTCTAAAGAGAAGGTGAGAATAAAACAGTCTTTGGTCATTGCTGGGCTAATTTACTCATTATTGTCCTTCTCTTTCTCTGTCTCTTGCCTGAGACAGGACCATGAGTTGTATCTTTACACTCTTTGCTTCTGCTCCTGCTCACACTTGCACCTAGGTCTGACTTACACCTGAGATTGCAAAAACAAAAGTTTTTCGCCCTGGCTGGCATAGCTCAGTGGACTGAGCGCTGGCTGTGAACCAAAGTGTCCCAGGTTCGATTCCCAGCCAGGGTACATGCCTGGGTTGCAGGCCATAACCCCCAGCAACCGCACATTGATGTTTCTCCCTCTCTCTCTATCTCCCTCCCTTCCCTCTCTAAACATAAAATAAAATCTTTAAAAAAAAGTTTTTCAAATAGTCTCAGGTATCCCTGAGCCTTAAAAAAAACCTTTCAAACTATTCTATACCCCCTTCCCCCCCACCACCATAAGTTTTACTGGGATATAATTGACATACAACATAGTAGTTTCAGGTGTACAACATCATGGTTTGATACATGTATATTGTGAAATGATCATCACAATAGGTTTAGTTAACACCCAACCCCTCACATTAACACCTGACTTACACCTCTTGACTTTTCTCCTCCATCCTCCCTCCCCATTGTGTCCTGTACCCCTCATCACATGTAGTTCTCTCGTCACCTGAGTGAATCCAAGGGCGCCTGGTTGCCCAATGCCAGCACGCCATCACATTCGAAGAACCGATCCGTCAGGAGTAATTAACACTAATTTGAACCTTGATGCTGTCTCTCAAAGAACACTAAGGCGATTGATCCAATTCAAACTC